>NC_083782.1:8780233-9354272 GCF_015708825.2 Lethenteron reissneri
GAGGCCGTGGGTTCGATCCCGACCCTGACGATGCCTGCTGCTGTATATTTGGAGTTTGCGGTGTCTCTCTCTCTCATCATCATCACGGTGGCTAGGAGATGTTAACTACCTCGCCTGGTATACAGGAGGCCGTGGGTTCGATCCCGACCCTGACGATGCCTGCTGCTGTATATTTGGAGTTTGCGGTTGTCTCTCTCTCTCATCATCATCACGGTGGCTAGGAGATGTTAACTACCTCGCCTGGTATACAGGAGGCCGTGGGTTCGATCCCGACCCTGACGATGCCTGCTGCTGTATATTTGGAGTTTGCGGTGTCTCTCTCTCTCATCATCATCACGGTGGCTAGGAGATGTTAACTACCTCGCCTGGTATACAGGAGGCCGTGGGTTCGATGCCGACCCTGACGATGCCTGCTGCTGTATATTTGGAGTTTGCGGTGTCTCTCTCTCTCATCATCATCACGGTGGCTAGGAGATGTTAACTACCTCGCCTGGTATACAGGAGGCCGTGGGTTCGATGCCGACCCTGACGATGCCTGCTGCTGTATATTTGGAGTTTGCGGTGTCTCTCTCTCTCATCATCATCACGGTGGCTAGGAGATGTTAACTACCTCGCCTGGTATACAGGAGGCCGTGGGTTCGATGCCGACCCTGACGATGCCTGCTGCTGTATATTTGGAGTTTGCGGTGTCTCTCTCTCTCCCCGTGGTCGCGTTCCCTCCACATGCAACACCGCGCGTTTAGATTGTTTAGCTGCAATAAATGTCCACGTGATAAGCCACTACGTTGAGCTATCATTTATGGCAGCCAGGTCGCTTCTGAATAACAGCTGTATAGCTCAGTGGACCTCACCTGGTAAAATACAATTTTTTTTTTACGTTTTTAGTTGAGGTTAGAATACCTGGTGCGGTGCCTAAACCACCAGCCCTGGGGGGAGACAAAGGCGGCTTGGCCGTGTTGATCTACGCGCGTCTCCGCGGCGAGTGTCGGCGTGTGAGTGCGTAACAAATGCACAAAGCAACGCGCTAATCGATGGACAGAGAGAGATCACTTGCGGTTGACTGGCGCCACGACCTCTTCATTCGCCACCCCCCTCCCCCTCCCTCCCTCCCTCCCTCCCTCCCTCCCCCTCCCTCCCTCCCTCCCTCCCTCCCTCCCTCCCTCCCTCCCTCCCTCCCTCCCTCCCTCCCTCCCTCCCTCCCCCTCCCTCCCTCCCTCCCCTCCGTCTCCGCGTTACTCGCCCGGAGATCTTCACCACGCGAAACCCGCGGCGTCTCGCAATGAAATCGGCCAACAAAATATCTCTCCTGGGTGGGGGTGGGGGAGAGTAAGGACTCTTCGATATTCTTTGAGACTCGGCTCGGCTCAGCTGTGGTGATCTTCTTCTTGTTCGTCCATCAAAGTTGATGATGACCATGGCACGTTTGTCATTTTGTTGGGTTTTGATGAGTGCGCAGATGGTTGAAGAGGCCAATCCGAGCCCGGAATTCTCTGTGGCACACTGGACAGCAGGTCAGGGAGGATGTAGAGCTCTGAGGTGCAGCCACATGTCCTTCCTTGGTAGATTTGCGCTGCTGCCTCTTCAAGATGGCACAGGAGCGTCTCCTACTCTCACAAAGGACTGCACCGTCCTGTACTTTTCTTCTCCAGGCAGGTCGGTCCTGTGCTAGGGATGATCGGCTCCTGTCGGTGTTACCAACTTCTCCTTTTGCCAGCACTGCGGGCGGGATGGCTCTGGTTTTATTTTTTATTTTATTTTTTATTAATTTTAATTTCATTTTTTACCTACGTGACTTTACCGAAAGAACTAAGAGTATGCATCCTTGCAGTCAAGAAAGCTTCAAATCTAGAATGCATCTGGTTGCCTCTTTGTCGTCGTATTTCTGGGTCTATTATATCTGATGGGGGGAGGGGGGGGACTGAGAGCGAGTCTCGGCCATGGCAACATCATTGGCCAGCGGGTCTGGATACCCGCTACAATACAACCCACGTGATCGAATAATACTTTGTATGGAGGGCTTCATCCAGCTGTAAATTGACAACGATCTAAAAAGTGTTCCAAACTCTCTGCCTGCCTGTCTATCTGTCCTGCTGCCACTCTGCCTGTCTGTCTGTCCTGCTGCCAGTATACACGTCTGTCTGTCTTGCTGGCAGTATATGTGTCTGTCCTGCTGCCAGTCTATGTGTCTGTCTGTCCTGCTGCCAGTATACACGTCTGCCTGTCTTGCTGGCAGTATATGTGTCTGTCTGTCCTACTGCCAGTGTATATATCTGTCTGTCCTGCTGCCAGTCTATGTGTCTGTCTGTCCTGTTGTCAGTATACACGTCTGTCTGTCTTGCTGGCAGTATATGTGTCTGTCTGTCCTACTGCCAGTGTATATGTCTGTCTGTCCTGCTGCCAGTCTATGTGTCTGTCTGTCCTGTTGTCAGTATACACGTCTGCCTGTCTTGCTGGCAGTCTATGTGTCTATCTGTCCAGCTGCCAGGGAATCTGTCCGACTGCTGTGTCTTTCAGCCTCTCGTTACGCGCGTGCGTTTGTCCGTCTGTCAGTGCGCCTGGTCGTCCTGTCTGTCCGCCTGTCAGCCTGCCGGTGCGTGCGCGCGCGCGTGTACATCTGTCAGCCCGCAACGTATGATTGTGTAGCGCGAGTGTGAAACACACATTAACAGAGGCTGCGCGCCCTGTCGGCGCCTCCAGAATAAAGGCCGCGAGTTCCCGTTCGGGGAAGGGGGCGACCCAAATTCCCCGGCTCCGCATCCATCACTCATTTGATCGAACTCCTTTCGAGGCCCAATTTAATCCCGGGCGCCTCGCGCTCCCACCCAACGACTCATCGCCGCGGGCAGCAGCGACACGGAGGAGGAGGGAGGGAGGAGGAGGGAGGAGGAGGGAGGAACGCGCGAGGCCGCGACACGAGAGAGTGACCTGGGCAGTTGACCTCACCCAACCCCGGAATGGGACTCGATCAAATAAGCGATGCTACGACTCCTTTCCACATTTCTCCCTCCACGTCCGTCAAGTAACCCGATGTTTTTGCAAGCTTCGAGCTTGGAAAATTACTCGCAAAAGTCCGATGCGGCCGATGGGACCTATGCGGAGAAGCTGACGCGTGGAGGCGAGATAGTCCGCTGGCCTCTTTTGGTTCGCGATGCCAGTGGTGAGCGTTGCCACCTGAGGAAGACGGCTCCTAACCCCTACTCTTCCTAACTCCTAATATCTCCTCTTAACTCCTACTAACTCCTCACCGCCACCAGGGTTCGCGCTGCGTTTGGACCAGTGATTTTTGACGTGGGGCTGCGAGATGCCCTTTCTGGGGGTGCGAGACGTGGCAGTGTTTTTTCAGAAGGTAAATAACCGAAAACACAAATTAAGCACGAGCTTATAAGTAGAATTGCTTTGTTCCATCAAGCCTATTGTATGTATTGCCATTGTACATGTTGTGTTCATGTACAAAAAATTGTACATGTTGTTGTGTTCACGGTTGAGAACCAACGCTGCAGCAAAGGAAGGTGAATAACCCATTGGTTTAAAGCCTAGGGTTAGGAGAAGCGTCCTGGCCACGCGTTGTTGGAGGTGTTTTTTAAATCCTTTATATTAAGTTCACTTGCTTGCTTGCTTGCGCGCTTACGACCGTGCAAATCTTTCGGTCGTTTTTTAACCCACTTCCCGTGATCCAACCGAGCTGACATTTTGCACACAGACTCGTTGTGCGTGACAATTTATTTTCGTGAAATGTTTTTTCCAAAATTGTACACTTTTTAGGAATTTTTTTGTATATTTAATTACCAATTGCTTAATGGTGGCAGGCAATCATCTGACCCATAGGTGGTAGCCATCTCAAGCCAGAGGACGAGAGGACTCTAGCCGCCACGCATATAAAGGATTTATAGTGAAAAACTTTGTTCTTACGGGTTAATTTTTTTCAATCTCGGGGCCATTCCAAGCAAAAGCGTAGCCGTTCCAACACTCGGCCGCGTTGCTGAAGTGGAGCTCGCGACTTGAGACCTCCCGACGTGCCGCGCGCGTCCGTCGCCGTCGTCACGAAGACTCTCGCCTGAGTCCAGGGACACTCTTTGGCGCAGCAGGGCTCCTGGGCACGTGTGCACGGCTCCGACAGCTGCGTTGCGTGTGTTCATCGTGTGTTCATCGTGTGTCCATTGTGTGTCCATCGTGTGTCCATCGTGTGTTTCGAACGGCGGAGGTGCTTGCGCACGAGTTCGATTCGCGCTCACGGTCAACGCTCGATGACGAAATATCCGAACTGGCCCTGGGGCTTCCCTGAGGTTGACTCAGCCTCAAATGACTGTCTGGTGTCGTGTGCAAACATGGGCACTCGGAGAGACAAAGGCGGGCAGCCGTGATCGGTGGTCACCCACCACGTCGTGTGTCGTTCTCGCCGTCACAGGCGCCGACGGCGCTTGCGCCAACAGTCTGTTATGCGGGGGATGTGAACACCTCGTTAACCATCGGTTCCTCGTTGGGTTTAAATAAAGAACTTGATTGACTGATTGAATGATTAACGGGTTCTGCCCTTTGTGATAAATCGCTGCTGCGGTGCGTCAAATAAATTGTGGCGCAAAAAACAAAACCCGCGTCGACCGCTCGAGCAAAACAAATAACTGTCGCCTCTCTGGACGTGCAGCGCCCAAGGTCGACAGTTCACGCTCTCAGCAATCGTCAGCAGCGCCGTGGGGTCGTCTGTCAACGCAACACATCCACGCGCACTGGTCGAGAACCCAAGTGGCATCGTCTCTGTGAACAAACGGCGTCTCTATCACTGCCAGCAAACGATAATGATGATGTTCATCCCACGGATAGACAAAGTCCGGCTATGGTAATGTGGAATTTCCAGCATCGGTTCAAGGCTGCCAATGGAGACGAGCAACGCCCCGGTTGCTGGTTCGTGACGGAAGTTGCTTCGCTCTGGACTTGAATTTACAACAAAATACAGGGCGGAAGCCCTCTGTTTATCCAAGGGTAACCTCGCAGAGTCTTTCTAGATTTGAAGTTTTCGTGGTTCTTTCGGTAAAGGTAATAAAAAAATTAAAAACATAAAAGTTAAAATAAATAAATTAAATCACGACGTTTCGATTGCAACACAAGCAATCATCATCAGGTGTGACAACTACAGACTCGCTGAGTCTGTCGGAGGGTCCCGCATTTGGGATGTTTGGCCAATTCCCGACTGCGTGTGCGTGTTGTCTTGATGTCCCGTGCGAGAGTGCCTGGGAGGTTCGTTTCTGATCTGTTCGCTGGAAACAATCGCTACCTGGTCAAGAGACACCGATTTGTTATGCACGTATTTACGCTGAACTTCTTTTGCACCGTACGTAGCCAACAGTGGCTAATCGGAGGTGGACGACAGGACGGATAACACACCAAACACAAAAAGCCGTTCCCACGAAATGAGTTTTCAATCTGGACGACGATGATGATGATTTAAAAGTGCATAGCTGTAACGGCTTCCTAACATCGGAAGGAAGAACGTTCCAGACGGCCACAGAAGCGCGCCTGAAATTTGCGCAAAAGTCGCCGCCGCCGTTGCTGCTGCTGCTGCGGCTGCTGCTGCTGCTGCTGTGGCTGATGCTGCTGTGGCTGCTGCTGCTGCTGTGGCTGCGGCGAGGATGACCATCGGAGCTCGCGTGACGAATGCCACAGACGTGGGGCTCGATAGGAGACGAGCCGGTGGGCTACGGCGACAGCCTGTATCGTACGAATATGTTTCACCCTTTCTTTCGGTGAAGTGACGTAGAGAATAAAATAAATAATGTGACTTTACCGAAAGAACCAAAGAGTAATTCCTGCAGTCACGAAAGCTTCAAAGCAAGTTTGTACCCTTTCTGGCAATGAAACAGTTTGTGTTAAGATGTTAAAACAGCAAACCGAAAGCTTTTGCAAGGAATCATGTCTGCATTAACCACAATGCTTGTGGTGAAAAAAACATGCTCTCACAGTATGTGCATTGTCTTTGAAAGTGATTGGTCCACACCAGAGACAGCTTTCTTTAGAGCCTCGTCCCACGCAGTGTTAGACCAGAGGACGACGCCAAAAGGCGAACAGCACAAAGACCATGCCACCATCAGGGCACTGAGAGCTCGGGGTGAGCATGCAGCTACATCATGGGACCTCCTTTGCCAGTGTGAAAATATAAGAATAGATGTTCCCCTTTCTCGCACGTGGGTTACACAACGACGCCATCTGACCGGATTCAAACTTGGGGGGGGGGCGGGGGGGGGGGTGCCCGGCTTTTCGGCTGTCCGCGAATTCAACTTGACGACTCCCGAGTGTAAAGAGCGGGGTGACGGTGGATGGAGCCCGTTGCGCATGGCCTGCGCATATAAATCGTGGAACGTGAAGAAGTTTCCAGCTCAGATCGGCACGAACGAACGGAGATGTCCGTGCGCCGAGCGTCTCCAAGATCAGGGCACTTGATGCGTGCGGGTTCGAGGCAGTCGATGGGTCCTCGAAAGTTTCAGTTCCAGAAGCCGATTTTTTTTTCTTTCGAAAACGAGTCACTCCGCCATTGCCTTCCTGTGAAAGCTTTCACTGGAGATGTTTGGTGTTTTTCATCTCTTTGACACACGCGGAGTCTGTCATCAACTTTAATCGTGGGATGAAAAAGCTAAGCTTAACAAACTTGGACTCTGAATGATCCGCACGCGACTGCGCTCACGCGCCTGCAATGCGGCCACTTTTACACCTTGGAGCAAATCGTTTGCAAACACGGAGAGGTTGGAACCCAGAGGAATAAACTTGGTTCGGTTTCAAGTGCAATGAGCCCCCAATTCACGTCCACACTTTCACGAAGAGCTTGGAACCCAGAGGAAGAAACTTGGTTGGGTTTCAAGTGCAATGAGCCCCCAATTCACGTCCACACTTTCACGAAGAGCTTGGAACCCAGAGGAAGAAACTGGTTGGGTTTTAAGTGCAATGAGCCCCCAGATCGTCCACACTTTCACGAAGAGCTTGGAACCCAGAGGAAGAAACTGGTTGGGTTTTAAGTGCAATGAGCCCCCAGATCGTCCACACTTTCACGAAGAGCTTGGAACCCAGAGGAAGAAACTGGTTGGGTTTTAAGTGCAATGAGCCCCCAGATCGTCCACACTTTCACGAAGAGCTTGGAACCCAGAGGAAGAAACTGGTTCGGTTTCAAGTGCAATGAGCCCCCAATTCACGTCCACACTTTCACGAAGAGCTTGGAACCCAGAGGAAGAAACTTGGTTGGGTTTCAAGTGCAGTAAGCCTCCAATTCACGACCACACTTTCACGAAGAGCTTGGAACCCAGAGGAAGAAATTTGGTTGGGTTTCAAGTGCAGTAAGCCTCCAATTCACGACCACACTTTCACGAAGAGCTTGGAACGCAGAGGAAGAAACTTGGTTGGGTTTTAAGTGCAATGAGCCCCCAACTCACGTCTACACTTTCACGAAGAGCTTGGAACCCAGAGGAACAACCTTGCTTGGGTTTGAAGTGCAATGAGCCCCCAGTTCACGTCCACACTTCCACGCCTGAATCGCCAGGCGAGGCTGCTGCCACCACGGGCCCCCCCGCCCCCACCCCTCGCAGGAGCCGTGTTTTATTGCCGGGGACAAATGTTGAATTAGAGAAGGCGTCCGCGGCGTCGCAGGGTTTGGGATGTTGGGGGGAGCGGGCAGGGAGGTGGAGGGAGGAGGAGGAGGAGGGATGGTCAGAATCAATTTTCATTAGCGACCGCCGCTCGCTCAAGATTAATCCAATCGCCGGATAAATAATGCATCTCTATCGATTCCATAAATACAAATAAGCGGCTAATGTGACGGTAATGGGTTTAGTGAAATGGCAATCAGTTAGAGGCGCGGTGATTAAGTGTTGCGCAGAGTGAATTGTTCAAGGGACGCGTCGTCGCACGCACGTGCGCTCCTCCGACACGCGCGCGTGTACGCGCACACATACACTGCCACGCGCACTCATACATCACGTCATCTACGTTGATACACACACAAGCGCACACTTACACGCGCTCAACGTACACGCGGACGATCGCGGCTGAGCGATGCTAATTGTATTGATGTCACTGAAGGGGGGGTACTTGTGTACGTCTGAAGTTTGGCTCATACGTTGGCGCAGTAGAATTGGGAAACGTTTCAAGCCATCTTTGACATTGCCCACGCAATATATTGGGAGGCAACGTCGCCACCGCGGTGGCTATGAGATGTTAATTCCCTCGCCTGGTATGCAGGAGGTCGTGGGCTCGCTCCCGACCCTGGCGCCTGCTGCTGTATATTTGGAGTTTGCGTGTCTCTCTCGCTCTCCGTGGTGAGATGTTAACTCCCTCGCCTGGTATGCAGGAGGTCGTGGGCTCGCTCCCGACCTTGACGCCTGCTGTTGTATATTTGGAGTTTGCATGTTCCCCCCGTGGTCGCGTGGATTTTCCCCTGGGTCCTCCGGGTTTCCCCCGACACGTTTAGAATCAACATCTCGCGTTTAGACTATTTGGCTGCTACAAATGTCCACGCGATAGGCCACTTCGTTCAGCGATCATCTGCGGCCAGGTCGCTTCTGAAAAAGAGCCGTGTAGTTCAGCGGGGCCTTAGCTGGTATAATAATAAAATATATAGTTTAACTCGTCCAGACGGGGTCATCCTCAAAGCCCTCACTGCTCGAAATTTAAAGGAAACATTGACTAATACCGAACAGTATACGATGCTGCATCACGAGACCTCCTTTGCCAGTATTACATTATGGTAATAGGGTGTTCCCCTTTCTGGCAATAAAACAGGTGCGAAGATGTTAAAACACCAAACTGAAACCTTTTACAAGGAATCACGTCTGCATTAACCACAATGCTTGTGTCCACTCAGCTCTACATCCTTCTGTACCATTTCTTCTCGAGCCCGTGCCGCGCACATTTAGCCCCCCCCCACCCCCCTCTATCCGGCCAATCCAGGTAACGGTAGCATGGGTAATGTATTGCAATGTCTTGCCCATGCCACTGTTGACAGAAGGGCCTCCAAGACACGAGTGCGAGTGCGAGAGAGGCTCTCTCGAGGCAAGGGGTCAGCATCCTGCTGCTTCTGAGTCGCGGCCTTCGTGACGTTATTCACAGCGCGTTGCCCCTCTTGTTGAAATATTGAGTGGAGTTTATTTTATTGTATTTTTTTAAACCGAAAATTGTTTAGCTTCGTGTTCATAATCAACGTTTTTGGGTTTAGATCGCGTTATTTATAAATGTGTCGTAACCTTCCACCACCCGACACGGCCAATCAGTAAAAAAGTGTCACGTTGACAAAAGACAAATAGTTCACTGCTTTAGCCCACCGGCGTGTTGAAGCGTGAAACCACAACATTTACAATTTTAGTACGACGTTTCGCTGGTAATTGCATCCAGCATAATCGGGCAAAATCAGTGAACTATTTATCTTTTGTCAACGTGACACTTTTATACTGATTGGCCGTGTCGGGTGGTGAAGGGTTACGACACATTTATAAATAACGCGATCTAAACCCAAAAACGTTGATTATGAATAATATTGGTCGCGAAACGTGTTAAACTATCTTCGTTTTGTTTACGTTTCTCAGCTCCTGGGTCAAACAGAAGCTGCTTCGTCGCCGGGCAGACGCCCTTTGTGACCCAGCAAACTCAGCCCCGTTTTAATGAAGACACAAACATTGTTTCGCCATTCAATTGCGCCTGCAAATTGTTGAAACTAGGCATTCTACCGTTGTTTGGCTAATGCGACACCGCTTCCAGATCGGCTGCTGCTGAAACATTAAGTGGACTAAAACCGCTTTGCCATTTTCCTCTTCGATTTGCACTGGGTGTGCCATACAGGACCCATCATTGTGACCTCTGCTTAAAATCTACAATTGGGCCCTGCTAATCCATAACACTCGTATTGGCAACTCCGCACTATACTTAGCTAATTCATTAACCCCATTGTCAAACCCAAGCAACCTAAGACGTCAATCTAATTGCCTTTTAACTATCCCAACAACAAGAATTGGAATGGGTGACGATGGCTTTGCCGATGCAGACACCAAACGTTTTGGAACAACCTCGTTACCTCCCTGAACGACCTGAATCGTCACTCAAAAGAATATCCCGAAGCAGAAGATGTTAGTGGTGGATGCAACCACAGTTGCAAATGTGATTTGTGACTGTGTTCCTTACCCGTGTATCGATAGTTCGATTTTAATTTGCAATTGTATCGATGGATTACTGCTTGTTGTCTTGGTGTGGTCAGGGACTGTTTTTTTTTTGCTGTGGCTTTGCCGAAACTTTAGCATTGATGTACATTTGCAATTTGAACTGAGATACTTATTTTCATTTACGTTCAGATATATTCTTACCTTTCCTATACTTTACACTCCTATCGGTTGCTTTTGTGTTTTGTTTATTGTTGTAACTTTCTGACCCACCCTTGACTGCACACCTGTGGAGAAAGTGCTTCATAGCCCTTCAGATTTCTCCAGAATCAATAAAGATCCGATTCTGAATTCTTGCCAAGCTACAATATTGGTTCAATCCTTGGCCGTCTTGTCCTGTCAAGTGGAATGTGCTATCTGTGTGATCTAAACACGTTCCCGAGGCACTCCCAGGTTAACTCAACCTAAAACGAATACCTGATGCATGCTTTAAACATCAGCACGAGTAAGAGAAAGTTGGATGGGCTCAGTGCTGGGCCCAACACCTCAATTACTGCGCCGGACTTCAAAGATGCTTGGACATCTGTGTCAAAAAAATAAAAGCTTCATAGCTCATCGGATTTCTCCAGGATGAAATAAAGACTCCGATTCTGTCTGCGAGAGGAGCTCACCGATGGGGCGGGCGGTGATGGAGGCCAGGCATCCGTGGTCCTTCACGTGCGCATCGTCCGAACATTCGACCAGTGGGAACCTTTTTCCGGGAGCTCAGAAACGCAACTCGGCTTCGAACGCGAGAGTCGATGGGAAAACGATCGTCATTTAGCGAACGATTTTTGCTCGACGAGACATTTTCGCGGAACCTATCTGCCTCGTTAAGCGGGGCACGCCGGCGTTTTCTGAGTGGTCTTTTTTTAATGGTCGATTCAATGGGTAAGATGTATGTGTAACGTTGAACTTTTTTCGCACCGTACGTAGCCAATCGTGCTAATTAAAGGACGAAGAAACTTAACTCAAAAAGCAGTTATGTTTGTTCTCTGGACACCAGCTCCTTCACACACATACACTCCATCACACAAAGCCAAAGCTGCCCCCTGTAGCCTTAACCGACTGTAGGAGCAAGTGCTGTTAGCGAGCACCTATAAAGACCGGCACGGCACACGAGGGGGTGGGTGGCCAACACCACGCCCGGCCGCCTTTGTCTCCCCAGTGGCGATGTTTACACATCGCACCGGGTACTCGTTTGAGGACCGGTTAAGATAATCGTCACCGGTGTTGGCCGTGAGCGGAAATCGAACCCGGATCTCCGGGTTCGTAGCGCAGCGCGCTAACCGCTACACTATCGCTCCCCACACGCACACACCATCACACAAAAACAAAGATCACACACACACACACCATCACACAAAGATCACACACACACACACCATCACACAAAGATCACGCACACACAAACTATCACACAAAGACAAAGATCACACACACACCATCACACAAAGATCACACAAACAAACCATCACACAAAGACAAAGATCACACACACACCATCACACAAAGATCACACACACACCATCACACAAAGATAAAGATCACACACACACCATCACACAAAGATCACACAGAGAGAGAGAAACACGCGTTAGAGAGACACGTGTTAGAGAGAGAGCGAGAGTAACGGGCTAGAGAGAGACACGTGTTAGAGAGAGAGAGAGCGAGAGACACGTGTTAGAGAGAGAGACACGCACGCAAACTGAAAGGCGCCTGCACCGTCCAAGGCATCGTCTGAGCCGTCCGCTCTGCAGCAGCTCCCTGCTGCTGCTCTACTGTGTAGCTGTGGAGGGGTGCCGATGAAAGGGAGACGCATCGAGGGGTGGCGGCGAAGGGGAGGTGGTGAGGGGGGGGGGGCTTTGACTCGGTGGGGAACTTCCCCCAAGTGAGCGGCGCGTCTCTTAAAAGCGACGGCGGCGGCCGCGACTCGGTGAGTCTCTCTGGGTGGGGGACGCGGAGCGACACGCGCGGGATCTCGGCACCGCCACCACCGCCGCCACCACCGCCACCAGCGCCACCACCGCTACCGCCACCACCGCCACCACCACCGCCACTACCGTCATAGGTCACCGCGCTCATCTGCCACGGCGTGTGGCGCGCAAGCGCCTCTGCACACACACACACCTGTACACACACACCTATACACACACACACACACCTATACACACACACACCTGTACACACACACCTGTACACACACATTACACAAACACACCTGTACACACACACACCTGTACACACACATACCTGTACACACACACACACCTGTACACACACACCTGTACACACACACCTGTACACACACACACCTGTACACACACACACCTGTACACACACACCTGTACACACACACCTGTACACACACACATCTGTACACACACACACACACCTGTACACACACACCTGTACACGCACACACACACACACCTGTACACACACACACCTGTACACGCACATCTATATATACACACACACACCTGTACACACACACACCTGTACACACACACACCTGCACACACACACACACACCTGTACACACACACACCTGTACACGCACACCTATATATACACACACACCTGTACACACACACCTGTACACACACACACCTAGCCGTGTAACCACGCACGTGTGCATACACAGTCATGTACGTAGTCATACATGTCTATAGAGAGTCGTACGTGCAGTGCACGGTCATGCGGACACCGCGCATGTAGTCACGCTCACAGGTGCGTACACACCTGCACATTCACACACTCGTCGGTGAATGAATGATCGTACAAATACTAACACAGCACACACACACACAGATATAAATCTATGTAAGCGCACAGATATATATGGCGCGCGACACAGCTGTGTAGTCGTGAACACGTGCGGGTGTGCCAGGGCCATCCCTCCATCCCCCTCGTGCGAGTGGCACACACACGGAGACAGACAGCACACACACAGCACACAGTGGACAGGTAACATACAGACAGCATACACACAGCACACAGACAGCACGCAGTGGACAGACAGCACAAAGTGGACAGACAGCACACAGACAGCACACAAACAGCACACAGTGGACAGGTAACAACACAGACAGCACATAGACAGCACACAGTGGACAGGTAACACACAGACAGCACACAGCACACACACAGCACACACACAGCATACACACAGCACACAGACAGCACACACACAGCACACACACACAGCACACAGTGGGCACGAGGCGGTGCTCGCGTTGACGAGGACGGGCACAGCGCCTCGTGTGATCTCCCTGCCGAGCGCCGCCAATCGGAGTCCCAGGTAAAGACGGCGACCCACCCCCACCCCCCACGCAGAATTCAATCGACGCGTTTCGCCGTTTCCCGTGATGTGCGCGTGACGACTCACGACGAGTCGTGAACGATGAGCGACTTTTGAGGAGGGGAGCCGCAGCGCGCAGTGCAGGCGCGCGCCGCACGCGCACGTGCTGAGAGCCCGTGGCCTCGTGACGACAACAACAACAACAACAACATCATCAACAACAACATCAACAACTTCGATTTAAAGCTTTCGTGACTGCAGGGATTCATCTTCTTGGTTCTTTCGGTAAAGTCACGTAGAAGGGAAGTAATACAATAATGAAAAATAAAACATAATAAAATAATTCTCACGACGTTTCGGCCACAACGCAAGCAGCCGTCCTCAAGTGAAGACCAGGTCTGTCGAGGAGACAGCGTCTGACGACCTGGTCTTCACCTGAGGACGGCAGATTGCGTTGTGGCCGAAACGTCGTGATAATTATTTTATTATGTTTTATTTTTATTATTTTATTACTTCCCTTCTACGTGACTTTACCGAAAGAACCAAGAAGAAGAAACGTTCGTTTTCAATTTGAGATTCTCCCTCGTGATGGCAACAGCAGCAGCGGCAGCGGTGTGGTTCGGGAGCTAAAGGCAACTGTCGTGATCTCATCGCGGCGACGAGAGGGCCTCGTGTCCATGTACTGCTGCTGCTGCTGCTCCTGCTGCTACTCCTGCTGCTACTACTGCTGCTGCTACTGCTGCTACTGCTGCTGCTACTACTGCTGCTGCTACTGCTGCTGCTACTACTGCTGCTGCTACTGCTGCTGCTGCTACTACTGCTGCTGCTACTGCTGCTGCTACTGCTGCTGCTGCTTCGTCGAAGACGATGTGGGTCTCTGTGGGTCTCGATGTGGGTCTCGATGTGGGTCTCTGTGGGTCTCTGTGGGTCTCGATGTGGCTCTCTGTGGGTCTCTGTGGGTCTCGATGTGGGTCTCTGTGGGTCTCGATGTGGCTCTCTGTGGGTCTCGATGTGGCTCTCTGTGGGTCTCGATGTGGGTCTCTGTGGGTCTCGATGTGGGTCTCTGTGGGTCTCGATGTGGGTCTCTGTGGGTCTCGATGTGGGTCTCTGTGGGTCTCGATGTGGGTCTCTGTGGGTCTCGATGTGGCTCTCTGTGGGTCTCGATGTGGGTCTCTGTGGGTCTCGATGTGGCTCTCTGTGGGTCTCGATGTGGCTCTCTGTGGGTCTCGATGCATCTCCGTACCTCTGCGCGTGTCTGCGTGGGCCATGGGTTTGGGGTGCACTGGGCCTCGACTCGTGGCCGTTCAATGTTCCAAGACGTGGGGCGTTCCGACCCGTTCATGTTCCGAAGCGGCTGATGGCTTGAAGTGGAGGAGGATAAGGAATGTTAAAGGCAGGAGGTTAAGATATTTGGGTCTTGAATTAGGAGTTTATTCTGGAAGTCGGCGTTGTATCACACTCTGTCTGCCAGCCTTTGCCCGAATCTGCGTGGTATTTCAAGGACGGTGACATTTACATCTATATGTTTTAGACACTATGTATATAAGTAGTTTGTAAGGTGACATGAACACGCGTTACACTTCAGGGTGACAGTCGGCGTTCTCAGTGCAGCCCCTTACAAAGTTGGCAGACGATCCCGTGTCATTTGGCTTCTAACTAAACGTTTACAACCAATTAACAGCTGCAATGTCTCGATTTAAAGCTTTCGTGACTGCAGGGATTCATCTTATTGGTTCTTTCATTCAGACGCTGTCTTTCCGACAGACCTGTTCTTCACCTGAGGACGGCTGCTTGCGTTGTGGCCGAAACGTCGTGAGAATTATTTCATTATGTTTTATTATTATTATTTTATTATTTCCCTTCTACGTGATGACTTTACCGAAAGAACCAAGAAAAAGCTGCAATGTCATCAAATACGCCCGTGTTTTTAAGTGAAACAACTGCCAATTATGAGTTTGTACAAAATGAACGTGTACACTTTTCGCGTACAGCGGCACCGCCTAATAATAATAATGGTCTTGCGGTTAATAATAATAATACCAACGGTCTATTGTTTAGTACGCTCACGTTGTTGATTTAACAAAAAAACACTCTTCGGTCCCCGTAGCACACAGGACGTAGCCCAGAACACTGCGCTGATAATCTCAATCTATCGGACACACGATCAGCACCAGCGTGATATATTGACAGCGTTAAATGCGTGTGTATGTACGTTGGAGTTCTTTCGCACCGTACGTAGCCAACCGTGCGAATGGAAGGAGAACAAAGGCGACAACACGACACACGCGACACGGAGACGGCGTCGATTGCAATGAGCGGGGTGCGTGTGGTCATCGACGCTTTGAAAGTTTTACATTGCGACAATTTCACGAGTTGTTGTTGTTGTTGCTGACGTCCGCGTGTTCAATTTCCTGAACCGTTTCACTCCGTTAAAAGAAGCGTGCGGAAAACGATGTGAACGATGTGAACTCATCTCGACAACAGACGATCGATTCATACCGTAGATTTGTTTCGAAACAAATAGCAACACGGATTATTTTTTTACTCCGCTCTGAGTTTTTTTTTTGTGGAACTTGCCACTATCGGCAATGACGAATGCGCTATTTGCAAAACCTGTCTCTGTAAAGTTTGCTCGTTATTCAATATTACAATTAAACGCAGCACTCGCTTCCAGTGCATTCTTTGTGTAGTTATTATTATTATTTTAAATGCACCGTTAACATCACGAGCCGTGGTCTATCCACTGCTGGGCGAAGGCATCCTGCGTAGCCCCCCTCGCTGTCACGATGCGGAGCGGTTACTACCCCTCGCAAGTTCTCTCTCTCTGTCCTACTCTCTTATCTCTCTTTTTTAAAATAATTTTATTCAGTTATGACAGTACTTACAGTTTGAAGCAAAAGCAGGTAAATACAATATATATGCTCATAATCAACGTTTTTGGGTGAGATCGCGTTATTTATAAATGTGTCGTAACCCTCCACCATCCGACACGGCCAATCAGCAAAAAAGTGTCACGTTGACAAAAGACAAATAGTTCACTGCTTTAGCCCACCGGTGTGTTGAAGCGTGAAACCACAACATTTACACATTTTTTTGAGGTTTCACGCTTCAACACACCGGTGGGCTAAAGCAGTGAACTATTTGTCTTTTGTCAACGTGACACTTTTTTACTGATTGGCCGTGTCGGGTGGTGGAGGGTTACGACACATTTATAAATAACGCGATCTAAACCCAAAAACGTTGATTATGAATAATATTGGTCGCGAAAGCCTACGTGCTAAACAATATATGGCATATCACAACACTACAACATTTACCAAACCCATTGGAAAAAAGAAAGCATCATCGAGAATTCACAGATGCCAATGTCATTTATTGGCACAAAATAACACCGTGGTTAGAAACAGGTTTGGTCACTTCTTCTGTAATGCCCGCTTTGCTTCTACCTTCTTTGGCTTCCCTTTCCCCCGAAGTTTCTTGAGTCTCTTCTTCATCTCTTCCTCGAAATCATCGTGTTCATCTCTGTAGAGGGCATGGAAGCGCAGGGTACGCATGATCTGCGAGTACTCCTGGTGCGCTAGATAGTAGTTTTCTCTCTCTTCTCTCTTTTTATTTTACGATCAGAGGAAACAAGAAGATGCTCGGTGTAGTCGGCACTTTGCTTCGTTCATCATTTCGTTTTTTTGTTTTTTCTTCAATGCTTTGCTTTATGTGCCGCCCCCCCCTCTCACGTTTTAAATGTTGTGGGTTTACAATCGTAAAAGTTATGGGTTTATAATTGTAAATGTTGTGGGTTTTTAATTGTAAATGTCGTGGATTTACAACTGTAAATGTTGTGGGTTGTTGTGGGTTTACAATTGTAAATGTTGTGGAGAGTACACCCACAACATGTACAACACACCCGTGTGCTGAACTAGTCACGAATTGGCACGAAAACGTTGATTATGAATGAAAGATTTATCTTCTATCTCTCATCTCTCTCTCTGCTCCCCACGGCGCCTCCTGCCCCGTCCACTCTTCCGAGCAGCCGATGGCTCGAGCGAGATGCCCTCTCCCATCCGCGTGCTGCCCGTCTCATGCCTTCCGCACACTCCTGACTGAGCACGCATCTCCTCCGGGCTGCTTTGCACACAGATCAACTTCTGTTGATGAGTCCGATGAACATGTAAAAGCAGTTCACGTACCCTTCGATTTAAAACTTTACCCATTCGCCCCATTGCCGCCTTGCTTCACGTGATCAAGTTGAACTTCGTGGTCGCGTTTGAACACAGAGTAGCAGCAGGCCGTCGCGATTAATATGATCCACAATCGAGGTTCTTTTGGGGTTACATCGCGTAAATATAAATGTGTCGTTAAACCCTCCACCACCCGACACAGCCAATTAGTAAAGTTTGTCACGTAAACAGAACGTGGCCAATTCGTTACGAGTTTAGCACGCCGGTGTGTTGGAAAGTAAACCCACAACATTTACAACATTTACAATTGTAACTCGTAACAAATTGGCCTGTTTTGTTTACGTGAGAAGCTTTACTAATTGGCTGTGTCGGGTGGTGGAGGGTTTAACGACGCATTTATATTTACGCGATGTTACAATTGTAAAAGTTGTGGGTTTGCAATTGTTAATGTTGTGGATTTACAATTGTAAATGTCGTGGGTTTACAACTGTAAATGTTGTGGGTTGTTGTGGGTTTACAATTGTAAATGTTGTGGGTTTACAATTGTAAAGGTTGTGGGTTTTTGTGGGTTTACAATTGTAAATGTTGTGGGTTTACAACTGTAAATGTTGTGGGTTGTTGTGGGTTTACAAATGTAAATGTTGTGGGTTTACAATTGTAAATGTTGTGGGTTGTTGTGGGTTTACAATTGTAAATGTTGTGGGTTTACAACTGTAAATGTTGTGGGTTGTTGTGGGTTTACAATTGTAAATGTTGTGGAGAGTAGACCCACAACATTTACAGCACACCCGTGTGCTGAACTAGTCACGAATTGGCACGGTTTGTTTCGGTGGCAAACCTCACTAATTGGCTGTGTCGTGTGGTGACGGGTTTAACGACACATTCATATTGACGCGATCTAACCCAACACAAAATAACACCGTGGTTAGAAACACGTTTGGTCACTTCTTCTGTAATGCCCGCTTTCCTTTTCCCTTCTTTGGCTTCCCTTTCCCCCGAAGTTTCTTGAGTCTCTTCTTCATCTCTTCCCCGAAATCATCGTGTTCATCTCTGTAGAGGGCATGGAAGCGCAGGGTACGCATGAGCTGCGAGTACTCCTGGTGCGCTAGACTCTCTCTTCTCTTTCTCTCCTCTCTTTTTCTTTTAGTCGCGCTCCGTTCAGCCTTCGGCCGATTCTTTATTGCACCATTTCTATCCCGGTCCGCCTTCAATATATGCCCGCTAAAAGTACATGTCGTGAGATGCATCGTTTCAATTCATTGGTTCAATAAGATTTTAATAATGCGTGTAAGTTTGTTTTAAATTTCGATGTAAAGCTTTCGTGACTGCAGGGATTCATCTTCTTGGTTCTTTCGGTAACGTCACGTAGAAGGGAAATAATAAAATGATAAAAGTAAAACATAATAAAATAAAAATTCTCACGACGTTTCGGCCACAACGCAAGCAGCCGTCCTCAGGTGAAGATACAGAGCTGGTACAGGCTGGTGGGTCTGTTATTAATGCAACCGGGTTCTCCAACCACGTGTGTGTTGATGCATAAACATCTAATACACACGTGTGTCGTATCGGTTACTGCATAAGACACGTGTGTGTGTAAATACATACACGTGTATAGATACACACACGTGTATGTAGATACACACGCACACACACGTGTGTAGAGATATATGTGTGTGTGTTAAGATACGAAAATTCAAACAACTGATCTTCACTGAAAGCAAATACAATCTTCTTGGTTCTTTCGGTAAAGTCACGTAGAAGGGAAGTAATACAATAATACAAATATTTTATTTTTATTATTATGAAATTTGGAACGAGAAAATTATTTGTGTGAACGCCGGCCAGATTCAGAAACACCTCCCACGCCCTCAACTCCTAGCGAAGTCGTCCTGCTTAATTATAACTGCATGGTTGAAATGTCGAGGATTGATGCCCTGCAATTAGTCAACGGAAACATGTAAGCACACAACTTTTTTTTCGTAAAAGTAAAACATGCGACATCAACGATGCAACTCGTTGGGTGCCGAATGAGTGAACGTGACGAGCGGTGAACGTGACAAGCGGTGCTCGCGAGCGCGTGGCGGGTTCAAGTTTCGCGGGCGGTGACAGCGACAAAGTTTTGTTTGTAGGGCATCATCATCACCAGCAGCAGCAGTGGCATTATCACCAGTGGCATCATCACCATCATCATCACCATCATCACCAGCAGCAACAGCAGCAACAGCGGCATCATCACCACCATCATCATCATCACCACCACCTTCATCACCATCATCACCAGCAGCAACAGCGGCACCATCACCACCATCATCACCAGCAGCAGCAACATTCATCGCCATACAATCATCATCATCATAAAAATTTGTATCGTAAAATGATAGTGGTTTGGGTAAAGAGTGGCGTTATTAAAAGTGGCCGTGTAGTTAACGTGACGGTATAATCATCATCATCAGCATCTTCACTATTCGCTCAATGCAATTCAAGGGTGGCCTCATCGAAATCACGAGCACGACGCGTGGCTGTCACTGTGATCACCGTGTGGTCATCGTTGGCAACTCGGTTCGTCTTTAACGCCCTTGGTGGCGGCGACATTGCCCAGCGGTGGCGCGTTCGCGGTTCATTCCGACAGGCCGCCCTGGCAATTACTGCGGGTGTACGAACCGTAAAATACGCCGCAGTCCGCGTCGGCAGTGGACGTTCAATATCCCCTGGTGCCATTCGAAGCGAGAGTCGGCAAGGCCATCGTGCCCTGGCATCACGGTCCACATTTGAACAAAAATGTACCTCTAAAGTGGCTCAATCGGGGAATCGCACACAGCGGGAATATCTCGTATCCCCCCTCCCCCCCGCATGTGAAGCCACTGCAGCCCTCGGCTCTGTGAGACGCAGCGGCAGCGCCTTTGCTTCCACGTGACAAGCAACAGCGCGCACACCCAGACGGCACTCAACTTTGCCGTCAACGCGGCAACTTTGATAATGTCGTCTACGCGTTGCAGCGGGCGACGCAGCAACGAGCGGTAACGCGGTCACGTGGTCACGCTGTGTCAAGCTGGGAACCTCTAGGTCACGTGGTCACGCTGTGTCGAGCTGGGGACCTGTGGGTCACGTGGTCACGCTGTGTCAAGCTGGCAACCTGTGGGTCACGTGGTCACGCTGTGTCGAGCTGGCGACCTGTGGGTCACGCTGTGTCAAGCTGGGAACCTGTGGGTCACGTGGTCACGCTGTGTCAAGCTGGCGACCTGTGGGTCACGTGGTCACGCTGTGTCAAGCTGGCCACCTGTGGGTCACGTGGTCACGCTGTGTCGAGCTGGCGACCTGTGGGTCACGTGGTCACGCTGTGTCAAGCTGGTCACCTGTGGGTCACGTGGTCACGCTGTATCAAGCTGGCAACCCGTGGGTCACGTGGTCACGCTGTGTCAAGCTGGCAACCCGTGGGTCACGTGGTCACGCTGTGTCAAGCTGGCAACCTGTGGGTCACGTGATCACGCTGTGTCAAGCTGGCGACCTGTGGGTCACGTGGGTCACGTGGTCACGCTGGCAACCTGTGGGTCACGTGGGTCACGTGGTCAGGCTGTGTCAAGCTGACAACCTGTGGGTCACGTGGTCACGCTGTGTCAACCTGTGGGTCACGTGGTCACGTGTCGTGTGTTGCAGCGACTCGCAAGGGACCCCCCCCCCTCCATGGACTATCGCGGGTTCCGCGCCGCGTTCCCTGATGGAGGGGGGCTGCCCCCGTACGCGACCCCCCTCTACCGGCCCCCGGGACCCGCGCTGACCCTGGCCGAGAGACTCGCAGGTGAGTCGCCGGCTCTCACCCCAACGTCGCTCAGGGCCGGGTCAAGGCGTGGGGGATTTAGGGGGTCCCTGTGTGAGTCTGTGGGTCCCTGTGAGAGTCTGTGGGTCCCTGTGTGAGTCTGTGGGTCTCTGTGTGAGTCTGTGGGTCCCTGTGAGAGTATGTGGGTCCCTGTGAGAGTCTGTGGGTCCCTGTGAGAGTCTGTGGGTCCCTGTGAGAGTCTGTGGGTCCCTGTGAGAGTCTGTGGGTCTCTGTGAGAGTCTGTGGGTCCCTGTGTGAGTCTGTGGGTCTCTGTGAGTGTCTGTGGGTCTCTGTGAGAGTCTGTGGGTCTCTGTGAGAGTCTGTGGGTCCCTGTGAGAGTCTGTGGGTCTCTGTGATAGTCTGTGGGTCCCTGTGAGAGTCTGTGGGTCCCTGTGTGAGTCTGTGGGTCCCTGTGAGAGTCTGTGGGTCTCTGTGTGAGTCTGTGGGTCCCTGTGAGAGTCTGTGGGTCTCTGTGTGAGTCTGTGGGTCTCTGTGAGAGTCTGTGGGTCTCTGTGAGAGTCTGTGGGTCTCTGTGTGAGTCTTTGGGTCTCGGTGTGAGTCTGTGGGTCTCTGTGTGAGTCTGTGGGTCTCTGTGAGAGTCTGTGGGTCTCTGTGTGAGTCTGTGAGTCTCTGTGTGAGTCTGTGGGTCTCTGTGTGAGTCTGTGGGTCTCTGTG
Source organism: Lethenteron reissneri (assembly GCF_015708825.2). Classification (NCBI taxonomy): domain Eukaryota; kingdom Metazoa; phylum Chordata; class Hyperoartia; order Petromyzontiformes; family Petromyzontidae; genus Lethenteron; species Lethenteron reissneri. Next base: position 8,802,365 of record NC_083782.1, read on the forward strand.
AGAGTCTGTGGGTCCCTGTGAGAGTATGTGGGTCTCGGTGTGAGTCTGTGGGTCTCTGTGAGAGCCTGTGGGTCTCTGTGAGAGTCTGTGGGTCCCTGTGAGAGTCTGTGGGTCTCTGTGTGAGTCTGTGGGTCTCTGTGAGAGTATGTGGGTCTCTGTGTGAGTCTGTGGGTCTCTGTGTGAGTTTGTGGGTCCCTGTGAGAGTCTGTGGGTCTCGGTGTGAGTCTGTGGGTCCCTGTGAGAGTCTGTGGGTCTCGGTGTGAGTCTGTGGGTCTCTGTGAGAGTCTGTGGGTCCCTGTGAGAGTCTGTGGGTCTCTGTGAGAGTCTGTGGGTCTCTGTGTGAGTCTTTGGGTCTCCGTGTGAGTCTGGGTCAAGGCGTGGGGGGCTGTAGGGGCTGCAGCCCAAGGGGCCACCACCAGCTGGAGGGCCTCCAGAGATTGTGGAAAGTTGTTTCATTCGTGAATGCTGAATTTAGATTTGTTGTGAGCCTTGTAAAAATACAATTTTAGTTTTCTTTAACTTTATATTATTTGGATCTTTCGGTAAAGCCACGTAGATAGAAAAAATGATTTAAAAAAATCACGACGTTTCGATCGCAACACAAGCAATCGTCATCGAAACGACGTGATATTTGTATTATTTCTCTAACTTACGTGGCTTTACCGAAAGACCCGAAGAATATGAATTCCTGCAGTCACGAAAGCTTTAAGTCAAACATTTTCTTTAACTTTGTTTTCCTTTTGAAAATATTACTGGGCGGGGGGGGCTCACAATACCTGTAGCCCAGTGGCCTTCAAAATCTTATTACGCCCCCCCCCCCCCCGCACATCCATTCCATTCACCCCTCTCGTCCTCCCTCCCCGCACCCCTCTTGGTCACCCCCTCACCCCCCCCCCGGGCACATCCATCCACTCCTCGCGTCCTCCCTCCCAAGCACCCCTCTTGGTCACCCCCTCACCCCCCCCCCCCCGCACATCCATCCACCACTCTCGTCCTCCCTCCCCTGCCCCCTCTTGGTCACCCCCTCACCCCCTCACCCCCTCACCCCCACCCACCCCCTCACCCCCCTCACCCCCCCCCCCACCCACGCAGCCATCCTGGTGGAGGCCGGCTCTGGCGCGCAGTGTCGCAAGCCGCGCAGGAGCCGCACGGCGTTCTCGGCGCGCCAGCTCGAGGCGCTGGAACGCGCCTTCCGCCTGGGCCACTACCCCGACGTGGGCGCGCGGGAGAGGCTCGCGCTCGGCACGGGGCTGCCCGAGTCGCGTGTGCAGGTGAGGGGGGGGGCTGCCCGAGTGGCGCGTGCAGGTGAGGGGAGGGGGGCGGGGCTGCCCGAGTGGCGCGTGCAGGTGAGGGGAGGGGGGCGGGGCTGCCCGAGTCACGTGTGCAGGTGAGGGGGGGGCTGCCCGAGTGGCACGTGCAGGTGAGGGGGGTGGGGGGGGGCTGCCCGAGTGGCGCGTGCAGGTGAGGGGAGGGGGGCGGGGCTGCCCGAGTGGCGCGTGCAGGTGAGGGGGGGGGGGCGCGGGGCTGCCCGAGTGGCGCGTGCAGGTGAGGGGGGCGGGGGGCGGGGCTGCCCGAGACACGTGTGCAGGTGAGGGGGGGGCTGCCCGAGTGGCGCGTGCAGGTGAGGGGGGCGGGGGGGGGCTGCCCGAGTGGCGCGTGCAGGTGAGGGGAGGGGGGCGGGGCTGCCCGAGTGGCGCGTGCAGGTGAGGGGGGGGGAGCGCGGGGCTGCCCGAGTGGCGCGTGCAGGTGAGGGGAGGGGGGCGGGGCTGCCCGAGTCACGTGTGCAGGTGAGGGGGGGGCTGCCCGAGTGGCACGTGCAGGTGAGGGGGGTGGGGGGGGGCTGCCCGAGTGGCGCGTGCAGGTGAGGGGAGGGGGGCGGGGCTGCCCGAGTGGCGCGTGCAGGTGAGGGGGGGGGGGCGCGGGGCTGCCCGAGTGGCGCGTGCAGGTGAGGGGAGGGGGGCGGGGCTGCCCGAGTCACGTGTGCAGGTGAGGGGGGGGCTGCCCGAGTGGCGCGTGCAGGTGAGGGGGGCGGGGGGGGGCTGCCCGAGTGGCGCGTGCAGGTGAGGGGAGGGGGGCGGGGCTGCCCGAGTGGCGCGTGCAGGTGAGGGGAGGGGGGCGGGGCTGCCCGAGTGGCGCGTGCAGGTGAGGGGAGGGGGGCGGGGCTGCCCGAGTGGCGCGTGCAGGTGAGGGGGGGGGGGCTGCCCGAGTCACGTGTACAGGTGAGGGGGGGACGGGGCTGCCGGAGTGGCGCATGCAGGTGAGGGGAGGGGGTGAGGGGGGGCGGGGCTGCCCGAGTCACGTGTGCAGGTGAGGGGGTTGAGGGAGGATGGAGGTGGTTAGCCCTGGTGACGTGGGGCACGTGGATTGTGGTGGTGAGGGTGAGGATGGAGGTGGTGAGGGCGATGAGGTGAGCCCTGGTGACGTGGGGCAAGTGGATTGTGGTGGTGAGGGTGAGGATGGAGGTGGTGAGGGCGAGGAGGTGAGCCCTGGTGACGTGGGGCAAGTGGATTGTGGTGGTGAGGGTGAGGATGGAGGTGGTGAGGGCGAGGAGGTGAGCCCTGGTGTCGTGGGGCACGTGGATTGTGGTGAGGCTGGTGAGGCTGGTGAGCAGGACGCTAGGTGAGGTGAGGCTTGCGGGCACGATGCACGCTTGCCATGGCTGCAGCTGCACGCGAACTTACGTTTCATTTAACGTCAACGCACAACGAGAGAGTGTACGTGTGTGTGTGGCAAGCCGATCAAACTAGGTCGACTCAGCCTCAACTGAGTACCTGGTGCGATGTGTAAACATCGCCATCGGGGAGACAAAGGCGGCCGGGTGTGGTGTTGTCCACCCACCCCCTCGTGTGCCGTGTCGGCCTTTATACGTACTACTCGCTAACAGCACTTGCCTCTACAGTCTGTTACAGGCTACACGGGGGATCTTTGTCTTTGTGGCAAGCCGAGCGGGCATCACGCGGCCACCGCGAAACAAAATGCCCCTTCCAGGTTCAAAGCCTCGGCCGAGCCCCCCGTGAGCGCCACGCTCAGAGGGCCCCCCTCGACCCGCGCTGTTTTGCTCAGACGATGCCCACGGTTCCCCAGGTCACTTTGCGTCGTCTTTGGGCCACCACGTGAACGCTCGCGGCTCGCTGGGCCGCTCCCGAGAGTGAACGGGCGAAGGCGGCCAATTTGTCAACAGCGACGCACCCTCCAGTCTCTCTCTCTCCTCTCTCTCGTGTTTTTACGATCAGTGGAAACAAGAAGATGCTCGGTGTAGTCGGCACTTTGCTTCGTTTATCATTTCGTATTTTTTTTGTTAAAATATCTCTCTCTTCCCTCTCTCTCCTCTCTCCCTGCGGCGTTGCTGCTCGCGGTCGCGTGGACGAGGTCTGGTTCAAGAATCGCCGAGCCAAGTTCCGCAAGAAGCAGCGGGGAGTGGAGCGAGACGGTGCGGGCGGCGCGACCCCAACGCCGCGAACTCCGCCTCGAGGGGACCCGCGGGGGGCAGGCGGGGCACGGAGCCCCCCCCGCGAGGAGAGGACCCGCAGCCCCGGGGAGACCCGCTCCGAGATGCCACAAAAGTCTCCGTGCAGACGACCCCGAGACGGGAGCGGAGAGACGCCGCGGGAGACGCGGGACACGACGCGGACGTTCCACGGTGAGAGTGTGGGAGTCGTGGTCGTGGTGTCGTCCATGTGAGAGTCTGTGGGTCCCTGTGTGAGTCTGTGGGTCTCTGTGAGAGTCTGTGGGTCTCTGTGTGAACATGTGGGTCTCTGTGTGAGCATGTGGGTCTCTGTGTGAGTCTGTAGGTCCCTGTGCGAGTCTGTGGGTCTCTGTGAGAGTATGTGGGTCCCTGTGTGAGTCTGTGGGTCTCTGTGAAAGTCTGTGGGTCTCTGTGTGCCGATGTGTGTTCTCTCTCTATGTATCTTTGTGAAATATGTCTGCTTATATGTCTGTCTATAGTTTTCTGGTTAGATTTTTGTTGCTATTTCTTTTATACCTGATGATGATTGCTTGTGTTGCAATCGAAACGTCGTAGTATGCTATTATTTAATTTATTATTTTATCTTTATACGTGACTTTACCGAAAGAACCAAAGAGTAATTCCTGCAGTCACGAAAGCTCTAAATTAAGATTGGTCTCTGTGTGAGTCTGTGGGTCCTTGTGAGAGTCTGTGAGTCTATATGTGAGTCTGTGGGTCTCTGTGAGAGTCTTTGGGTCTCTGTGTGCGTCTCTGGGTCTCTGTGTGAGTCTTTGTGTCCATGTGAGAGTCTGTGAGTCTCTGTGTGAGTATGTGGGTCTCTGTGAGAGTTTGTGGGTCCCTGTGAGAGTCTGTGGGTCCCTGTGAGAGTTTGTGGGTCCCCGTGAGAGTCTGTGTGTCTCTTTGAAAGTCTATGGGCGCCCGTACGAGGCTACATTGTGACTGGGCGAAGTGCGGTCCATCACTCACATTGCCAAATCCTTCCCCCGCACCTTCGATTAGCACGGTTTGCTACGTAAGGCGCAAAGAAGTTCAACATACATACAATCACACACTCTTGCGAGGGGTACAAATGGAATCCATTTAGTGGCTCCAGACCCCATCCAATGGATTCTCCACACCCAATGCACAGAGTTACAAATTTTTGCCCGTTGCTTTCCGAGAAAGAGCATCATCATCATCATAAATGAGCAGTAGCCAGTGTCATCACCATGCAACACACGACCTCATCATATCTCACTATTTCACTCCATTGATTGCTGCTGTTGATGCTGCTGCTGTTGCTGCTGCTGCTGTTGCTGCTGCTTCTGCTGTTGCTGCTGCTGCTGTTGCTGCTGCTGTTGCTGCTACTGCTCTTGCTGCTGCTTCTGTTGCTGCTGTTTCTGCTACTGCTGTTGCTGCTACTGCTGTTGTTGCTGCTGTTGCTGCTACTGCTGTTGTTGCTGCTGTTGCTGCTACTGCTGTTGCTGCTACTGCTGTTGTTGCTGCTGTTGCGGCTACTGCTGTTGTTGCTGCTGTTGCGGCTACTGCTGTTGTTGCTGCTGTTGCTGCTACTGCTGTTGTTGCTGCTGTTGCTGCTACTGCTGTTGCTGCTACTGCTGTTGTTGCTGCTGTTGCTGCTACTGCTGTTGCTGCTGCTGCTGTTGCTGCCGCTGTTGTCGTCGTGTTCTCTGAAGGCGATGCCGTCAACCCCATGGTCCCCAAGCTGGACCCGGCACACCCCCCCTTCCCCCTGCCCGCAGCCTCCCCTCCGCCCCCGTGCCCGTACCGACCCCGCGAGCCCCTGTTCGCGACCCCCCTGTCCGGCGCCTTCGCCTCCGCACCGGCGTGTGCGCAGGGCTCCGCTCTGTTGCCCCAGGGCCTCTTCCCGGCGCACTGCGTGGCACCGTGCGTGGTGCCCTACCCGCCGTGTTGCCGCGTCATGCACCACGTGCAAGCGGCGCACAAAGCGGCCGACGCGGCCGATGACCTCCACGACGCGTGCGTCCGCCTGGCCGCTCTGCAGCACGCGGTCCTCCTGCAGGCTCTGAGGCCGTTCCCAAGCTGAGTCCGGACTCGCTGCGCTGTCGGGGTTCGAAAGGGGTACTGGAAGAGGGGTGGGTGGGGAGGTCTTGAAGGGGGTCTTAATGGGGGTCTGTAGCGACAGGGCACCTCCACCCCCCCCCCCCCCCCCCCACCAGAACCATCATGGCGTTCTCCTGTCGAGCGGAATCTGCTCGGGTTGATAACTGGGCGAGAGGCGGTGTTTGAAGTTGGGTGGTCGTCAGCGTTGATGTCGTTACTACGCTGGGCAATCACTTCAGTCCTGCTCGTGTGGGCTCAGCAGCAGCAGCAACAGCAGCAGCATCAGCACAGGCGAGCGAAGGCTGTTCCACGGACAGCGTCTGTCCAAGCCTCGACCCCGACTCGCGCGCTCATCCCACGCCGGCGCGCGGCGTCACTCGCGCTCATCACGAACGCTCCTCCTGGCTTCGAGAAACAAAGAGACAGACGAACAGAAACCCCGAAAGGTTCACTTCGTCGAAGGAATGAAGTTCACGCGACTCGCCAAATGACCCCCCCCCCCCCACAACAACAACCGTCATTCGCCACTAAGTGGCGGTGACGTCACCACGACGCTTGTGCCAGGCCAAGTGCACCTTGAGGCTACTACGTGAAGTGTCGAACGCCCGCTGGCAGGAGGTCACGGGGCAGACCCAGCAGGTGCCACGGGTCGACTGACCGAGATGACCGAGATAACCCCCCCACACCCCCCCCCACACACCCCCCCACACACCCCCCCACAACCCCCCCCACACCCCCCCCCCCCCCACACACAAAAGCCACCGACATTCGGAGCGCATTCACCAACTCAATTATTGGCGCCCGAGAATGAGCGCACCCTTCGCGATTGCGACACAGGAGAGGTGGGGGAGGGAGGGGCCGTCCATATATGACGTCACGCACATGGGGGGGGGGTGGGGTCAGATTTTTGTGACGATGTGTGACGAGGGGGGGGGGTGTTTGAGAAGTGTGACGTCACATCAAAATGCGCAACTTTAAATAAATATTAATTCTAGATTTGAAGCTTTCGTGACTGCAAGGATTCATATTCTTAGGTGTTTTCGGTAAAGTCACGTAGGTAAAACATGATTTTTATTTTATTTTACTTTTATTAATTTTAATGTTTTACCTACGTGACTTTACCGAAAACACCTAAGAATATTTAAATAAATATATTGTTATAACAACACTAATTGTTATAACACTCCTACAACATCAGAGTGCAGCGCCACATTAAACACGCACTACAATGACAATAGTTTAAAGCGATTTGAAGCATGTTTTATTTTCAAAATTGAAATATGGTTTTGGAGTTGGGGGGGGGGTGTGGCAGAGCTTTGTGACGTCATATTTGAGAGGAGGGGGGTGGGTCTGACTTTTTGTGACGTCATGTGACGACGGGGGGGAGGGGTGGGGGGGTCAAAAATCGTCCAAAATTGCGTGACGTCATTTATGGACGCGTGGCGAAGTGCGGAGCTGTTCCCGAGACGAGGACGCCTCGACACGATCCTCGCGCACACGCGCGCGCGTGCCCGTGACGTCTCCTCCCGGCGTCCTCCGCGAGGGGGGGGGGTCCGAACCGGACACCTCGGCGCAGTCGCCAGCAGGCGCCGTGGCAGTAGCGCGGTTTGTCAAGACGCCGCGCGTCGTTTGTCGCCGTCGATGATGATGGCCGTGGGTTCGTTCGCGGTGTTTTGCACGCTCTGGGAGCTCCGAGAAGGCGGATTCTTACAGCGGGGCCCCGCCTGACCAATCGCCTGTCAGCAGAGCCGGCCCTAGACCTTTGGGGGCCCTAAGCAAAATTTGGTTGGAGGCCCCTTTGATGTATGATTTTTTTTCACCCACTCGCTAGCAGTGACTCTAGGGGGCCCTCTGCTGGCCACGGGGCCCTTTGCAATTGCAAGGGTCGCTTAGGGGCTGGGCGGCTCTGCCTGTGAGTGATTGTGAACGCGCGTTGTGGGTTTCTAAACCGCGCGGAACCGAATGCCTTAATGTCGCATCGCACACACGAGATCGTTGGTGGGTGTCGATTGGAATGACCACGACGACGCTTGAGTCCCAAAGCGCTTGAGAGTTTGAGCCGAGCGACTTCGCGTTGAGCAGCGAGTCGAATCATCTCTCGGGGCTTGACTCACTTGAAGGTGTTCCTTCACGTTCAGCCTGCGTTCACTTTCAAGGTGGCTCTGTGCACCGAGATGTCTGTGTACGGGTCGGCTTCAAGATGTTCGCGTGACCTCCAAGTGATGTGTAACTACGCCTGTGTAAATTTCGATTTAAAGCTTTCGTGACTGCAGGGATTCATCTTCTTGGTTCTTTCGGTAAAGTCACGTAGAAGGGAAGTAATAAAATAATGAGATTCAGATGCTGTCTCCCCGACAGACCTGGTCTTCACCTGAAGGACGGCTGCTTGCGTTGTGGCCGAAACGTCGTGAGAATTATTTTATTGTGTTTTATTTTTATTATTTTATTACTTCCCTTCTACGTGACTTTACCGAAAGAACCAAGAATACGCCTGTGTAATTCTTTTTATTCGTGTGTGTCTGTGTGTGACTGGGCATTGCCCTCCCTCCCACCATAACTCTCTGCACCCTGGACACTTCACGTTCAGGAGGATGGCCCCGTTACGCGCGTTCCACAAAAGCCATCGGGCAGCCCTGAGACCATCTCTGGGGCGTGCCCAGTAGGCAGGGTCACGTGGGACACAGCGACAACCACGTGCCCACAGCCTCATCCGTATCTCTATGTGTGCACGCGTGTGCGCTGCTGTGCTTGTGTGTTCCTCTTGTCTGTGTGTGTGTGGTGTGGGGCCGTCCATAAATGACGTCACGCACCTAGGGGGTTGGGGGGGGGTCAGACATTTGTGACGATGTGTGACGAGGGGGGCGGGGGGTTTGAGAAATGTGACGTCACGTAAAAAGGCGCAATTTTAAATAAATATAGACAACACGTTCTGCTTAATTAAATAGACTTCCAAATAAATGTTTTCTCCTAAAACATCAGAGTGCAGCGCCACATTAAATACGCACAACAATGATAATAGTTAAAGGCGATTTGAAGCATGTTTTATTTTTTTGGGGGGGGGGGCAGCGCTTTGTGACGTCATATTTGAGGGGGGGTCTGACTTTTTGTGACGTCGTGTGACGAAGGTGGGGGGGGGGGGGGTCAAAATTCGTCTAAAATCGCGTGACGTCATTTATGGACGGCCCCTGTGTCGAGCGGTAGTGGAGCGGGTTAATCCGCTGCGCTACGAACCCGACCACCCGAGTTCGATTCCCGCTCACGGCCAACACCAGTGATGGTTATCTGAACTGGTCCTGGGCCTCCTCTGGGTGGACTCAGCATCAAATGAGTAGCTGATACGATGTGTAAACATTGCCACGAGGGAGACAAAGGCGGCCGGGCGTGGTGTTGGCCACCCAACTCCTTCGTGTGCCGTGCCAGGCCTTCATAGGTGCTCGCTAACAGCACTTGCCCCAACTAGTCTAGTTAAGGCTATGCGGGTGATCTTTGTCTTGTGTGTCTGTGTGAGTCTCTGGGAGTGTGTCAGTCTGTGTGTTTGTATGTGTGTATGTCTGTGGGTGGGTGGCCTTTATAGGTGCTCGCTGACAGCACTTGCCCCAACAGCCTGTTAAGGCTACACGGGCGATCTTTGTCTTTGTATATCCGTGCGCCTAAATTTGTGGACGTGAAAGCACAAAACGTGTCGGTCGGCAAAATACAACTCGCTGAGGATGATGGAGAGTCTGGGCCGATTCTACACCGCAGATCGAAATCCCTAGAAAAGTAAAATAAGTATAACCAGTAAAAAAAAGTTTTTCACTATAAATCCTTTATATGCGTGGCGGCTAGAGTCCTCTCGTCCTCTGGCTTGAGATGGCTGCCACCTATGGGTCAGATTATTGCATTGCACCATTAAGCAATTGGTAAATAAATATAATATTTTTGTCCTAAAAAGTGTAAAATTTTTGGAAAAAAATTTCACGAACATTAATTGTCACGCACAACGAGTCTGTGTGCAAAATGTCAGCTCGATTGGATCACGGGAAGTGGGTTAAAAAACGACCGAAAGATTTGCACGGTCCTAAGCAAGCAAGCAAGCGAACTTAATATAAAGGATTTAATGATCGCAATGGGACGCCACTTAGAGGTGACATGGCAGTGGAACGTGCGCCACAACGCGGTGGGTTTAGACAATGCACGGCACGAAACCGTCTCGAAGCACGCCGAAGAAAGGGAGTGCGATGGTAATGGCCACACGCAGAAGTTTGTAAAGTCACGAGGAACAGAATGAGAGAGGCGACGGGAGGACACAGACCTCGGCTGATTGAAGATGTCCACGTGCAGTTTGAGCATCGGGTAGAAGCAAAGGTGGCACTGATTGCGAAAAAATCTCAAAGGCCGAAAGTAGAGCCGGGAGGGCACGATCGTCGTCAACGTTGGTGGGGGGGGGGGTCTCTATAGCGCAAAAAAAAAAAACCTGTAATAATATTCACGGCACTGAAATCATTCTGAAGAAGAGGATGAGAAGGAGGATACGCTCGATGTGACAGCGCCTCTTCGCGCCGTGGATTTGGGACTGCTTCTGCACAAAATTGGAGACCTCGAATCGATTTTTTAAAAAGTTGGCTTGGGCAGACCGCAGAGATGGTGATGCTGGGCAGCGGGCGAGGGTTTGGAGGGGAATTGCAGAAGAATAAGAGTCCACCAGCGTGGAGATGGAGCGCTGAGGTCACTTCAAGGGCGGGAGCGAAATGTGTTGTGACGTAGGCAGGGCAGCACGTGGTCGCAACGACGTGGGGAGGAAGCCATCGTGGTCTGACATGTATGTCCACGCGTGCACACACGTGTGTGTGTGTGTGTGTAAATATTTGTATACTGTACGCGTGCGTGTGAGTAAAGTTGGACTTTTCGATTGAAAGCTTCTTTCGTGACTGCAGGGATTCATCTTCTTGGTTCTTTCGGTAAAGTCACGTAGAATGGAAATAATAAAATAATAAAAATAAAACATAATAAAATAATTCTCACGATTTAAAGCTTTCGTGACTGCAGGGATTCATCTTTTTGGTTCTTTCGGTAAAGTCACGTAGAAGGGAAATAATAAAATAATAAAAATAAAACATAATAAAATAATTCTCACGACGTTTCGGCCACAACGCAAGCAGCCGTCCTCAGGTGAAGAACAGGTCTGTCGGGAAGACAGCGTCTGAATGTCATGCTTGGTGGTGTTCATTCAGACGCTGTCTTTCCGACAAGACGCTGTTCTTCACCTGAGGACGGCTGCTTGCGTTGTGGCCGTAACGTCGTGAGAATTATTTTATTATGTTTTATTTTTATTATTTTATGATTTTCCTTCCACGTGACTTTACCGAAAGAACCTAAGAAGATAAAGTTTTACTGCTACGAGAATTCACGTGGACAGATCTGCTCTGAGTGCGGAACGTCGCAATGCAGCACTCTTGCGAGACGACTCGAAGCACGTGCATCGCCTCGACCTTTTCTTCGTCGATGCGTCCACGCACTTGGCGAGTTATAAACCCACGGCATCATGGGACGCCTTTTGGCGTCATCTGGTCGAACACCATATGAGACTAGGCTCTAAAGAAAGCTGTCTCTGGTGTTGGAGCAATCAGTTTCAAAGACAATGCATAAATTATCAGAGTATTGTTTTTTGTTTGCATTTGACTGCAAGTTTTGTGGTTAATGTAAGCATGATTCCTTGCAAAAGGTGTCAGTTTTGTTGCCAGAAAAAAGGGGAAAACCCCTATTAGAAACCCACGGCAGTTATTGTTCTTTTGTTTTTGGAATAATAATTAATCGTTTCCGAGACATTTCACTTGCTGCGGGCGTTGAAGAAAAGCGACGCTTTTTGTATACGCGGCGTCTCGCGCGTGGCAATTGTCATTGTTGTGTTTTTCAGACCCCGAGAGGTACCTGTGGACTGCGTTTGTGGAGACGGCTGTTTGACGTTTAAACGGTGCAGGCGATCGTTACGATTTCTCCATTTTTCTCTCGGACAGCGATCGACACATCCAATCTTCCCGCAATCCCTGCGCTCTGTTCCCGACGTTTCACGGCAAACGTTCGATAACGACGCCACTCTGGACTCTGTACAACACCGCAGTGGGGGGGCCTTTGTTGTTGTCTTTTTGTGTTTTACGTGATCATCGACGCAACTCCACCAGCCACGGTTACGCTGCTGCTGATGATGATCACGATCGTTTACAAGGGTTTCAAGTTCATCCGTTTAATAACGCAACTCTCTGAACGCTCGTCTCGAATAAAGATCGCTCATGAACTTAAAAGCCGTGGTCATCGCAGGAAATCTCTCTGCCGGGTTGGCTTGTGCGCGCGTGCATTGGCGTTGGGTGCAGTGTCGCATCAAGCGCGTCAAGCGGCGCTGCCTCTACGAAGCCGCATCCACCGAGTTCGAATCCAGGCCACGGCCGACAACATCGGCGAGTGATTTTTAACCGGTCCCATGCCTCTCTATCTCCTTCACCAGGCAACTCCAACGACCGCTTCGTCCGGCAGCTGATGCATCATAACCGATGATGATGACGATGACATTATTACGCAACGGCGTCGTTACGTAACACTGCTGGGCAAAGGCCTCCTCCACAAGGCCTCCACCACGTCGCGTCGGCCATGGGAGTTGTTTGCACGTCCACCACCACCACGACGCCTGCCCAGCCTGGGCTGGTCGCGTTGCTTGAAGTGCATCGCATCGAGAACCACTGCGCCTGCTCAGGCTACGCGTACAGCATCCTCTGTGCCTGCCTGTGCGCCTCGATGCCGAATGTCCAAGCGTGTTCCTTCGTACGTACGGGTTAGCTACGTGACGCGTCGTCGTCGGTTGCAACAATCTCCAATAGTTGACGTGGAAATTCTGCTCAGGGTGGGAATGTTACTCGGCCACGTGAACCCTGCATCGCTTGGCCAACGGGGATGGTGATTCACGCAGAGTCTCTGTGTCCGCGTGGCTGCTGTATCTCTCTGGGAGCTCCTCTCTCCTCCCGCACTCACAAAACGCCTTCGAACAAGGCACTGGCCAAACAGCCGCGGGCAAGACCCTCTTGAATAAGAGCCATAGAACGTATCATGATTATGCACATTATAATTACATGCCAGTGATGAGTTTCACATTTCAAATATTTCTGATAATGAATGCTCACGTGATTTTCGACTTTCACATTTGAATAGAAACATTTTAATTAACTCTATCTGTGTGTTTAGTCACTAGGTTTTAGTCATTTAAAAACAATAATAAACTCCGGTTTAAAGCATTCGTGACTGCAGGGATTCATCTTCTTGGTTCTTTCGGTAAAGTCACGTAGAAGGGAAGTAATAAAATAATAAAAATAAAACATAATAAAATAATCCTCACGACGTTGTCGCCTCTGACGCTGTCGCCTCGACAGACCTGTTTCACCTGAGGACGGCTGCTTGCGTTGTGGCCGACACGTCGTGAGAATTATTTTATCATGTTTTATTTTATATTATTTTATTACTTCCCTTCTACGTGACTTTACCGAAAGAACTAAGAAGATGAATGAATACTGTAAGATTGTTTTCTTTGGGTCTTTCGGTAAAGTCACGTAGATAGGTTCAAAGAAAATATTTTGTTGTTGTTATTTTCTTTGAACCTATCTACGTGACTTTACCGAAAGAACCAAGAATAATAAACTCGCTTTAGAACGCGCTAACAACTCGCGAATCGATGTTGTGATCGAGAACGCAGCGGCGCGGAGCCACAGCTCAAACCAACTCGCACACCACCACCCTAGGGGGGTGGGTGGTGGGGGGGAGTCCTAGGGGTTCCGGAGTGGGTACAGGGGGGTCCGGGGTGGGTCTCGAGGGGGTCTGGGTGGTTCTGGGGAGGGAGGGGTCCAGGGTAGGTTCGGGGTGGGTCCTTGGGGGTATCTGAGGTGGGTCTGGTGTGGGTAAGGGGCGGGGGGGGGGCGCGGTGGGTCGGGTGGAGGTCCGAGTTGGTTCCAGGGGGGTCCGGGGTGGCGTCCGGGTGGGGTGGAGGGGCTCTGGCGGGGTTCGGGGTGGGGCGTGTTTCGTGTCACGTGTAGTGTTGTGTCACGTGTAGTGTTGTGTCACGTGTCGTGTTGTGTCACGTGTAGTGTTGTGTCACGTGTCGTGTTGTGTATGGCCACCAGGAGGCAGCACGTAGCCATCTGTGGTATCGGGGTCATGGCGAGTCAAGGTGTCCAGGGAGAGGCAGGGCAGAACTGTGGATAGGGGTTAAAGGGCACAATGCAGGGAAACAGCCTCTCATATTGCTTGTGATGGGACGTTGTAGGGTGAACGTTGTGATTAATAAGGGACACGGGGTGACCAATAAAAGGGCTGTATTGGTCTGTAATCAGGCAGGGCACTGATAAGGGGTTAACAGGTATGCACTATATACTACACACTACGGCACACTCCTATACCCTACGATACAGTACAATATACACTACACTATTATACACTATACACGACTATACCTTACACTATACACTGCACTATAATACTTGTCAACCCATGCGGTTTACCCCGTATTCTTGTGCAGGGAAATTGAGTTTTCAGATTCATACGGCGTGCGCCGTTTCAATTTGTTTGTATTTCTCCCTTGTGATTGGACTTTGTAGGATAGAAGTTGAGATTTATAAGGTACACGGGGTTGACCAATACGGCCTGTATTGATCTGTAATAAGGTAGGGCACTGATAAGGGGTTGACAGGCGTGCTTCTGTCCGTGGCTCTGTTTCCTTAGGGGTCAGCACGTTCATTACTGAGTCGGCTTGCACACAGAGCCAACGATAGTTCAATCTCTCTTAGCACTGCCCAGTCACCGGCCACAGAGAATTACTCAAGTGCGATGCCTGCTTTGCAGCTGGACATCAGTAATATAATCAGTGCAAAGCCATGTACGGGACTAGAACAAAGACTGGTCCTGATCATAAGAACCTGGAATTTCCATTTCTGTCTCGTTGATTGGTCTGATAAGGGGTTGACAGCTAGGGGCCATCCATTTGGTAAGTCCGCAAAAATCTGTCAAAACTTGACCCCTCCCCTCCTCCCTGTACGCACGCGGACTTTTTACACCCCCCTACCCCCGAATCTTTATAGAACGGCCGATATTTAATCCACGCAGAAACGATCAAGCATTAATAATATTAACGTGTTTAAGCAAACAGTTAGTCCACGGCCGGACTATCTAACTCATTTGAAGGCCAATGTAGACAAATTATTATCGAGGCTTCACCGCCCTCTCCCCCATTGCCAGTAGACCCCCCATACGCAAGGATGGCCCCCTATAGAGCTCGGGGCTACGAGACGCTACGGAGGGGGGGGGGGGTGTTAGAGAGACCACGCGTCGCCGTTCAGAACTCCTCCTCTCGAGTCCGTGGGTGACACCGCAGCTCGGTGCAGTAGCGCCGCCACGTGGCCAAAACCACGTGGTGCAACTGCAGCAGAGGCCACGCGGGGCGGTCTCAATCGGCAGCAGAGGTCGCAAACGGGTTTTGATTCCTTACCCGTACCCGGCCGCACCAGGGTCGCAAACGGGTACCCGTACCCTACCCGTACCGTACCCGGCTGGGTACGGGTACGGTACGGGTATCGGGTACCTGATTGCGACCTCTGGGATGAAGTCATGTTGCAGGCGCGAGACAAGACGTTGGGAAATGAGTGACAAACAGTTACTCACCAGTGACTCACGGTCTACCCGTACCCGGCCGTGTAGTGCTTAAAATCTATTCAATTATACCACGTGTCACTTTGTTGCCATAACTTTTTTAAAGTAACAATGGGTCACATTTTTTACACTGCTATAGCGGCTTGGAGGAGGCCTTCATCCAGCGGTGGATTGACCATGGCTGATACTTTCAAAGCACAACCAGTGGTGCTGGCTCAGTTATCTGGCACCGCGACTTTGTTTTTAAATCCTTTATATTAAGTTCACTTGCTGGCTTGCTTGCTTACGACCGTGCAAATCTTTCGGTCATTTTTTTAACCCACTTCCCGTGATCCAATCGAGCTGACATTTTGCACACAGACTCGTTGTGCGAGACAATGTTCGTGAAAAAAATTCCCAAAATTTTACACTTTTTAGGCAAAATTTTTTATTTTACATATATTCAAATAGAACTCATTCATGGCTTTGGCTGAACGTCACAGTGTAGGAGCCCAGAGCGTAACCCCTCCACAGGCCGTGGCGGAGTAGCGCAGTTGGTAGCGCCCTCGCTTCCCATGCCAAAGGTCGCGGGATCGATCCCCGTGTCCACCACAGGCGAATATATTTAAATCCTTTATATTAAGTTTGCTGCTTTAAATCCTTTATAGTAAGTTCGCTTGCTTGCTTAGGACCGTGCAAATCTTTCGGTCGTTTTTTAACCCACTTCCCGTGATCCAATCGAGCTGACATTTTCCACACAGACTCGTTGTGCGTGACAATTAATGTTCGTGAAAAATATTTTCCAAAATGTTACACTTTTTAGGACAAAAATATTATATTTAATTACCAATTGCTTAATGGTGCAATGCAATCATCTGACCCATAGGTGGCAGCCATCTCAAGCCAGAGGACGAGAGGACTCTAGCCGCCACGCATATAAAGGATTTATAGTGAAAAACTTTGTTTTTACGGGTTATACTTGTTTACACGTGGAGATGGGATAGCGAGTGTACGCGTGTTTGCATTGAAATTTCAATTCTTGGCCCCTGCGTGGCTTTCCCCAGTGTGGCACACCCGGTGTTGGCAGCGCAGACAGGTGTGCGTGGCATCAATAGGTGGGATGCCGTTATCGCGCAATTCTTGCCTTGTCATGTGCTGTGACACATGACTATCTTGGCTGTCACTGCAATTGGTAAACCGGACTTTTCTGAAAATTATTTCCATATTTAAATACACAACATGCATCTTCTTGGTTCTTCGGTAAAGTCACGTAGAATGGAAATAATAAAATAATAAAAATAAAACATAATAAAATAATATAATAATATAATAAAATAATAAAATAAAATAACTTTGACTTCACCGAAAGAACCAAGAAGATGAATCCCTGCAGTCACGAAAGCTTTAAATCGAAATTACTACACAAATTTTACACAACATGCCTTATATCGAATCTTGGATGTGCGAATCTGCATGCGACCTAATGCAGTCATACTTAAGTTTAAGTTATTATTGTTTGGCAACAAAAAGCACCTCACTTATCATTAACACTGTGGCTTTAAAATAAAAATATAATCGGGAGTTGATGCTCACAGCAGTGCCTGGACTAAGCTAGTGCGCGGCCTGTAGCATATGCTATAAAGGGGCCCTAAATAAAATAACACGTAAATATTAAAAGACAAATTTTTAACTTGCACGGGAAAGTAATTGCATTTTTTCATTTGCTATACAGCCATATAATATGACAAATCGCTAACCTTAAACACCCAGTAGTTCAGAAAAGTTGAAGGCGGTATAGTACTATAGTAATAGAGCAAGTGCAGAATCACTGAACCGGAATTGATAGCTTGAAAGCATTTGGCACGGGGCTCTTGAAAGAACGGGGCCCGTTGCTATTACATAACTACTACATATGTAGTAATAGCTACATATGTAGCTACTACTACATATGTAGTAGCTGCTACATATGTAGCTACTTTTGCTACGAGGATAATCCAGCACTGGCTCACAGCCCAGCCAGCCACCGATGACTGCACGTTTCAGTAACTTGCTTCGTCGTTTGTGCTTTTTGTTTTTGATGCAATTTCTTAAATTGTTTATTCACTTTTGATTTCGCTCGGGAGTAGGGGTTTTAATTTGCTTGGTGTGTGTGCGTTGGGCTTCTTTCGCGCCGTACATAGCCATCCACGTATCTGGGATTTTGTCCTTTTATATAATTACTGTACAGCGTTGTGGGATGCTGTTGACATGAATGACGCTATAAAATGAAAGTATTATTGTGATGAAACCCATCATTTAATAACAATTAATTTCCATGCACTTATTATACTTCTGAGTTTTAAATATTCTCAGGACTGCTGCCTGTCCAGTTGTGCTCTGTGAAAATTCCGGATGGGAATATCATTTGTCTCATGAGCCGACAGGAATTGCGGAATTAAAGTTTGGAGAAGATAAAAGATAAATAAGAAAAGAGGTTCACTTGGTAAAAACGAATATGTGTGGGCGCCGTGGTGGCGAGATGTTAACTACCTCGCCTGGTATGCAGGAGGTCGTGAATTCCCGGACGCCTATACATTTGGAGTTTGCACGTTCTCCCCGTGGTCTATCACTTGGTAAAAACTAATATGTGTGGGCGCCGTGGTGGCGAGATGTTAACTACCTCGCCTGGTATGCAGGAGGTCGTGAGTTCCCTGACGCCTATACATTTGGAGTTTACACGTTCTCCCCGTGGTCGCATGGATTTTCCCCCGCGTCCTCCGGTTTTCCCCACCACATGCGTTCAGAGATGATACGCCACTTACAACGGCTGTCATTTGTGGCCAGGTCGCCTCTGAAAAATATCCATAGAGCTCAGCGGGCCTTACCTGGTCAAATAAAACATGTAATTTTAGTTTAGTGTCGCACATCAGCGCTGTTCACAGTGAGTGCTGATGGGAGCAACGTGCGTGTGACATAGAGCGCTTCACACGATGTCATCGCCGTCACCGCCGCTGTTGTTCTCGTGTCTCCAGCATCGCCGAGTGTCAATTCGTGACAGCGAAAGATGAAAATCTCGATTTTTTTTAACGACGCTTGCCGCGCCGTGTTGTTTGTAGTGTTTGCAAAGTCGCATTGTTAGCTGTATTATGGTTGTATTGATTAATTTTGGAAATTTTAGCATTGCGTCACCCCCCCCCTCTCTCCCAAAATGTTATACTTGTACGAGGTAGTATTGATGAAAGTAATAATCCTTTCGTTGGAAAAGCCTGAAGCCTCGGTGCTATGCTTTTCATGTCAGGTCCTGGCGAGAGGATGTTTGACAAACTTAACAAATAATAGTGCAGCCCCAAAATCAACTTGGGTGTCGTTGTTCGATTTCCAACACAAGGTCAATCAAAGGCAGTGTGGCAGTGTATAGCGGCTTATGTAAATAAAACCTGCTGATTTCATGTTTAAGCCATTCCTGTTGCCATCCCGGTCCGAGAGATGGCATTGTTGTTGTTTTAAATCTTCCCTGGCGACCACTGCGAGCATGCACTGCATGCCACGATGGGCGCCAGGATCGCTAGATGTTAACTACCTCGCCCGGTATACAGGAGGTCGTGGGTTCGATCCCGATCCCGACCCTGACATCTGTATATTTTGAGTTTGCATCTTCTCCCCCCGTGGCCGCGTGGATATTTCTCCGGGTCCTCTCCGTTATTTCCCCCTTCAAGTAAAAAAAAAACCATACATTTCGAGTATTTGGTTGCTATACGTTTCACCATGACAAGCCACTTCGTTGAGTTATCATTTGAGGCCACGTCGCTTCTGAAAACGTGTTATACAGCTCAGTGGCCCTTACCGATTAAACAAATAAAAATCGTAATAGAGTGCCGGTGTGAGATAGTATTTTAATCCCCGTAGAATTCTAACCGTAGAATCCGAATACTAAACATCATTTGAACCCCCATGTGGTAATTTGACGTCCCTGCCTGGTGCGGGAGTTTAAGCAATGGGTACATTTCTTAAATCCCACCCCCCCAGCCGTTCTATTCACCCAATGGTATCAATCGGTGCACCACAGTGAGTTGATTGGCAAGTCGTGTGTGGTTTGGTAGTGTGGTTTACACCCGCCTCTCTCCAAGACATCTGGCCACTGTGGAAAAGTTGGTCCAAAATAACGTCTAGAGCAGTGAGTGGTTCAAACCTGGGGTCCACGCACCCCCTGGGGGTGCGGAGATGCCCTTTCTGGGGGTGCGAGACACGGGCATATTTTTTTAGAAGGTAAATAACCGAAACACAAATTAAGCACGGGCACATTAAGTACAACTTTCTTTGTTTCATCAAACCTTACGTATGTGTAGTGACATAGAACTAGCTTTGTAGCAGCATAGCGCTGGCTGCTGGCGGGGAAGGGGATCTGCGGTTTACAGCAGCCCTGACGTCAGCAGGCCACGTGATACACCAGAGGGGCTATCTGGGGGGAAGGTAACAGAAGGGACACGTGGGAGAAGCCCGGGAACACGCTAGTAGGTTCTAGAAAGGGGGCGTGGCCGGGGCGGAGCGAGGCCACGCTGGGAGCATAAAAGGGGGCTCTGGGCGAGAGCTCGGGGCTGTCGTTTGGAGTGGAATCCCCGTCGTGCTGTTGAAGATCGTCGCCATTGTCGCTGTCGTTTCGTCGCCATCGTCGTTGTCGTCTTCACTCGACATTGCGCTGTTAGACAGTAGTTGGCTGTCTCGGTTCAGCACCGTCAGACGGCTAGCGTTGTGTGTAGGCTAGCGACGCACCTAGCGTTGTGTATAAGCGAGCGACAGAAGAGTGTGTACCAGCGTAGGGCGTGTATTGTGCAAAGGGTGCTCGGTTAAATAATGAGTAATATTAAAAAAAAAAACTTTTTCAAAAACACGCTTTAATGAAATGTACCGTACTTGTAATGGCAGAACTCCACAACTCCAGGAAGTGGCCCCGAAGTTTTCCATAATGTAAGGGACTGTGGTCATTTACAGCCAACGTCAGATTACCGTGGACAATTAGAGCTGCTAAGCCGAAACATAACATATAAAAAATAATGTTTTAAAAGATGTTTATTTTTATTTTTATGATAGAATATAGTATTGTCATCAGTATGACATACGTATACCAAGTTTGCAGTCGATACCACATTGGGAAGTGGGTTAAAATTGAGTTACAAGATTTGAGGATACAACAACGACAACAACAACAGAGTGAGTTAATAAAAAGCGTGTAATAAAAGAAGTGCCTCCGAGTCTTCGCGTCTCCGAGTAAGTCACTACATATGTATTTACATTGTACATTTGTTTTTTACGATTGAGAACCAAAGGGGTGAAAGGCTGCAATGTTAAGAGTCACATCTCTAGAGAGACTCTCTCCAAGGCTCTCTCACGTGGAGGCTCTTCCACCAGCAGTGGTGTGAGCCAGACATTGCAGGTCTGCGCCTTTGTCACCAATGGTCAAACAACCCCAACGACTCACACTGCATGGGGTGGCCTTCATCCAGCGGTGGATTGACAAAGTGCTGTCATAATTATACGTGTAATTTGTTTAACTTTTTTATAATATAAAAAAAAGTTATCTTGAAAAGTAATCATCCAGTACAAGCTCAGTACCGTAATGGTAATTTTGTTACACACTTATAATGCAGTCGTCTTACCCAATTTCACTGCCTGCTGTTGGGAATGTGACTGCAGTGATTCATTACTTCCCAGCACTAAATGTTCGTAGCAGTAGGTCACTGCGCCCTGATCTCAAGCGTCGAATGGTTTTTGGCAGGAAAATTTGCTGGTAAATCGGAGGGCAAAAACCAAACTAAAAACGGTCAGAATCGTCGGGAAAAAATAAAAAACAACGTTCAACTTTATAACGCGTCGTCTGACTCGGGGGAGAGGACGACTCAGAGGCGATAGGAGAAACCGCGAACAATCGGAAGCGGCAGCCCAATAATTGCTCAAGCTGCGCAGTCCTCTTTGTCTTCTTGGTTCTTTCGGTAAAGTCACGTAGGATGGAAATAATAAAATAAAAAAATAAAACATAATAAAATAATTCTCACGACGTTTCGGCCACAACGCAAGCAGCCGTCTTCAGGTGAAGAACAGGTCTGTCGAGAAGACAGAGTCTGAATGACACGCCCCAGGCTTGGAGCGACTATTTAAGCTTAAATAGTGTGTCATTCAGACTCTGTCTTCTCGACAGACCTGTTCTCCACCTGAGGACGGCTGCTTGCGTTGTGGCCGAAACGTCGTGAGAATTATTTTATTATGTTTTATTTTTATTAGTTTATTATTTCCATCCTACGTGACTTTACCGAAAGAATCAAGAAGATGAATCCCTGCAGTCACGAAAGCTTTAAATCGAAATTTTGTCTTCTTTGTATGAATACACACGTGCACAGATGCCTACTTTATTGAGGGCGATGTTGGCACCTAAGATAAAAGATTGATCGCTTTGTTGAGATGTCTCCAGCCAATCAGTGGGTGTTTTACACGCAGGAGGAAACCGGGGCACCCGGAGCAAATTCACGCGTGCGAGGGGGCAACGCTGTATCCCGTGGCGACGGAACAGCTGGATACCACATTCGCTTTACCACCTTCATCTGGCGAGCCAGGGTATGGACTCCTCCTCCTGTGTCCACGGGAAGGCAGTCGCACAATATTTGTGTGGCCCACAAAGCCTTGCCTCCACAGTACTGGGTTATAGGCGCGCACCACTGCGTCCCAGCTCAAATAGTGCAACGCGGTGTTTTAAAACTACCATGCGGAAAGACAGCGATGGAGATAATATCTCCAGATGGCCATTAGTGCTGTTGTTGAGAACATAACAAAACGAATACGTAGACAAGACGTCTCTGTCACATATCAGTCTCTGCTTAAAACATTTATTTTTCAGTAGGTAATTTTATAATAGTTGACATTAAACGTTCCCAGTTCAGTACCCCAATTGTATTTCAACAGTCGCCATCGCAAACGCAGAGAATGTGATGAACGTTGCCAGGCATTGCGCCGACACGCATGCTAGGTGGCGGTAGGCAGATTTTTTTTTGAAAACTCAGGTGGCATATGCTAAAAAAAATGCTGCTGATTTCAACAAATGATTGACCCGTTCCCTGTTAATAATTGCCTTTTGTTAACTGCCCTACTTTGAAGGCGAATTAGCAGCATGGGCAGCACTGTTTGTACAATGGCTCTGAGCACGCTTTTCAGGCATGATCAGTGTTCTGGTAAAAGTCCACACGTACCCAGCTGGTGTTTAGACAGTTGATGCAGCCAGCCCAGCCAGCCCTTAAGTGGGCCTTAAGGGATATAGTTAATTATCTCTACACAAAACACATACATCCTATTGGAAATGCAGTCGCTTTCGGCCAACTTTATAGCTCTCTGTAAGCACCGTTTCATTATTACACAAAAATAATAATGGCATTTAAACCTCATGAATGAAGGTGGCACGGTAAGTGATGCAAGTTTGGGTTGTTAAGTGTAAATATTAGTCCTTCAATGATTCGTTAAAGGGGTCGCCAAAGGCCTAATGCTTGCAAACACCTGGTGCTTTTTTTTGCACGCGTTTGTGTCGTCAAGTTACGAGCCACAGCCTTTTGGATAAGTCCCTCGTGGAAACACAACTTTGCACTGCTGCAGGTTGAGTCATGTTGATATACACGCATATATATCGACACACACTTTCATACATCCTATCAGCTGTCACCGGGAAGCGTTAAAAAACTATAAATATCTGTATTGTTTTTAAAATATGGAATTCCACACCCATCCCTTATTAAATAGAGAAAGGAAGGTACGTATACACGTTTTTGTTGTTGTCGTTGTGGCCGAAACGTCGTGAGAATTATTTTATTATGTTGTATTTTATTATTTTATTATTTCCATTCTACGTGACTTTACCGAAAGAGCCGAGAAGTTGTTGCAAATTTTAAACAATAAAAAGTTGCGTAAAGTTTTCGCGTCAGCACTCAGCCTCCACGCGGCAGAGTATTCAACGCGGCCGCGGTGAATTTGCGACCGGCGCGTGCCGCACGAGCCGGGCGGCCCCACCGCAGGGCTGGTAAATGAAACGACGACCTTTGACCTGTCTCAGGTTGCACGGGCAAAAAACACCTCGGCTCGGATTGAGGTCACGCAATTACCCGCAAAACTAAATTGTTACGACAGAATAAATACAAATCCGAGTAATGTCTCGCCTAGCCCTCCACCCACCCACCCACCCACCCCCCTCTGGGGTTAACTAGGTTTTCCTCGCAAAAAAATTGAGATAATGAATCTCAATAGCTTCGCAGTTAAATTTAACAAGGCGATTGACCCCGACACCCACACTGCACTCGGTCAGATTGCACAGTCAGCTGAAACCAATTGTTCTGAAATTAATGTTTGCTGTAGGTAAGGGCGCAGGACTTAGAATCGCGTGGCAAGTCGAAGTACACGGCGGCAGTTAGCTCAGCCCATCATGCCTTTGCGGTCGCTAAAATGAATGCCGCTTTGTGGAAAGTCAGCAGTGGTTGCCATAAGAGAGGGGTGCCAGTCCATTTGGTCATTTGATCTCGAGGTAGCCTCACTGAGTCCGAATACTTTTTCATTTTTCGAAAGTTCTTGCTTGAGAACGTCCACACGTAAAACGGGGTTGGCGGGGTGGGTGGGGGGGAAGAGTTCAGGGATGAAAATGTCAGACAGCGACCTACTTTCTCCTTCTTCTTGGTTCTTTCGGTAAAGTCACGTAGAAGGGAAATAATAAAGTAATAAAAATAAAACATAATAAAATAAAAATTTGTTTTATTATGTTTTATTATTATTTAATGATTATTTAATAAAAAGAAAACATAATAAAATAAAATGTTAATTTATTATGTTTTATTTTTATTATATTATTATTTCCCTTCTACGTGACTTTACCGAACGAACCAAGAAGATGAATCCCTGCAGTCACGAAAGCTTTAAACCGAGACCTACTTTCTGTCCTGCCTTCCTGCTCGTGGGGGTAGTTGCCCTGCAGATGGGTGTGTCGTGCACGTGACACCGAGTGAATCGCCGGTCACAGTGCTTGGTTTCCACACAGGCTGTCATCCCTTAATCTACCAGACGATAAAATCACCCAGACAACGTGCCCCATCTCGGAAGCCAAGCTGGGTTGAACCTGGATAGTGCTTCGGTAGACAGCAGAGGGCAGTGCACGCAAATTCAATTGTTGTACCCGATTAAGCTCCCATGTCTATTCACGTCACCACCAATACCGTAGTGACCATCGGTTTCGTAAAGTATGGTCAAACAACCCTCCGTGAACTGCACAGCATCACGTGGATCCTCAACTAGCAGTGGATTGGCAAAAGGATCATGCACGCACCTGTACAATATCTTAGTGACGGCAGCATTTTGTGGAGCATCGGCAATCCTGGCAACGCGTCAGCACTGCGAGTGTGAAAGTGCCGCTTCATAAAGAGACTCGGGCACAGGAAAATAGATGTACGTAGATTGATTTATTTATAACGAGGAGTGAACAGAATTCGCACGTACCTCTCATTTCGCGGTGTTAAACGACGGCACGCACATCAGCTCCTTGGCGCACAGAGCAACTCAAAGTCATGGAAGGGACGACTCGACTCTCAACACCAAATGTGATGCGTGCTCACGAAACGGCTCCTTCACGATTAGATCTGTGGTAGTCGCGGCGACGCACTGCTTGTGCGATGATTGCCACGGTTATTCTGCATTTGTAATGTCTTTCCTTCACGTTGTGTCGCCACGTATATTCCAATTGTGCGCGAGATGCGTCCATTTATTAATAGGCATTTCATACATTTGATATTCGCAACATTCTGATGGCGCGAGGCTATATTCAAAGTAGTTTGAAGTTGTTCCAGTGGGGGGCGATGTTAATGTACGGAACGCCAATTGAGTAATTTGCGCCGTAATTGTAAAAAATAAATTGGCAAAATTTTACCGTGACGCCAGCATGCAACGGCTTACTTTTTTCGGCTGACATCACGGGATATCTAACGCCCGCCATGAAACAAATGGTTGAATATTATTGAATGGTTCGTAGACCCCCGCAGTATTAACTGGGGCAGCCTGCTAGAATCGAACCGTGAACCTCTCTGCAACGAGTAGAGAGGTTCCTCCAAGAAACTTGGGAGGACAGGGCAAAGCTAATTCCGGTGAGCCTTCTGTAGGCCTCACCCACTACAATCACACGGTGGAGGTTCTCGGCCCATGTATATACACCGTTGCATTACAACGGATATCTCGTCCACGACTGCCAAGTACGGTACAACATTTAACGATGCCCGAGGATGGGCTTCAAGCCTGGAGAAAAAGCATACTTTTGCAGTCACAGGAGACAAAGATAAAACCAGAATGGCCATTTGCTTTCAGGTCTGAAATCAGGACTCAAATCCAGGTCAGTGCTGGATCGGTTACAGCATCAAGTCCCATTGCCTTGTGAAGGTGAAAGGGATTCGGGTTCCAGTATTTTTTATGCTTCGTGTGTTCGGCACGCACACACTCGCTGCGTGCATTTCTTTTGTCAATTTCCAAACCGGCATTGTACAAAACGCAGCAACATTAGCCCCACTTGCGGCTGCCCGCTCTGACCTGGATTCAGTTGGGTTACGCGGGTTCAAATCGCGGCCAATCACAAGAACTTTGACGCACATTGTCAATTTCCAGGTGCAATATTTACAAGTGTCGGGACCCACGCGGTGAATCAATCTAAAAACGTAATCGCTTTCCCTCGATAAAAACAAAGGCATCATATACGGTCTCAAATACGCGGTTGCGTTGTGACCTTTAAACTTTGATCTCTATGGGGTTTAAAATCGCTCTCGAACGGTTTACACAAATCCTTTAGCTTTTAACTCGCGCGTTTAATATTTGGACTTTTAAAATCAAACTTCCCAAATGCAGCCTCGCTCCTGAAAACCCCCCCAAAGTTTTTAAACCCAAGGAGGCTTTGCTGGTTAAATAATTGATGATTATCAATGGGTGTTATCAGCAAAAACAATCACTTCGGGTGATTGTGGTGAGCATGGTATGGCAAAAACCAATAAGGGGTAGTCAAGCAGTTTTTATATTAGGGCACACACACTCACACTTGTCAATGTATTTCAGCAGCATCATTGCACATGTTTGTATGGCACTATGCATAATACCTTAACTTTGGCTTAACAATAAGCCTAATAATAATACAACCTAATAATAGGTTTGTGTGACATCTTTAGTCCTGCTTTAAACAATTTTTGACCTTTTACACACATATATACAGCATATGAGATTATGAATAAAGACAAAGATCCCCCGTATAGTCGATACGATACATGAGGGGGTGGGTGGCCAGCACCACGCCCGGCCGCCCTTGTCTCCCCAGTTGCAGTGTTTACACATCACACTCGGTACTCATTTTAGGCTGCGTAGAACTAGGGGAGGCCCAAGCCTGGATCAGATATTCGTCACTGCTGTTGGCCATGAGTGGGAATTGAACTTGGGTCGCCAGGTTCGTAGCGCAGCGCGCTAACCACATTTATGAATAAAGTGTACACATTCACACACATGTTCCATACATGTGTGGTGACATTGGATGAGTCACTGTAGCGCGTGTCGCTGGGAGATTGGTAGACAATGGACTTAGGGGTAGCAGCCCATTCTAGTGGACCTGTGGGCACAGCACGGAGCCCTCTGGGAGATCCAGAGGGGTGCGGGGCCGAGGGCGGAGCCTGGCCACACTGGGCAGGATAAAAGGACGAGCTCCCACTCATAGTCGGGGCTGCTGCGATCTGGCTGTGGGAGGCCGGAATAAAAGAGAGAGAGAGTACCTCCTACTAGTGTCTGTGAATTAGTACACTACACATGAGTTTGGAGCATGTGCGGACAGGATGAGGATGTAACTCAGCTGTTGGAGCATGATATCATCATCATCGTCCCTCCACGGTGCAGTTGCCACCTGTCCTGGTTTTTCCCAAGAGTGTCCTCTTGCCGAGGTAGCTGCTTGTCCTAGGAATTCTGTCCATCTTCCCGGGACGTTAAATCTCTCGTTTTTTTTGTCGGTGGCGTAATCGTACACCACCTCAAGGCAGTGCATTCACGTGTGGCTCTGTCCTCTGTCATTCCAGAGATATTCCTCTTACGTGTCCCGTCTTTAGTACCCGGAGGTGGCAACCCTATCGCAAGGTTTTGGAAAAGGAGATCCACCTGGTTTGAAGCTGAATCGTTCGTTGGCAGGTCAACGGTGGCTACGCCTTTGAGACTCTGTCCCTTGCCATAGGAATGTGGAATTTCCACCACCAGCTGAAGACCAACAGTGGAGGTGTGTGCCGGCTAGTGCTCGTTTGAGCATGAAACTGCCTTCGGTTTTGTTGAGGGCACGTGCTGTACTATTGTACAGCACGTGTATCCTGTGCATTGTTATCACACGCACTGTTGCACAGTCCATTGAATGGGCGTGCAAAGGAATTGCCCCTGCCCCTAGCGATTCGATGAATTGTCTCGGTTCAAAGGCCACGATCTCGTTTCGAGCATGATTATTTTTTTTGGTGGTGGGATTTTATCGTCTTGATCAAGTTTCTCATATTTTTTTTCTATCTTGGTATTTTTCCATCAGTCTACAGGTTACCACAGTGTATTCGTAGCGAATAATTACTGGTTCGGTTAGATCACGGTCAGGAATCGAACCTGGATTGTCAGAAGCAGAGCAGGTTGTACGAGTCATTACATCGCTGCTCGTTCATATTTTACATGCAGCGTCCACTCACACATACATATTGCTGATTGTGACTACATAAATGGTTGCTGCTTATTCAAATCATATTCAAACATCACTTGATCTTCTCTTTCGCGTCCAACAAGGGTGACCCCCCTAGGATTGACCCTGCTCAGTAGTGTATGCAATTATAACCGTGCTCTGCCCATAGAAACACAGAACACGTTCTCTCTGGGTGCACAATGCTACATTAATACATTTAGCTAACTTTTCACTGTATTGGGCCTTTCTTGACAGTATAAAAAAAAACCCAATATGTTTCACCCTTTCTGGCAATAAAACAGCTGTGTTAATATGTTAAAACACCGACCATTATTTTTTTTCTTGGTTTTTTCGGTAAAGTCACGGAGAAGGAAAATAATAAAATAATAAAAATAAAACATAATTAAATAATTCTCACGACGTTTCGGCCACAACGCAAGCAGCCGTCCTCAGGTTATTTTTCCTTCTACGTGACTTTACCGAAAGAACCAAGAAGATGAATCCCTGCAGTCACGAAAGCTTTAAATCGAAACATAATTCTTTTATCAAGGAATCCTGTCTGCATCAACCACACGTGCTTGTGGTGAGCATGCACAAATGGTGTTGTAACATCTTAACGCAACCGTTTTATTGCCAGAAAGGGTAACCACTATTATTGTTATGACTTTTTACTGGTCCACAGAACTGATATGATTTACGTTTTATTCGGCTCTTTTAGCTTCATCCCCTTCTACATCCCCTTTGTGCGCGTAGAGTCAGGCAGTGTCCTCTTTGGAACCTGCTCAGTCAAATTAGAAATAGGAAGAGGTCGCGGGAGGGAAAGACCCTGGAAGGTGACACCACCGACAGATGCGGAGTTGCTGCAATTATCCTCGGTCGCCCATCACTCGTGCAACTCCTTCACACTTCACAAACATAGGGAGTGGTTTTCCACGTGTCCACTCATCTAATAGACAGTGTTCATTCACTTGAGCCCTCAGAAGCAGAATTAACTGAATTAAACTGACTAAATTTCGATTTAAAGCTTTCGTGACTGCAGGGATTCATCTTCTTGGTTCTTTCGGTAAAGTCACATAATCTGACTACTCAAAGGTTTTTTTTTGGCACCATAATTGACCAAAACCCGGATTCGAACCCATGCCCTCAGCAATGCTGGCTCGGTGCCTCCGACACGGCCATTATGCGCCGCCATCAACTCACCTATGGAGAGACTGGCCCCTACCATAGGAATGTGGAATTCCCACCACTGGCTTAGGGCCACCGATGGAGATGAGCGCTGCTCATCGAGTCGCTTTGAATCACCTCGGGGAAGGAGGGGGGGGGGCAGAGGAGGAGGTGGGGGAAAGGGAGGGGGGCAGCGGTCAAGGCAGAGCAGACGGCTTCTCGTACACGTCCGAGGAGGGGCACGGCAGGAACGCGTCGCTGCTCGTCTCCGGCTCCTGCTCCTTCTGCCAGCGGCGCCGGCGCCGCCTCCTCGCGATGGGGTCGAGCAGCAGGATGAGCACGCACAGCGCCAGGCCGGCGCCCGCCATGTAGAACGACATGTCGTAGTTGCCCGTGATGTCGTGGAGCCAGCCTGCGGGGACGAGTGGAGGGGGGGGGGTGTACCGACAGCTCGGGGTCACAGGCGCCCCAAACGGACCCGGCTCGGGGTGCGACGATGCGTCGCGTCGTGGAGCGATGGCCATTCTTACGGAGAGCTGGATGGCTTGTCGAATAGGGGCAGCAACGCTGGCGAGATGTTAACTATCTCGCCTGGTATGCAGGAGGTCGTGGGTTCGATCCCAACCCTGACGCCTGTTTATGTGGAGATTGCATGTTCTCCCCGCGGATTTTCCTCTCGGTCCTCTGGTTTTTGCACTCCACGTTTAGAGTATTTCGCTGCTATAAATTGCCACGTGATGAGCCATATCGTGGAGCTGTCATTTGTGGCCTCGCCGCTTCTGAAAAAGAGCTACATAGCTCGGTAGTCCTTACCTGGTAAAATAACAAAATTGTAAATAATAACAATACAAATATAGTTATGGACAAAAAATTGTGAAAAACTACTTTTTTTAGGTCAATAACTCGGGCCCGTTTAAAAATGGCGGCCGCCCACGACATCCTACCCGGCGAAGATGGGAAACCCCGTGCAAGCCACGCTCAGCAGGACGTGGCTCGCGACGACGACGACGCCGCCGGCTCCGCTCACCTGCCGCGGGGGGTCCCAGCAGGATGCCGACGCTCTGGAACATGAGGGTGACGCCGTAGGCGCTGGGCATGCGCGCCACCCCGACGCAGTCGGCCGCCACGGGCATGACGAGAGAGCGGCACGAGCCGACGAAGAGGCCGAAGCACACGGCGTAGACGAGCAGCGTCGGCAGCGTGCGGCACAGCGGGCCCGTGAAGAGCGTGAGCGCGCACAGCGCCACGCAGATGGTGTAGAAGTCGAAGCGGCTCACGAGCTTGAAGTCGGAGAGCCAGCCGGCGGCGACGCGCGACGCCGTCTCCACGCCGCCGATGACGGAGAGGAGCAGCGCGCCGCTCGCCTCGCCCACGCCCAGCTCGCGCGCCCGCGCCGCCAGGTGCACGTACGGGATGAGGTAGCCGAACGAGAAGAGCGTGTTGGAGACCAGGAAGAGCGTGAACTGCTCGTTCCGGAAGAGCGTCGGGTCCAGCAGCTTGTGGAGCCGCGAGCGGAACGTGCTGTGCTGGCGCCCGTACGGGGAATGCTCCTCCGGCGGCTGCCGCGTGGGCGGCAAACCGGCGTCGGGTTCTTCGGGCGGGAGGACGATGCGCGTGGTGGCGGCGACGGCGACGGTGGTGTCGTTGGCGCCGTCGGCCGACTTGCCGGTGCCGTCGGCGCGGCCGTGCGAGCGCTGCTCGGCGAGTGCGACGCGGATGTTGGCGAGGCGGCGCGGCGCGTCGGGGCTCGGGGCCACCACCTCGGACTTGAGGTACAGCGGGCGGATGACGGCGCCGCACGCGCACACGTTGAGCATGCCGCCGCCGATGAGCAGCAGGGAGCCGCGCCAGCCGTACTGCTCGATGAGGAACTGCGGCGGAGGGCGGGAGGGGGCAAGACGGAATGTTACCGAGGAGAGCGCCGGACCGGTGCCGAGATTTACGGCAGCGATGCGCGGCCGTGTCGGTGTCGCGAGGCATTCCACCCGTACTGGTTTTGCCAGGATCGTCCTTTCTTTGAGGTCGCTGTCCTTGGAAATGTATGTCTGCCCGGGACATTAAAAGTCTTGGGCGTTTTTTTGTCAGTTGCATAATAATACACAACTCAAGACAACGCATTCACATGCAGGCCTTCTTTCTTAATCCGCTATTGTTAGATATTTTGAATGTCCAGATATGTTCTGGGTTTTGTTGCACCTCCGAAGTGGCAACAGAGCCAGCTTTTATGACGACATGAGGACACCATATAAGTCACAAGGCAGTCGACAATGTTTTGCATTGAAATTTCGTGTTAACCCATTGTATGGTTCTGTGTCGTCATCTTACCTGGCCATTCCCTGACATCTTGCTCTGCTGATTAAAGACATTCACAAATGACCTGCTACTGCAATTGGGATACAATTGGTAATAAGATCCAATCAATAATTACAATTAAGATTAGAATGTCAGTCATAACATATCAACAGAGTGTAATCAACACAAACTCTGTATTATGCCTTGATCAGTGTTTCTTTGCATGCGAGAGGAAAATAAATTCACCCACGTGTATTCAACTTTGCAACCTTGCAAAAAAAAAGCATATCGTTGCAATTTCTAGACTACCATATATATTGGGTAGCTTGCATTTTAGCAGTCCTCGGCGCATGATGAAATCTGCGATCCACCCAACCTGGGATTTCAGGCATTTTCTGAGCAATTGAGATGCATTTTTTTTAAAAAACCATCTCAAGGCTGCTGAAATAACTCTGACCGAACAAATGACTGCACGAATGAAAGTTCAGGACACGCGGATGGCCGCACACCTGGAAAAGCGGTGCGAGGATGAACGAGGCGCCGCTGCCACAGACCCCGATTCCGGCCGCAAACGCTCGCCTCTTGTCAAAGTAGCGCCCCACCTCGGCGTTGGTGAGTGTGTAGGCGATGCCGCTCCCAACGCCTGTTCGGGGGGGCAGTGCACGGCGGGGTCACCGAGGTCAGGAGGTCAGGTGACTCGGGGAGGGGAGGGGGGGTTAACGTTACCACATTTTTGGAAGGGCTCAACTGGGAACCCGGCGACCCAGCTTCCATTCCGGTCTCATGATCAACACCAGTGACGATTATCTGAACTGGTCCTGGGCCTCCCCTAGATCGACTCAGCCTTAAACGAGTACCTGGTGTGGTGTGTGAACATCGCCACTGGGGAGACAAAGCTTGTCGGGCGTGGTGCTGGCCACCCACCCCCACGTGTGCTGTGCCAGTGCTCGCTAACAGCACTTGCCCAAACAGCCTGTTAAAGGCTATACAGGGGATCTTTGTCTTGTTGTCAACTGGGACACATGGTGAGCTGGCATCCCCCATCAGCCTCGCCCACTTTACAATAGCCACGCCCACCAATCAGGTAGCCCCTCTTCATGAATCGAGCGCAAGGCCAAAACTGCCTTAAAAAGGAAGGTCACTCAAGGCAGCGTCATTGACGAATGCGTTGAATTTTGTGTTGAGTTAGGCGGTGCCCTAAGGCCAGGGGTCTGCAAACCAAAATTACAAGAAGGGCAATTTTTTGTTCGAATTGGGTAAAAAATAAAAAAACCTCGAAATTTCAAGAGCCGCAATGCGATGTGAATGAAGTCACGGGGCAGTCCTGAAAGAGCCGCATGCAGCACCGACCCCTGCCCTCGGCACACCAGGTTTGTTTATTGCCGGACATCCGTGAAAGAGAGCACCGCAGCTTATCGGTTTTCCCCAGGGATAAATGAAGATTTCTGAGCCAGCTGGTCAGGATTGGGGAAAAACGTGGCCCACTTTTCACCCAGGCAACTGGAGAGCTTTACTCGGTGCCTGTGCCAGAGGACTACACAGACCCTCTGTGGTCGAATCCCAGTCTGACACTTGCTCAACATCAAACCAAGCTCAGCGCGTTGTTCTTCTCAGCCTCATCACGAAGAACCGCACGTTGACATGTTTACGTGTAAGCCATGCGTTGATTCGCCTGTCGAAAACGCCTCAATCATTTCATTATTTGCGTCAAACTTGAGGCCGCGCGCGCAGATTCTCTCATCCATCCTCGCTCGCTCGCACGCGCGCTCACCCGTGACGAAGCCCACCGTGATGTAGAGGTGCGTGATGTTCTGCGCCAGCATGCCGAGCATGGTGCCCACTCCGCAGATGAGGCCGCCGACCATCACCACGCTGCGGCTCGAGAAGCGAGCGGAGAGCGTGACGGCGAGGGGACCTGCGCGGGAGGGAGACGCCGAGGACACGCACGCACGGGACGGGAAGTCAAACAGAGGCGGCGGAGGCCCAGTGCTGAACGGCAACTCCTTACCTGTATTTGGATTGCCAACCAACACTGGGTAAAAACAACATGTGCATTGGCGTTCTTTTCTAGCATGTGCACCTGTTGTTCTCTTTAGCCCCCCCCCCCCCCCTCCCCTAATACGTTCCATTCATTGGCTACCACATTCAGATAAGCCCCTCCCCACCCCTCCTCCAGCAAATCTGGCTGTGACGGTCCCACCTGATGACGTAGACTTGTGTTGCCTCCGAAACGTCGTGATTTATTATTTTATTTTATTTCTATTATTATTTTTAATTAATTTTATTTTTTTACCTACGTGACTTTACCGAAAAAAACCTAAGAGTATGAATCCTTGCAGTCACGAAAGCTTCAAATCTAGAATCCTTACCTGTCAACGCCTTATCAGTGCCCAACCTTATTAGAGAACAATCCGGACCTTATTGGTCACACACCGCCGGCCTGATGCTGCCGTTAGCGAGCAGACTGATGTTCGCGCGCGGTGTTCGCCCACGGGACGCGGCGGATGACGAAGCAGCAACGGCTCAAATCGCCGAACCCACCGATGAAGAGGGAGACGCCGTACATGATGGAGTTGATCCAGGCCGTGCGGCTGCGGCTCTCGTCAAAGTAGTCGATGAACTCGACGAAGAAGACGCCGAAGCTCTTCTGCACGCCATGCGTGAGCGACGTGGACATGAAGCAGCTTGCCACCACCACCCAGCCCCAGCCGCCATCCGGGGGGTTCTCGAGGCGTCTGGCCCCCATCGTCCGCTGCTCGAGAGGCACGGTCCCCACGGTGGGGCGCCAGGCCGCTTGGGATGGACGCACGCGCGAGCCGACTCGCCGACGGCTGCCACAGCAACGACGACATCAAAAACAACGAAGTACATGAGCTAAGACATTTTTGTTATTTTAACCAGGTAAGGCCCACTGAGCTATTTAGCTATATTTGGGAGGTAAACTGGCCACAAATGATAGCTCAAAAAAGTGTCTCTATCCTAATAGGGGTTTTCCGCTTTTTTCTGGCAACAAAACTGACACCTTTTGCAAGGAATCATGTTTAAATTAACCACAATACTTGCGGTCAAATGCAAACAAAAAACAATACTCTGATATATATTTTTTTGCATTTGACTGCAAGTATTGTGGTTAATGTGAGCATGATTCCTTGCAAAAGGTGTCAGTTTTGTTGCCAGAAAAAAGGGGAAAAATCATATTAGTATATTTTGGTACTGGCAAAGGAGGTCCCAAGATGAAGTGTCTCTATCATCACGAGGACATTTATAGCGGCCAACTACTGTAAACGCACGTTGATTTTATATGTGGAGGGAAAACCGGTGGATCCGAGGGAAAATCCACACGACTACGAGGATAACATGCAAACTTCAAATATCCTGGTCGGGATTGAACCCACAACCTCCTGTATGCCAGGCGAGGTAGTTAACATATCATTTGTTCCTGCACTATATTATTTCCACTTATTCCTTGGTTCAAGATCAATATGTCATCATGGCCAAAGTCATTGATGCGAGGACATCTCGCCAACACTTTCTACCCTCCGCCAAATTCTCCAGCTGTTGCGCAGAAGACACGCGACCTACAATATCTGCCCCAGCAGTATCCCACCATCTGCTATTAGGTCTAGATGCCACACTCTTGGAGGCTACTCGCCTGCCTGTATCAGTAGCCTGCCCTTCCCCATGCTCACTTATAAGTGTTACTCTCTCGTATGTATGGGTTTTCTCTGGCTTTCTTCCACACAAAGCCAAACACTCAAGAATTAAATTAGCCAAGTATCTGCTGAAAGGTCATTCCTGAGATTCACCGAGATACACCTGAGTTGTCTCCATACTTAAGGCAGTACAATATATCCGATATTCCAATAGACATGACAAGTGTTTCCATATTAAAACCACTGTCGATGTCCCAAGAGGTGGCGCTTATTTGTATCTCTCCCAGAGGTATGATGGGCGAATCTGACCTGCGAACTTAATTTGAACTCTGTTTTACAATTCTGAGATTACGATTTGATTTGAGGCGACCAGCGTTTCAATGCAGCTGCACCTCAAGAGAATGGTTCGGTAGCACGCTGCCACCTCCCCGGTTTCCGTGGGAGGGTTTGAATCACCTCGAAGGCAATCTTGATTTGAAGTTTTCGTGACTGCAGGGATCAATAATCGTTGGTTCTTTCGGTAAAGTCACGTAGCTAGAAAATAAAATAGGGCGGTCTGTTGACCAGGCTTAGCGACGAGATGGCGGGTAGCGTAGTACTCGGTTCATCCATCAACGGAGCCAATTTGTTCAAACAAATAGGTTGGATTGCTGAGCCTGGATGGTAATTTTGCATTGATTTCGGTCATCGTTCCCAAATGAACCACTTTTTCTATGCTTTACCTACTGCACACCACATTCTACTATCTCACGCGAAAATGTGTAGTGTGGACTTTCTGAGCAGCGGTGCTCATTCAATCCACCCAGTAAGAATTCTGGACCGAGTCAACGCTTGACCGTGCGTGAACCCAATGACTTGATCGCGATGCGTGCTCTCCGATTGGAGTGCCAGCCTAACGGACGCGGTTAAAGGTTAATTCCGCTTTAATAGGTCACGACGACTTGCTCGGAATGTATATGTCTGGAGGTTACGCGGACGTGATATTATAGATTAACAAGCATGGGCAGGGTGACTGGGTCTATCCAAGTGCAAACACTCATAGATGACTTAGATGCCAGGACGGTGGTGCAGCACACGGGTTAATACATTCACTCAGACAATGGGTAACTGCTCACTCGGTCGTACAGCGGGGGGGCTTCCGAGCTGAAGAAATACGTTGAATTCTCAGCCGGGAGTTGACTCAGCTCATCGACACCGCTGCTAACGGGAGCGCTCAGATCGGATGAGGTCACAGGGAACTCACAAAGTGAGCGTTGCGTTAAAGAGAGACCGGGTTCCATTGTAGGAATGGGACATTTCAACACTCGCTTACAATCAACAGCGGGGATAAATGCTGCCCAATACTAAAGAGAGAGTGAGAGAGATCATGGAGATGATTTGAATCCCTACTGAGTGACTGCCGGTCCGTACACACTTGCGGACTTGTTGTCAATCGTCCAAATGAACCTTATTACGAAAAGCTCAGGGTCGATATTTACCAGCGGTTGTGTACGGAAGGTCTGACAATAACGTCGTTTAACACCATCGTCATTGAATAATAATAATAACCCATAACTCTGTGCCATGCCCCATGTAGCAATGCAGTTAAAGTGTTTGACTCAGTTGTGGAAGATTGTGAATTTAAATTCCATTGGGGTGGGATTGCATTCGTCTAGGACAGGGGTCGGCAACCAAAATAACAAGAAGAGCCATTTATTTCCAATTCGGTACAAAATTCAGTATTTCAAGAGCCGCAATGCATCTGAGTACATACTCTACATACGTACATATCGTCAAGAAGCAGCCCGTAAAGAGCCGCATGCGGCTCCGGAGCCATAGGTTGCCGACCCCTGGTCTAGGACACTAATGTGGTTGATTATTTAGTTTCTCTCATGGGGAGGCAACAGTGGTCATCTAGTAGAGAGAAACTCTGTCCTGTTTATACACGAGGTTTCGTTGAAACCGAATTTCTATACGAAGGTGAAAGTTTACCGATTGTACCACACCATGCTAGGTGGCGCCTTCAAGTGCTGCACATCAACAGCTGTTTTCCCTCTTGGAGATGAGTCGGCCGTGCCAGTGAGATGTAAATAGGAGCCTGGATCGCATCGGTGGAGTTTGACTTATATATTTGGGGGGGGAGGGGGGGCAGACGTTCGCTTTGTCCCTCACATTAGGAATCGCGGGTGCGTATAATTCATTTGCATTTTTATCTTAATTGTGAACTACTGAAAATAAATTAATAAAGGTGTGCAGTTTTTTTTTTGGGGGGGGGGGGGACATTGCCCACCCCCCCCCGTGCCCCCACCTCCCAAACTCTGCCCATGCTGGATCAATATTGGAAAGTGTCCCAGACAGCACAATATTTTTTCCGTTTATTTAATTTCTTCACAATTGTTATGTTTATGCCAATTTTTTTATTGTGCGTTTGTCATAATATTGAATCGTTTGTTGTTAGAGTGATAAGTCAAGAAATACATCTAAGTCTGTGTTCTCCGGTTGCCTGGGTGAAGAGCGGGCTAAATGTCCTTGCCAAATCCGGGCCAGCTGACTCAAAAACTCAACAGAGACTGTTCCCCACCATGAGAATGTGGAATTTCCAACCATTGCCTCAGTGAACTCAAGGGAGGCTAGTGTGGTCTGTCCGCTTAGTCCTACGAGCTGCAGGCCGCCGGGTAACATTCCCTTCTTGACGATTGCTTGTTTGTTTTCATCGCATTCTCCGCGCAAAAAAAAAACTTCGTGAAGTCTCCATAGCCGACAATGGACTCTGCCACGCGTTTTGAGAAACATCTTACGATGACGAGCAAGCCACCGAGAAGACAATATGATCTCCTCATCATGAGACCTCCTTTGCCAGTACCAAAATATAATAATAGGATTTTTCCCCTTTTTTCTGGCAACAAAACTGAAACCTTTTTACAAGGAATCATGTCTGCATTAATCACAATACTTGTGGTCAAAATGCAAAAAAAAACACTGATAATTATCAGTGTGTTTTTTGTGTGTTTTTTTGACAATGCATATATTATAATATATGCACTGTCCTTGAAACTGAATGGTCCACACCAGAGACGGCTTTCTTTTGAGCCTCGTCTCAGTTGGTGCTAGATCAGAGGACGCCAAAAGGCGTACAGCTGCATATATTATCAGTGTGTTTTTTGTTTGCATTTTGGTTAATGCACGCATGATTCCTTGTTAAAAGGTTTCAGTTTTGTTGACCGAAAAAAGGGGAAAACCCACTATTGTTATGATCGCCTCACTTTGACTTGACTACAGCAAGATGCGCGAACTCGGAAGAAGACCATCCGGGCAAGGTAAACAAAGCGTTTCTCGAAGAATGCACGTGAATGTTCTGATTTGACTTCACCAACTTGAAACTACAACCCAACCAATATTTGACTTCTGCAATTAAAAGTGTACGTGACTTTGAAAAATAATCATAATGATAATAATAATTCAGTTTGGCCAGGAAAGCCTCACCAAGTCTTAAGAATGTTAGGCCAAGCTCATTGATGAGTGTTCGGCTTGTTCAGAGAGCCAGATTGTAACAATATTTACACCATACTCTTTGGTTTTTTCGGTAAAGTCACGTAGGTAAAAAATAAAACAAATTAAAATTAAAACAAATACATTTATTGATATGAAAACAAATACATTTATTTATATGAAACAAATAATTTTTTTTCATTTTCATTTGTTTTATTGTTCACCTACGTGACTTCACCGAAAAAACCAAAGAGTATGGATCCTTGCAGTCACGAAAACTTCAAATCTATAATATTTTACACTGGCTCTGTGATCTGTTAGCTTCTATCATATGGTCGACAAAGAACAACTATCCGAGAGTCAAGGGATCTTTTTAATATTACGTAAGTTTATCCCCCCCCCCCGCGACTCTGATTGGCTACGTTGGGTGCGAAAGAAGTTCAACATACATGATACATACATGTGCTACGAAGAGAGGCCCATTGCCCAAAATGTCACCTATTATCCATTTTGTAACTTAAGGCCACAGTTTTGTTGACGAATGTGTCAAGTTTTTTTTTGGTGGTTGTGTTTGTGCACCACTCGGCAAATGTGACCGCAACATCACCAAGTATTTTTTTTTTAAATAAGAGATTCAATTCATAACTCCCCCCCCGACCCCAGTTACATGAAACGCTTTGAATTATTTTCCGCTGTCGCTGCCATAAATGACAAATTCTGGGAAATGTTCACTTCTCGTACCGGCATCTCATACCGGCTGGTGCACGTGCTGCAAGGAAGCGACTTGTTCTTTACACCAGAGCCAAATCACAACAAAGTTCCGGTAACCAGTTTTTGTTGTTGTTGCCAAAAACCAATCGGTAATTCTTGCTTTTCCACCAACATGTTAAAGAATCCCAGCAATTTTTTAAATGATCAAATGTAATGTTTTTAAAGCGAATGGCTAAAATTGAGCACCTCTTTTTTTTAACAGGTCAACAGGAGAGACTGACCCTCTCCATATGAGTTTGGAATTTTACAAAACCAGCTCTTGGCTGCGAATAAAACTAAGCTTCACCTACCACTCGTTGGAGAAAAGGAAACTCTAAAACTTTGAACTATACCAAAACAATTCACGACTACAAAAAACTCAGCTCACCATCGTGTTCAGCTCACAATCTGATGGCGACGTTGCCATTCACGACTACAAAAACTCAGCTCACCGTCGTTCAACTCACATCTGGCGGCGCTGTAGGACCCCAACGGTGGCGATGATCCCCGTTTCCGCGGCGCTCGCGATTCCGTGGAGCGCGCCCCGTCCCCGTGCTGTCGAAGGCGAAGCCGGCCGGGTTTTAAAGTGCGTCCCTGGGACGAAGATAACAACAACAACACACACACAAAAAAAAAACCGCTGAGGCTTGCACGTTGGGCCGCACCCTCCTCATGCACCTCGCTCCGGGGGATGGAGCAAAGGTACCGTCCCATGGATGCGAGCGCATACCGACCGCCGAAATGCGCCCTCCTCTCTTCCCCGACGGCGCTGCCCCTGAATGATTTTCTTGTGCTCTCTCTCTTTACCTCGGGGAAAATCCTACCCGTTCCAAGACGGACGGTTTTTTCAAAAGACGTTCGAGACATTTAAGCGACTTCCTTGAGCGCTTCTGCGATGTGCGGGAGGAAACTGGAGTGGCCATCGAAAAATAAACACACCCTGTGCATATGCAGTGCTGGGGAGTTACGTGTTCCACATGTAGACATTCCAGTAATCTACCGCGGCCGGTAACTGCTGATGAGGCATTATCATTGAATTTTCAGCGTGTTATGAGGTCACTGTTACGGTGTTTAATTTCTGCAAATTAAGTTTATGGAATTGGTTTAATTCAAAAATAAAACAAATGCATATTTTTCCACGTCACACTTAAAATGTGAAAATGACCCACACGTGTCAGTAGCGTGGTTTAAAAGCCAGGAAAGTGGGAGGGCAATGCGTGCAGGTCATGATACGCAGCCTACTTTAATAGCGCTCCTTGTGAGGTCAAATGAATCTCATATCAATGTGGAAAAAAAGTGTGTATTTTATAAATGATTAAATAATCTTATATCCTTCAAAATTATAAAACATGGGGTTAAAGCTACCTTTTCGGTACAGCCTTATGCAAGTGCAGCATGTGTGGAGGGTCCATGCCATCTCTGTGTGGTCCACTAACCCAGTCTGCCAGTCTCTGGATTACTCCCTGCCGCACCTCCAAATTGGCACCGTACAATTAAAGTCACATCCAAGCTCCAGACGAGCGCGCGCGCGTGCGTGTGCGCTTGCATGCGTGTGTGTGTGTGCGCATGTGTGTGCGCGTGTGCGCGTGTGCGTGTGTGCGCGTGTGTGTGTGTGCGTGTGCGTGTGCGCTTGCATGCGTGTGTGCGTGTGTGTGCGCGTGTGTGTGTGTGCGCATGTGTGTGCGCGTGTGCGCGTGTGCGTGTGTGCGCGTGTGTGTGTGTGCGCATGTGTGTGCGCGTGTGCGCGTGTGCGTGTGTGCGCGTGTGTGTGCGTGTGCGTGTGCGCTTGCATGCGTGTGTGCGTGTGTGTGCGCGTGTGTGTGTGTGCGCATGTGTGTGCGCGTGTGCGCGTGTGCGTGTGTGCGCGTGTGTGTGTGTGCGTGTGCGTGTGTGCGTGTGTGTGTCGTGGGGAGCGGTAGTGTAGCGGTTAGCGCGCTGCGCTATGAACCCGGCGACCCGGGTTCGATTCTCGCTCACGGCCAACACCAGTGACGATTATCTGAAACGGTCCTGGGCCTCCCCTAGGTCAACTCAGCCTCAAATGAGTACCTGGTGCGAAGTGTAAACATCGCCACTGGGGAGACAAAGGTGGTCGGGCGTGGTGCTGGCCACCCACCCCCTCGTGTACCGTTCCGGCCTTCATAGGTGCTCGCTAACAGCACTTGCCCCTACAGTCTGTTAAGGCTATACGGGGGATCTTTGTCTTTTTTGACAAACGCACACCGTGTGGTGAAGGACGGGGTAGGAACGAGCAGCATTCGGTGAAAACAAGTCCGTAAGTCACTGGCAATGTTTTACAACTGTTTGCACAAAACCAAAGCTGCTTGTGTGCATAGGGGCAGAAGAAAACACAAGATATCTCTGCACAGCAGACGTTGTTGTTGTTTAGCTTGAGAAAGCAGGGGGGACATGTGAGTGAGAGAAAACGGGGGAGGGGGGGGGGAATAGGGAAAAGGTTACAAAGACAAAGATATCCCGTGAAGCCTCAACAGACTGTTGGGGCAAGTGCCGTTGGCGAGTAGCATCTATGACCAGCACCACGTCGGGTCGCCTTTGTCTCCCCAGTGACGATACTTATTTGAGGTTGAGTCGACCTAGGGGAGGCCCAGGACCGGTTCAGGTAATCGTCACTGGTGTTGGCCGTGAGCAGGAATCAAATCCTGGTCGCCGGGTTCGTAGCGCAGCGCGCTAACCACTACACCACCGCTCCCCACAAAGGTTACAATCAGAGATCCAAATCCATACAAGACTTAAAACAAGCAAAATGCTCACAAGAAGGCAGAC
Source organism: Lethenteron reissneri (assembly GCF_015708825.2). Taxonomy (NCBI): domain Eukaryota; kingdom Metazoa; phylum Chordata; class Hyperoartia; order Petromyzontiformes; family Petromyzontidae; genus Lethenteron; species Lethenteron reissneri. The sequence goes on from NC_083782.1 coordinate 8,844,357, forward strand.
ATCTGCAAACGGATCTAAATTCCAGACTGTGCTTGGATGACACAGATGTTCAATGGGCGACCATCCCAGTAAACATGGGCCAACGTCTGGACCACTGTTCCAATCACGTGGCAACGTTGGCCCAATGCTGCCATGTTTACTGGGCTGTCCGTCACCTCGACCAACACATACATTCCCCATTATTATGTATATGTTTGACCAATAAATGGAAAAGGATACAACACATGCAGGAGACTATTTGAGCACGAAGAATGCCCGTTGGGCCTCTTGATAACCTCACGCGAAGCGTCAAAGAGGTCCTGAAGAACGGTGGGAGTCGCTAGGTTCATAGCGCAGCGTAGCGCTAACTGCTACGCTCCCGCTCCCCACGTTTGTCAGCACACACACACACAAAAACACACACCGGACAAAACTCCAGCATGGTTTAAAAACGAGTTGCACATTTTCATTTTCCGTCTCTCTCAGAAACGTGGACACGAAAAAAGGACATGGAACGGAAGCTGTCAATTGGAAAAGAATCGCGGGAGAGATGCATGCTGGGAATTACACCGAGAGACAGAAAGAAAAACACATGGATTGGGGAACACGCAAATCAGGGACATCGTATTGACTTTAACACGTAGCAGACTTTCACGATCAATATCCATAATAGAGGTGTTTTTTTGGGTTAGATCGACTAAATATATACATATGTCGCTGCGTCGGGTGGTGGCGGGTTTTAACGACACATATTTACGCGATCTAAGCCAAAAGACCTCTATTATGGATAAATCAAGGTCTCCGATTGGAGGAAAGAGGCCTCCACAGGGATTGGTCAGGAGGCAGGGCTTCTGAAGTGATTGGAGGGGAAAGTTTTGAAGGGTAAAAAGTCGGGAAACAACGGTGGTGGAACCCAGAGGGGCGACTGGTTGGATCCGTTAGAGGGAAATGACAGGGGATTGGCTGAGGGAAATGGGGTGAGGGAACATTCGAGAAAGGGAGGCTGAGGGATGTATGAGGGGAGAGCACGAGGATTGGGGACGTTCGGAGGTAGACAACATATGGAAGACAGCCAAGAAGCCTAGGGTCCCTTATTGTGCATTTTATAGTAGGCTTCCTTATGGTGCAAACTAATGAAAAATTAACCCGTAAAAACAAAGTTTTTCACTATAAATCCTTTATATGCGTGGCGGCTAGAGTCCTCTCGTCCTCTGGATTGAGATGGTTGCCACCTATGGGTCAGATGATTGCCTGCCACCATTTAGCAATTGGTAATTAAATATAATTTATTTTTTCCTAAAAAGTGTAAAATTTTGGAAGATTTTTTTCACGAACATTAATTGTCACGCACAACGAGTCTGTGTGCAAAATGTCAGCTCGATTGGATCACGGGAAGTGGGTTAAAAAACGACCGAAAGATTTTCACGGTCGTAAGCGCGCAAGCAAGCAAGTGAACTTAATATAAATGATTTAAAAATGGGCCTTCTTATATTCTTGTCGTCAGAGTCATTACACATGTGTAGTGAGTCATTGCAGAGACACTATTTAGGAGGCAACAACGTTTATTCTACAATTACATAACACCGTTACACACGTGACTAAATCGCCTATCTCTCACGCTTGTTACACACGGGATCACAATACGCCTATTCCTCTCGTATACGGGATAACTATAATCGGGTCAGAGCAGCCAGCATGTTGTTTGACCCACGATGTCGAAGACGAAGCACTTGGGTTTCGCTTCACCTGCAGACAGCCCCGATATACGATCGGAGCTCCCCTTTTATCCTTCTCGGCGCGGTCTGGCTCCACCTTCGGCCGCGCCCACCTCTGGAATATTCTCGACAGTTCCAGGCTACACCGCACCTGTTTTCTCTCTGGCTCCGCCCTTAACCTCGCCCCCTTCGGGAACTCTCCAGACGTTTCTCAGCTACCCTTCCCGTGTCCCCTCGTTCACCCTTGGCCCACTTTGCTCACCCCAGCCCACCACGTCCACACATGCCCCCCCCCCCCCTACCGCCAGCCGCCCCCACCGCGAAGCGTCAAAGAGGTCCTGAAGAACGGTGGGAGTCGCTAGGTTCATAGCGCAGCGTAGCGCTAACTGCTACGCTCCCGCTCCCCACGTTTGTCAGCACACACACACACAAAAACACACACCGGACAAAACTCCAGCATGGTTTAAAAACGAGTTGCACATTTTCATTTTCCGTCTCTCTCAGAAACGTGGACACGAAAAAAGGACATGGAACGGAAGCTGTCAATTGGAAAAGAATCGCGGGAGAGATGCATGCTGGGAATTACACCGAGAGACAGAAAGAAAAACACATGGATTGGGGAACACGCAAATCAGGGACATCGTATTGACTTTAACACGTAGCAGACTTTCACGATCAATATCCATAATAGAGGTGTTTTTTTGGGTTAGATCGACTAAATATATACATATGTCGCTGCGTCGGGTGGTGGCGGGTTTTAACGACACATATTTACGCGATCTAAGCCAAAAGACCTCTATTATGGATAAATCAAGGTCTCCGATTGGAGGAAAGAGGCCTCCACAGGGATTGGTCAGGAGGCAGGGCTTCTGAAGTGATTGGAGGGGAAAGTTTTGAAGGGTAAAAAGTCGGGAAACAACGGTGGTGGAACCCAGAGGGGCGACTGGTTGGATCCGTTAGAGGGAAATGACAGGGGATTGGCTGAGGGAAATGGGGTGAGGGAACATTCGAGAAAGGGAGGCTGAGGGATGTATGAGGGGAGAGCACGAGGATTGGGGACGTTCGGAGGTAGACAACATATGGAAGACAGCCAAGAAGCCTAGGGTCCCTTATTGTGCATTTTATAGTAGGCTTCCTTATGGTGCAAACTAATGAAAAATTAACCCGTAAAAACAAAGTTTTTCACTATAAATCCTTTATATGCGTGGCGGCTAGAGTCCTCTCGTCCTCTGGATTGAGATGGTTGCCACCTATGGGTCAGATGATTGCCTGCCACCATTTAGCAATTGGTAATTAAATATAATTTATTTTTTCCTAAAAAGTGTAAAATTTTGGAAGATTTTTTTCACGAACATTAATTGTCACGCACAACGAGTCTGTGTGCAAAATGTCAGCTCGATTGGATCACGGGAAGTGGGTTAAAAAACGACCGAAAGATTTTCACGGTCGTAAGCGCGCAAGCAAGCAAGTGAACTTAATATAAAGGATTTAAAAATGGGCCTTCTTATATTCTTGTCGTCAGAGTCATTACACATGTGTAGTGAGTCATTGCAGAGACACTATTTAGGAGGCAACAACGTTTATTCTACAATTACATAACACCGTTACACACGTGACTAAATCGCCTATCTCTCACGCTTGTTACACACGGGATCACAATACGCCTATTCCTCTCGTATACGGGATAACTATAATCGGGTCAGAGCAGCCAGCATGTTGTTTGACCCACGATGTCGAAGACGAAGCACTTGGGTTTCGCTTCACCTGCAGACAGCCCCGATATACGATCGGAGCTCCCCTTTTATCCTTCTCGGCGCGGTCTGGCTCCACCTTCGGCCGCGCCCACCTCTGGAATATTCTCGACAGTTCCAGGCTACACCGCACCTGTTTTCTCTCTGGCTCCGCCCTTAACCTCGCCCCCTTCGGGAACTCTCCAGACGTTTCTCAGCTACCCTTCCCGTGTCCCCTCGTTCACCCTTGGCCCACTTTGCTCACCCCAGCCCACCACGTCCACACATGCCCCCCCCCCCCCCTACCGCCAGCCGCCCCCACCGCGAAGCGTCAAAGAGGTCCTGAAGAACGGTGGGAGTCGCTAGGTTCATAGCGCAGCGTAGCGCTAACTGCTACGCTCCCGCTCCCCACGTTTGTCAGCACACACACACACAAAAACACACACCGGACAAAACTCCAGCATGGTTTAAAAACGAGTTGCACATTTTCATTTTCCGTCTCTCTCAGAAACGTGGACACGAAAAAAGGACATGGAACGGAAGCTGTCAATTGGAAAAGAATCGCGGGAGAGATGCATGCTGGGAATTACACCGAGAGACAGAAAGAAAAACACATGGATTGGGGAACACGCAAATCAGGGACATCGTATTGACTTTAACACGTAGCAGACTTTCACGATCAATATCCATAATAGAGGTGTTTTTTTGGGTTAGATCGACTAAATATATACATATGTCGCTGCGTCGGGTGGTGGCGGGTTTTAACGACACATATTTACGCGATCTAAGCCAAAAGACCTCTATTATGGATAAATCAAGGTCTCCGATTGGAGGAAAGAGGCCTCCACAGGGATTGGTCAGGAGGCAGGGCTTCTGAAGTGATTGGAGGGGAAAGTTTTGAAGGGTAAAAAGTCGGGAAACAACGGTGGTGGAACCCAGAGGGGCGACTGGTTGGATCCGTTAGAGGGAAATGACAGGGGATTGGCTGAGGGAAATGGGGTGAGGGAACATTCGAGAAAGGGAGGCTGAGGGATGTATGAGGGGAGAGCACGAGGATTGGGGACGTTCGGAGGTAGACAACATATGGAAGACAGCCAAGAAGCCTAGGGTCCCTTATTGTGCATTTTATAGTAGGCTTCCTTATGGTGCAAACTAATGAAAAATTAACCCGTAAAAACAAAGTTTTTCACTATAAATCCTTTATATGCGTGGCGGCTAGAGTCCTCTCGTCCTCTGGATTGAGATGGTTGCCACCTATGGGTCAGATGATTGCCTGCCACCATTTAGCAATTGGTAATTAAATATAATTTATTTTTTCCTAAAAAGTGTAAAATTTTGGAAGATTTTTTTCACGAACATTAATTGTCACGCACAACGAGTCTGTGTGCAAAATGTCAGCTCGATTGGATCACGGGAAGTGGGTTAAAAAACGACCGAAAGATTTGCACGGTCGTAAGCGCGCAAGCAAGCAAGTGAACTTAATATAAAGGATTTAAAAATGGGCCTTCTTATATTCTTGTCGTCAGAGTCATTACACATGTGTAGTGAGTCATTGCAGAGACACTATTTAGGAGGCAACAACGTTTATTCTACAATTACATAACACCGTTACACACGTGACTAAATCGCCTATCTCTCACGCTTGTTACACACGGGATCACAATACGCCTATTCCTCTCGTATACGGGATAACTATAATCGGGTCAGAGCAGCCAGCATGTTGTTTGACCCACGATGTCGAAGACGAAGCACTTGGGTTTCGCTTCACCTGCAGACAGCCCCGATATACGATCGGAGCTCCCCTTTTATCCTTCTCGGCGCGGTCTGGCTCCACCTTCGGCCGCGCCCACCTCTGGAATATTCTCGACAGTTCCAGGCTACACCGCACCTGTTTTTTCTCTGGCTCCGCCCTTAACCTCGCCCCCTTCGGGAACTCTCCAGACGTTTCTCAGCTACCCTTCCCGTGTCCCCTCGTTCACCCTTGGCCCACTTTGCTCACCCCAGCCCACCACGTCCACACATGCCCCCCCCCCCCCCTACCGCCAGCCGCCCCCACCACACTCCAGAGGTCGCAACCAGGTACCCGATACCCGTACCCTACCCGATACCCGGCTACCCGTACGGGTACGGGTACCCGTTTGTGACCCTGGTGTGGCCGGGTACGGGTAGGTCGTGAGTCACCGGTGAGTAACCGTTTGTCACTCATTTCGGGTAGGGTACGGGTACGGGTAGCGTACGGGTACCCGTACCCGGCCGGGTACGGGTAGCCGGGTATCGGGTAGGGTACGGGTACGGGTACCCGTTTGCTACCCTGGTGCGGTCGGGTACGGGTACGGGTAAGGAATCAAAACCCGTTTGCGACCTCTGCCACACTCCCCCAGTGACCGACTCTGTGGCGATTACCTGCGGTGCTGGCGGAGGCTGCAATCCCCTACTCTGTCGGTAGGACTCATCTGGCTTCCTTCTGCAAGCACCCAGTACCATGCCCCTAGTGGCCACTGAATGGTACTGCACGGTGTGTTAGACTGCGTCCATTCCTATTGCACTTGGCACTCCGCGCCGTAGTGATCCATTTAACATCACGACACATGCGTAAACTCTCATTTATTGACTCGATGACATCTGAGTATATAGAGGACGGCAGAGCTTTGGGTGGAAATTTGGCACCAGCTAACTTGGCTGTTTGCCTTCCCACTTGTCTGTGGTTCCTCGCACCCCTTGAGTCGTTCTGTCTCGTCGACAGTGAGTGAATCCAGTGTGTGGCAGCGCATGACAAGTTGGAGTTGTTATTATTACTGCAGCTCTGTGGATGTGTATTCTCATTCGGCACACGGATTCGGATTGTCAAACCTTGAAAATGTAATCCGGATTCACATTCATCCCAATCCTTGATGATGCCAATGATGATACTGATTCATATTCTTGGGTTTTTTCGGTAAAGTCACGTAGGTAACATTTTTTAAATTAAAATTAAATAAAAAATCTCGACGTTTCGAAGTAAATGATACAGCGAGCGTGCTGTGACGGTTCCACCTGAAGACGGAGGCTTGTGTTGCCTCCGAAACGTCGTGATTTTTTATTTTATTTTAATTTTAATTGTAATTTTTTACCTACGTGACTTTACCGAAAAAACCCAAGAATATGAATCCTTGTAGTCATGAAAGCTTCAAATCTAGAAAAAATGATACTGATTCCATATAAGCTGAACGAGGTTCTAGCGTGTGCCTATGACAATAAACGAATGGTTCTCGTAAAGGTACAACAGCCACTTTTGTATGCGAATACACCCATTGGGCATCACGAGCTAATCGCGACGGATTGTGATCCACGTGTTGGAGGAGCGCCATTCACACCTGGCCTACGATTCTGTGTTGGCCAAGAGCTCTGTCGTGGTGGAGCCAATGGAAAACTACGCGAAGCATTTCGCCGATACTTGGGCTGCCAAGGATCACCCCCTCACCGCGTGATCTCCCCTCTTCAAAAACACAACGGGGCGATGACCGCCGTCAACTTTGCGCTAATTGGCACTTATTTTTTATTGACCGCCGCGGATGAAAGGGAGTTGTTGACCTCCAACCGGGATTTGAATTCAACAGCCCTCCACCGACAGGCACGGGTACCACCTCAGTGCCCGTTCGACAATAGAGTGGCGCACATATCGAGTGTGCAGGAGGTGCAACTGCACCAGGGTCCATGGCAGAGGTCGCAAACGGGTTATGTTTCCTTACCCGTACCCGGCCGCACCAGGGTCGCAAACGGGTACCCGTACCCGGCCGGGTACGGGTAGCCGGGTATCGGGTAGGGTACGGGTATCGGGTACCCGGTTGCGACCTCTGGTCCATGGGCCAAGCTACAACGAGGGGGAGGAGGTGGGGGTGATCGGGCAGTGGGCCCTCTTTCATTCCTTACAGTAGGGCCCAGGCCGACCACACTAAGCCACTGAATGGAGAAACGATGACTTATGCTGGGCTTGAATTAAGTTGGCACGTGTGCACGTTGAACTTCTTTCACGCCGTACGTAGCCAACCATGCTAATCGGAGGTGCGGCGGAAGGACAACGAACTAAGCACAGAAAGCAGCCCTGAAGAAATGAGTGTTCAGTCTAGATGACTTCAAAGTGCAGAGCTCCAGTGGCGAGCTCCTAAAGCAGCCCCCTCCCCAAGCATCATCCAATTCAAATTTGTGCACGGGGCGTATTTAAGGAATGAGATAAATTCATGAACACTTCACCAGACTGTCCTAGATGTCCTCCAGGTACGCTGCAAAACTATTTCCACGCCTTCTGCCTCTACCCTGATGTTGTGAAACTGTGTAACGAGATTATGAGCTTTTTTTATAAAATCACCCTATGAGGCACAGACCCTGTCCCCCATCCATAGAGGAGAGAGACCGACCCTGTGGGGACTGAAGCCTCTCACGGCCTCAAGGCATCAACACGCTCTCATTGAAACCTTTAATATTATAGCCAGGAAGGTTATTCTTGTTAATTGTAAGAACCACGAAGCACCCACGTGCAAGCAGTGGTATAGTACGCTCCCAGCACACGTGGTTATGGAGGATCTAAGCCATAAGCTTAAGGGAAAGGAGGGGGAATTCGAGGCCAGATGGTCCCCTCTCATACAACACCTGAACTAGGCTAGCCGGCTTGGGGTGGGGGGAGGGGTCAGGAGAGGGAGACCGATGATAAAGAGGTACAACCCCTACGGATTAGACGAGAGTGGGACTGGAATGAGTGGAGGAAAAATCCGAACGCTCTATAGCCGCCTCTTTTGATTTATTTTAGGGCCAATTTGATTCCACCCACCCCGTCTCCCTTACTTGAATGCTGACCTTACCCCTTCTGGTGGCGCCCCGGCTTGTTAGGGGTAGCGGGGCCTGCTCCCCATCTTTATAGCCCCCTGCTTTCTCCAACCGGAGAAGCTCATGTCGACGGCTCGAACACGCGACACAACAACGTGGTGTAACGGGCCCGTGCATTGCCTCGATAATTATCACAACAAAGTGCATAGCTCCAGTTGCTTCCTAATATCGGAAGGAAGAGCCTTCCAGACGGCTGCAGAAGCGCACCTGAAAGCGCGCCATGCGGTCACCGTCTTTGTTCGATGGCCGGCCAAAAGCTGCTGCCTAGGTACAGTTTGACGGCCTTTGGGTTTGACTTTTTATTGGAGTTGTTTTGACGCGCGGGCGAATAAAGGCAGGTCTCGTGGCTCATCGGGCAGTTGCGTTCAAGAATCTTTCCCCTAAAGGCACGGTAACCGAGAGAACATTGGGCTTAAATAATGAACGCGTGGCTCTCGCTTTGTAAACACACAAATCGGGTGTGGCTCTGGGTCACTGGGGCAGCACAGCTGGTCATGCATTCCCCGGCCCACCCAAAGGACATATGGTGGACCACGAAGCCACCTGGCCACCTGACTATAGACTTATCCCACGTGGCTTTACTCGCCCGGTGCGGACCCTTGGACAACCACGAACCACGTCGTGTCTTAAATTCCATACTGAGCACAATTAAAGCCACCGCCAATCGCTTCAATCGCACTGCTATTGAGTGACCGGAAGTTGTATCATTTTGTCCTCCATTCGGCTTTTCGCTCAAAGAACCAATGCAGAAACAATTGAAAGAAAAATCAAGTTGCCTTTCCAAAGTGCAACTTTGCTTTTTGACAAGGGATGACATTGAGCTGAAGAATGGACAAAACAAACGATCGAACGGAGAGAACAGCTTTGGGAACCGCGGTGACTCAGCCAGGCGGAAGCTCATTCGCGGTTCGTTGCAGAGGTTGAAATCCGACAGGCCGCCCTGCTTATTGCCGTGGGCGCGATGACCATTCCATATGCGCCGCCTGCTTCACAGTGGATGTCAAAGACCCCCTGACGTAATACAAATGCATTGTCGGCCGTTGTGTGCCGGTGTCATGGTCCAAATTTGGCACAATTCTAAAATCACCTGCAAATGACTCCATTGAGATGACACAAGGCAATCTTTGCCGCCTCACCGGCAAACGCATGCCCGGTGGCAGGCCAGGTGCCTTGACACCCTGCGAACCATGGACAGCTGCCACTGGGGTGGCCTTTCACTTGTTTGAGATGAGATGAGGGGTAAGCGGCTCATTGTGTCAAGTCCTCTGAGGTGTCCCTGCTTAAAAGGGCTCTCTTTGAAATACAAATTGAATGATGAATAACCCAATGGACACCCATTGTAATTCATAAGCATTCATTAATCCCCCCCCGCCCCTTCGCACGTGAAGGGCTCACATGTGACGTCATCACATCTATCCCTATATTTAAGGAGCGAAACAGGAGGATTTCTCCACAAATCCGCCTGCTGATGCTGATTGTAATTACTGGCGACAGGTCGTACTCTGATTGTAAATGTTGTGGATTTTTTTTTCTCCAACACACTGGTGTGATGTACTAGTAACGAAATGGCACGTTCTGTTTACGTGACAAACCTTACTAATTGGCCGTGTCGGGTGGTGGCGGGTTTAACGACACATTATATTTATGCAATCTAACCCCCAAAAAAAACCTCTATTAAATTATGGAAAAATGCATTTTCATCATTATCATCCGTGAGTCATAGAGAGAGTGGAGATTTCAGGCCAATTCCATCTGCTGCCCACGACGGCAATGAACGAACGACGGCTGTGGACACGGCCGCGGGAGTAAGACGTCGCGACGGATGCCGCCGAGTCTCGCGGTGTTTCATCAAAGCCAACCCCGTTCGCTTGGGTGGAGATCATCTTTATTGTGACCACCATCGATTCTCGTTCGAGTCTATGAATCAAAACGTCTTAACACCCTCATAGAGGTCTGGTCAGTCAGGGTGACCGTTGGCAGTGGTGCAAAGCGCACACATAACTCAACACATCGGTAAATAATATTGCGTTTAAAAAGGACAACAGTCAAATATATACTATTTGGTTATTTCGGTAAAGTCACGTGGTTAGAAATAAAATAATATAACCACGTGATATTTTTAGATTTCAAGCTTTCGCGACTGCAGGGATTCATCTTCTTGGTTCTTTCGGTTAAAGTCACGTAGAAGGGAAATAATAAAATAATAAAAATGAAACATAATAAAATACAATTCTCACTACGTTTCGGCCACAACGCAAGCATCCGTCCTCAGGTGAAGAACAGTTATGTTCAGGTGAAGAACAGTTCTGTTCTTCACCTGAGAACAGAATTGTATTTTATAATGTTTTATTTTTATTATTTTATTATTTCCCTTCTACGTGACTTTACCGAAAGAACCAAGAAGATAACCACGTGACTTTACCGAAAGAACAAAAGAGTATGGATTCCTGCAGTCACGAAAGCTTCAAATCAAAATCAAAAACACGTATACAATAGGTGGCGTTTCAGGCACTGGCTCTTTTTCATAGCACATGGTCTGGGTTGCAAAGTCTGGCTGCTTCACTTAATTCATACCAAGTGTTTGTTTAGCAGTTGCAGACTCGAGCATTATTACATCATCGCTGGAACGTGACAAATGCCAGCGGCTTGGGAAGGCCTTCATCCAGCAGTGGATTGACCATGGCTCACGATGATGATGATGATGGTGGTGGTCTTATTGGTTCTTTCGGTAAAGTAACGTAAAAGGGAAGTAATAAAATAATAAAAATAAAACATAATAAAATAATTCTCACGACGTTTCGGCCACAACGCAAGCAGCCGTCCTCAGGTGAAGAACAGGTCTGTCAGAAAGACAGCGTCTGAATGAACACCACCAGGCTTGGCAGCGTATATTTAAGCTTAGAGTCGCAGCATCTCTTTAGAAAGGTGAGAGACTCGATTAGCTAAGCCTTCTTATCCCGGAGCTTGTTGAAGGATCTCAAAGTTACGTGGAATCCCTCCCCGTAGAGGCGGTTAAATTTCGATTTTATTAGTTTATGACTTCCCTTCTACGTGACTTTACCGAAAGAACCAAGAAGATGAATCCCTGCGGCCACGAAAGCCTTAAATCGAAAAGTGGTGGTGGTGTTTTCTTAGCACAGGGGACATAATGGGTGACCAGCTTTAGGGGCAGCAGTGACCTGGCACAAAAACTGTTGGTCGGACCCCTGTCTGGGTTGAAGTGTACACTGTGCAGCACTTCTCATTGCGCGGGTAGAGCTCTTTTGTCGATCCACTGCTAGATGAGACGTGTCCCCATTCCATGCGGATCGTAGGGGTCTTTTGACCATACTTCACCACGTTGGTGAAAGTGGGGAGTACGAACGTTGGAGCAAAGTACGGTATGTTTACGGATTTGGCTACACTGCCCTCTGATAACATTGCCCTGCAGCAACCTATAACACCTGTTATGCACTGTGGTCATCCGATAACAAGTACTATAGCCTGGCTCAACCTTGCATGGATTCTGAGTTATGATGATATTGGGTACGTTTCGATTGATTTGGTTATTATGCAATTGCTTTTTTTTTGCATCAGCGATCGGCGCTCGTTAATAGGTTATGTCAGTAAAAGAATGACAGCGATTCTGAGAAACAGCAGGGGTAGGGAACGTCCGGCCCGCGGGCCGTATAAGGCCCGCAAAATCATTTGGTGTGGCCCTGCCAAGGAAACCGCAGGCGGGACTCGAAATTCAATAAATCTAGGAGCAAACCTGGAAAAGCAGTTGCGAGTAGCAGCAACATCACCAATACCGGCTAACATCACACGCCTCGCCAAAGAGAAGCAGTTCCAGCCCATCACATTAAGGGTGAGTTCATTAAATGTTTGACCAAATATAACGGGCGATTTTTTAAGTTGACAATTTTGTATGTCTCGCGATTGATGTTATAAATATCCAAATGGCCCTTGGCAGAAAAAAGGTTCCCCACCCCTGATGTAGAGTCTGGTTTGGATTGAGCGAGCTGCATGCCGGCGTACAATAATGAAAAGTGCAGCCCCACGGCTAGTCTGGAGACAGACACGAATTCACAGTTGGTTCGTTTTGCTCCGAACGAGGGGTCCGATATGAGTTCCAGTAAATTCCAACTCGCCATTCCCGCCCAAGCCTGGGCCTAAAATGTGTTTTCCGGTGCGTGATGCGGCTGGATTCCCACGAGCTACGTTTGGCAGCGGGCGACAGACACTTTGCGGCGAAAACGAAAAAGAAAACCCAGTTGGAGGTGTCGGCTAAGGTCAAGCGTAATCACGGGGTGTCGCTATCGATCAACCTTTTTAGAATTTGTAAACACATTTCGCGGGTTTTTGTCGTTTTCATATTCACTTAGCAAAAACAAGTGGGGGCGGTGACCCATACAAACATACACACGTACACACGTTTGAGCCCATGACCACAGATCACCCAGAATGAGCTCGATCTCATCCGCTAAGCAGCAGGGTTGAGCTTGCACTGTGGTAAGACGAGTACCCTCTAGAGCAGCGGTCGGGAACCTATGCCTCGCGAGCCATATATGGTTCTTCCGGTGACGGCATATGGCTCCAAGGCAATTTTGAGTTGAAAAAAAATAATAATAAAAAAATAAAAATAAAATCTGTTTGGAACTGATTTTAAAATACTTGTGATATTGCTTAATAATACTGTGCCATTTTAAAGTAAACAGAAATTAGTTTTGAAGATAACATTTATCGGGTCACGGGTCCCGTGACCAGAAGTCGCATTAAAAGTAAGACATTTAATTTATTATACGTTAAAAATACTATATGGCTCTCAATGAAATATATTTAGAAATATTTGGCTTTTATGGCTCTCCCAGTCAAAAAGGTTCCCGACCCCTGGTTTAGAGTCTAGACGGACTCTCCAGAGCTTCCTCACGTGGAAGCCCTTCCGCCGGCAGTGATGTGAGCTAGACATTGCAGGGTTGCATCTTTAGATGCGTACCACTATGCACTGCCAATGTAGTTGGAAATGATCATAATTCACAAACGATAATAATTGAAACGTATAAAGCGCCCCTTAAACAATCGCTCTCAGGGCGCTATGCATGGAAAAGCGGAAATAGTTTAACATCAACCAACGAAAGAAGACGTGATAATTTTTTTTTTAAGATAACCAAAGAGAGAGAAAAAGCGATTTTAAACAGAGACGTTTTAAGTCAAGATCCGTCAGGTCTACAGCACTGTGTGTGCGCAGTGTCTCTTACCAGTTGGAGTTTCGGCAGAGCCTCCAACTCACACATTTAGCGGTTCGCATCCCAGTTGGGGATTCAGTTGGCCCATTATTTGTCCAAGGGATTAAACAAAATCGTCCCTGCCATAGGAACGTGGAAATTCCATCGGTGGCTCAGAGCGACATCTGGACTTGCACGTGAATGCACACATACGGTACTATCACCATATCCAGTTGGCATTAACATCGATTACAATACTTATGTGCATTGAATTATAAGAAGTGAATTTCGATTTAAAGCTTTCGTGACTGCAGGGATTCATCTTCTTGGTTCTTTCGGTAAAGTCACGTAGAAGGGAAGTAATAAAATAAAAAAAGTAAAACATAATAAAATAATTCTCACGACGTTTCGGCCACAATACAAGCAGCCGTCCTTGTTATGTTTTATTTTTATTATATTATTACTTCCCTTCTACGTTATAAGAAGTGATCAAGAAAATGATCACAGCCTTTTGGTTAATCCCCTGCTGAATGAAGGCTTCCACCACAACCATTACCGGTCACGGAGCATGCCCAACCATGCTTCACCATGCTGGTCGGTGAGCAGTGGGCCATGGGTCACGTGATGGTTGATGCTTTGTTTTTCTCGAGTCAAACGCAGTCCCAAAACCTTGACTGAGTAAATCATCAACATCATTATCTTCATTAATGGTCAGCGTAATATCTCAAGCTGTGTGAATGAGCAGACCGATCTTTGTATCTGTGTCTGCCGTGTGTGCGTCTGTGTCGGGAGCAAGGGCGTAGCGGTTCATGCACTGCGCTATGAACCCGGTGACCTGAATTCAATTACCGCTCACGACCAATGGAACTGATCTTGGGCCTGCCCTACGTCGTCCCTGCCTCAAGCAGTTGCTATACATATCAGCAATGGGGAGACAAAGGCGACCGGGCGTGGTGTTGGCAACCCATTCTCACGTGTGCCGTGCCGGCCTTCATAGATGCTCGCTAACAGCACTTGCCCGAAAAGCTTGCTCAGGCTATCCGGGGGTATCTTTGTCTTTGTTTGCGTGTGTGTGCAGCAGTGTCATAGCGGTTTCCGCAGTGTGCCCTAATCCTGGCCATGTCAGTCCAATCTTGTCCACGCGTGCACAACAGAATACGAGTTTGTCAACAGAGCATAATAAGCTTGCCCCACATCAGAGGTCGCAAACGGGTTTTGATGGCTTACCCGTACCCGTACCCGGCTGCACCAGGGTCGCAAACGGGTACCCGTACCCGCGGGTAGCCGGGTATCGGGTAGGGTACGGGTATCGGGTACCCGGTTGCGACCTCTGACCCACATTGACTCTGCCTGATATGGGGGGGGGGGGGGGGCTTGGCACATCGGGCAAGGGGCGACATCAGAACTCGGGAACCGAGGAGGATCAGCCACGTGTTCGTCCCACCACTCCTTGTCTTTTGCGGGCAATTAAAGGCACGTGCATTCGCAGAAGGTAGGAGCAAACGACGGAGCATTGCCCCTTGCGTTTGTGAGTTTTCACGGCAGCGGTGATGGGTTGCACGTCTCTAATTATCCAAGCACCGTGTAGGCAGCGAGGGTTGGCGAATCGCAACGATAGATGTTCGTGTGGGCGTTTGAAGTGCCTTACTCTCGCTCGCCAGGAGAAGGCAGTACAGCAGGAATGTGGACTCCACCTGTTCCGTCTGCGTGGAATACAGGACCGCGTTTCCCCCTTGTTTCTACGGGTCCTCCTGTTCCCTCCCACGCACGTGTAAACAATTGAGTTACAAATCTTGTAACTCAATTTTAGCCCACTTCCCAGTGTGGTATCGACTGCAAACTTGGTATACTTATGTCATACTGATGACAATATATTATATCATAAAAAAAAATATATTTTTTTACATTTTGTATATGTTATGCTTCGGCTTGGGTCTAATTGTCCACGCTCAACTGACGTTGGCTGTAAATGCACACGGTCCCTTACGTTGTGGCAAGCTTCGGGGCCACTTCCTGGAGTCGTGGAGTTCTGCCATTACTAGTACATTTCATAAATGCGTGTTTTATAAAAAGTTTTTTCTAAAATATTACTTATTAAATGGAGGCCACGGACTGCGCCACGGAGCTTTGAGCGGTAAACAAGGCACCGTATTTACCGGGTAATACTTCGCGCATATACCTTTACCCTACCGGGTAATTCTTCCGAGCTACCTTTACCCGACCCTTGACCTTACCCCTTGGCATGTCGACACCTTTACCTTTACCCTTTTATCCGGTAAAAAGGGTAAATTACCCTACCTTGCCGAGGCCTAGGGCTGAGTGCGTGCGCGTGTGATCATGCCCAGTTGCCGAACAGCTGCGGTGTGAGAGTCTTCGAATGCAGTGGCGACGATGATGGTGATGCATAGCTGAGAACTATTGGCGGCGTGCAGTGTGGACTTGAGGGTCATGGGGACAGCATTTGAGTGCGTGGTTGTCTTGTTTCGTATTGTTTGTAAATGCCTACCGTTGGTGGATAGGACAGTTACATCACTTTCACGGGAAGGCCAAGAACACGACGAGGTTTTTGTTACTCTTGGTTCTTTCGGTAAAGTGACGTAGGTAAAGAAAATAATGAATGAAAAAAAAATAAAAGAAAAAAAATAAGTAAAATTCAAATCTAGAATGAGGGGTGTTTCTTCATTAGGACACCGTCTTTTCAGAGGTCACTCACAACAGCACCGCCTGGTGGACATGTCACGAGCCGCCACTGGGTGTACCTTGTGCGTTTTGAAGGTAACTCATAGCATGTCCTCTGCAGAAGGGCCGTATCGTCGCTTGACGGTCGCTTGTCATCAGGTGAAGATGGTCGTTTGTTGTTGCGATCGAAACGTCGTGATCTATTTTTTTTCTACCTACGTGACTTTACCGAAAGAACCAAAGGGTAAGCATTGTAGAGTGTTTATCTACGTTGACGGTTCAGAGACAGAAATGGAAATTCCACATTCTTATGGCCAGGACCAGTCATTGTTTCTAGTCCCGTACATGACTTTGCAGTGATTACTGATGTCCAATTGTACAGCAGGCATCGCCCTTGAGTAATTCTCTGTAGCCGTTGACTGGGCAGTGCTAAGAGAGATTGAACTATCGTTGGCTCTGTGTGCAAGACGACTCAGTAATGAATGTGCTGACCCCTAAGGGAACAGAGCCACGGACAGAAGCATACCTGTCAAACCCCTTATCAGTGCCCTACATTATTACAGATCAATACAGGCCGTATTGGTCACCCCGTGCCCCTTATACATCTCAACGTTCATCCTACAGTCCCATCACAAAGGAGAAACACAAACAAATAGACATTAAAAATCATCCCGTATTGAAACGGCTGTATGCCGTATGGACCAGAATACTTATTTTCCCAGTACAAGAATACGGGGCAAACCGTATGGGTTGACAGATATGCAGAAGTTAGATGTTCCGTAAGGCTGCACCAGATTTTCCCTGTGAATTTCACAATAGCTGTCTGTCAACTCTACCCCCACCTCCCCTCCATCCAACTCTACCCTTGCATCTTGCGAAGGCCACGTGATAAATACTTTCATGGCAACTGTTGCTGGCAGCCGTTAAGGGCGATGGTTGCCGAAACATTTTCTCCCGTGCAAAATGTAGACGTCGAATCTTACTCTTAGTTCTTTCGGTAAAGTCACGTAGGTAAAAAATGAAATAAAAATTAATAAAAATAAAACAATAAAATCACGACGTTTCGGAGGCAACACAAGTCTCCGTCATCAGGAAAATATTGACAAATCTCATATCGTGAGCAACTAAAAACTTCCAAAAAATATATAAACTACGTTTTATTTTACCAGATAAGGCCCACAGAGCCATGTAGCTATTGTTCAGAAGCGACCTGGCCACAAATTATAACTCAACCAAGTGGCTTATCACGTGTAAATTTATCGCAGCCTAATATTCTCAACGAATGTTTAAAAATGTGGAGGGAAAAACCGGAGGACCCAGAGAAAAATCCACGTGATCACAGGGAAAACATTCAAATCCCAAATATACAGCAGGCGTCAGAGTCGAGATCGAACCCACGACCTCTTGTGTACCATGCGTCACATGACTACTCTCGGTTGTGAGCTCATTGCTTAGATGAAACATCGAATTTCAGGAAAACTCCCCTTTTCTTGGCAAAGCGGAGCCGTGTCACTTTACCACCGCCAAAGCGAGGTTCCATTTGACGGTCATAGCAAGTGCGTTGCTGGCGACGATTGCCTGTGAGGATTGTTCTCAAGTTGTCCGAGCGTATCATGGCCTTAACACCCACACTGTAACCTCACCCTCCAGCCGCAAGGCTCCATACCCCCCGCTCCCCCAACTGGGAACCCCGTGTTTTGGTCAGATCCATTCAAGACCGTTTTAAAATAACAAAGTTGCCGCGGTGGTATCTTGATGAAGATAACCCAACAGCCGAATCCCGCGTGGCCCGGCTAGCAGCTGCCTCGTGTTCGATCAACAGCCAAAATCCACCTCTCCTCCCTCACAATCAGCCACCATTTGTCTTAACATCGGCAGCAGTGTAATAAACGTCTTATTTTCTGTTTTCTTAAAACCCGTAACGCGATTTTATGCAATTATAGGGTGGAGCGGTGGCTGGCGCAGTGGTTAGCGCACTTTGCTATGAACCCGGCGACCTGAGTTCGATTCATATTCTTGGTTCTTTCGGTAAAGTCACGTAGAAGGGAAATAATAAAAAAAATAATAAAAAACATTATCTCCCTTCTACGTGACTTTACCGAAAGAACCAAGAAGATGAATCCCTGCGGCCACGAAAGCCTTAAATCGAAAAGTGGTGGTGGTGTTTTCTTAGCACAGGGGACATAATGGGTGACCAGCTTTAGGGGCAGCAGTGACCTGGCACAAAAACTGTTGGTCGGACCCCTGTCTGGGTTGAAGTGTACACTGTGCAGCACTTCTCATTGCGCGGGTAGAGCTCTTTTGTCGATCCACTGCTAGATGAGACGTGTCCCCATTCCATGCGGATCGTAGGGGTCTTTTGACCATACTTCACCACGTTGGTGAAAGTGGGGAGTACGAACGTTGGAGCAAAGTACGGTATGTTTACGGATTTGGCTACACTGCCCTCTGATAACATTGCCCTGCAGCAACCTATAACACCTGTTATGCACTGTGGTCATCCGATAACAAGTACTATAGCCTGGCTCAACCTTGCATGGATTCTGAGTTATGATGATATTGGGTACGTTTCGATTGATTTGGTAATTATGCAATTGCTTTTTTTTGCATCAGCGATCGGCGCTCGTTAATAGGTTATGTCAGTAAAAGAATGACAGCGATTCTGAGAAACAGCAGGGGTAGGGAACGTCCGGCCCGCGGGCCGTATAAGGCCCGCAAAATCATTTGGTGTGGCCCTGCCACACCAAATGCTGCTGCTGCTGCAGTTTCTGCAGCAGCAGAAACTGCAGCAGCAGCAGCAACTGCAGCAGCAGCAGCAACTGCAGCAGCAGCAGCAGCAGTAACTGCAGCAGCAACTGCAGCAGCAGCAACTGCAGCAGCAGCAACAGCAACTGCAGCTCCCTTTGATGCTGTTAATCCTGCATAATGCACATGCATATGTAGTACTAATCACATTCCTGCATTTCCCATAAATATGCTAAATTCCTCTTGATATGCAAATTCCTTTGTCAAGGCGCCCAGCTTATATATATGCTCCAAGCTCGTGTGCTGTTTCATTCAGACTCTGTCGCCTCGACAGACCTGGTTTTCACCTGAGGACGGCTGCTTGCGTTGTGGCCGAAACGTCGTGAGAATAATTTTATTATGTTTTATTTTTATTATTTTATTACATCCCTTCTACGTGACTTTACCGAAAGAACCAAGAAGATGAATCCCTGCAGTCACGAAAGCTTTAAATCGAAATAAAACAACCCTCTATTATGGATAATATTGGTCGCGAAAGCCTACGTGTTAAACTGGAGTTGTTTGGAGTGCTTGGGTACTGCCATTGCCAAAGCATTGATAATGTTAACATCCATGGGTGGACTGATGAATGATGTGTACAATTGCATATGTAGTCCGCCTATATCATCATCCCATCATTGCTTGTGCATTATCAATGAGTGCATGCTACTTTGTGGGGCCCTTTTTGCCAGTATCAAGATGGTGAAAAAAGAAAAGGCTTTAACCCTTCCTGGAAATAATACAGGATGGTGTTAAGATGTCCATACACCAAATGAACACCTTTTACTAGGCATCAAGTATTCTTGGTTCTTTCGGTAAAGTCACGTAGAAGGGAAATAATAAAATAATAAAAATAAAACATAATAAAATAAAATTCTCACGACGTTTCGGCCACAACGCAAGCAGCCGTCTTCAGGTGGAGAACAGGCGTGCCATTCAGACTCTGCCTTCTCGACAGACCTGTTCTCCACCTGAAGACGGCTGCTTGCGTTGTGGCCGAAACGTCGTGAGAATTATTTTACTATGTTTAATTTTTATTATTTTATTATTTTCCTTCTACGTGACTTTACCGAAAGATCCAAGAAAAAGTATACACGTTTCAAATCGCATCAACATGCAAGTGTGCGCGATCTTCACAGCGGCGTTCAGGGGCTGCCAACTTGGGTAGTGAGCGCTGCCCTCGTGCGCACGGGAGGGCACGGGGACACTTCGACATGACACGGCATCATCGCAAGCCACACGGGGTTAACCCCGAGACCTCTCCGCGCTTCCACCAGGCCTCAACAACAACAACGACGACGAAAAACCCGCGCCGAATTTAACACGGAGGCGGGGACGTGTCGGTAAGGTGACACCTGAGCGGCGCGTGTGGGTGCGAGACGCTCAAACACAACAGCACGAAACGCGCACCAGCTGCGCTCGGGTTAAATTTAACGGGGAGATCTCGGCCCAGACGGCCCCCAGCCCCCACTCTCGTCTCCCTAAGCATTTGGCAAATGCCTCCCCCCCCACCCAGCCAAACACCCAAACACCCACCCCACTCCCTCCCTCTCTCTCGAACGCTGGGGAGCCGGAAAGGCCCTCTCTGCACCAGCGTGGACAGCACCCTCGTGTTCACCTTCTGAAGCGCTCGCTCGTCACCGTGGAGTGCGCGATGACCACCACAACCACCACCACGTGACTTTTCTTTTGTATTGTGCGCGGTGCTTTCATCGATTTGTAGCGTTTGTTTTCTTTTGTTTGCTAGTGACTGTATTTCATATCGGAATCGCCTCCAGTGCTTTTGCTGCTGGCGGCAATAAAAGTTGTTTAAAAGTCAAAAAAGTTCTCTCTCTCGTGTTCCTTCTTCGTTGCCGCGTCGCGCGCCTCTCTCCACGACCCACGCACACGGCGGTTCTGGCTGATGCAGCCAGCCAGTGACGGGTAATTATCGTAGTAGCACAAGTAGCTGTAGTACAAGCTACTACTGCAGTACTACAGCACATCAATATGTAGTAGCTCCTACATATGCACAAGTAGCTACTACATATATAGTGGCTACGGGCCCCGCACTTTTAAGGGCCCCGCAGCTAAATGCGTTCAAGCGATCAATTCCGGTTAAGTGATTCCGCACTTGCTCTATTACTATAGTACTATACTGCCGTCAACTTTATGAACGACTGGGTTGTTTAAGGTTGGCGGTATTGTACTATTATCTGGCTGTATAGCAAATGAAACGATACAATAACTTTACTGTGCAAGTTAAATATTCATATGTTTGATATTTACGTGTTTTTTTGTTAATTTAGGGCCCCTTTATGACATGTGCTACAGGCGCTGCACCTGCTTAATCCGGCACTGCAACCAGCGCCGACTGCCCCCCCCCACTCTCCCTGGTCGGGGTTTGTAATGGAGCTTATGAACAGAGCGGCAGAGCAGGCGGGCGGGTTTGGGATTTACTCAGCCAATCATGCCGCCAGGGTCGATTAAGTGAGTACCACTTTGTGGTGAAGTCAACGGTGGCTGTCTCCAGGATTAGGCTCGCCCCGACATAGGCTTATCATAATTGATGTCTCGTCCCGAATTATTGGGTTTTGTCTGCAATAACTTCCTTTTTGATTCCCGTGTAATTACCCCTCCCCCCCACCAACGCTTGCTGTGGCACTTCGAGATGCAGTGCGTGGGAGGCACGACTTCACTAATACGTGGTGACGGTCGAATGATGCACGATAGATTGCCCCAGCACCGTGCGACGTCACGCAAACAGGTTTATCGTCAAGGTTGCTATGGATAGGGTCGATGCACTAATGGCGTGATATCAATGTGCTTCTTAATTATCACTCTTATCTGGGGGTTTAGATTTTAAAGTTGCAGTTGTTTTCAAGTCACCGTTTCCTTCCAGAGTTTCCTCGTTTAGATTGAGATGAAATGTATTTTTAATGTCTGTCTGTTATTAAATTTCGATTTAAAGCTTTCGTGACTGCAGGGATTCATCTTCTTCGACAGACCTGTTCTACACCTGAGGACGGCTGCTTGCGTTGTGGCCGAAACGTCGTGAGAATTATTTAATTATGTTTTATTTTTATTATTTTATTATTTCCATTCTACGTGACTTTACTGAAAGAACCAAGAAGATCTGTCTGTTATTGTTAGGGGATTGGACTCTCGTTTCTGGCCGGGCGGCCCTGCTGTAGTTAAATGCTTAAGTTGCAATCAGAAGAATGAGAGTTAACATATTTGGTCATACCCCACTCACTTAAGTTTCCATTTGTAAAATAACAAAAATGTCAGAACATATACTTGATTCCTAACATTTTATTATTTATAATTTAATATATACAGTACAGTTAAATATACAATGTTGCCTTGTTTTACCAATTTTTTTAAACAAATTGTATTTTATTTATGGTTTAAAGGCGCAGCCCTGCAATTGCTTGATAATATCACTGCTGGCAGAAAGGCCTCCACCAGAATAAGTTATCATAGCTGTCAACCCCTTATCAGTGCCCTACCTTACTACAGACCAATTAATACCTTGTTGGTCACCCCCTGTCCCTCATAAATATCAACGTTCATCCTACAAAGTCCCATCACAAGGGAGAAACACAAACAAATAGGCATGGATCTGAACACTCAATTTCCGTCCACAAGAATACGGGTAAACCGTGTGGGTTGGCAGGTATGAGTTCTAGGGAGCCCCTCTGTAGGATATGTTTGGCTTACTCTTCTATGCTGGCCACATGTCTTGGAAGATGTGAGAGTTTCCACATTTCACCTGACCACATGTAACCTGCCGATTGACTAACCGTGGTATGCCCAATTATACTGCTACAGATGCGAGGGGGATTTCAGAAGCGTATCTATAGCTTCAACTGCTGTGCCTGGAGATTGCTCCAAATTGGCGACCTCTGGATTGCAAAGTCCAGCATATGAACCAGGACACCACAGCCGCATCGAGAGTACACACTTTTATTTCATACCGTGGATATCCTGCAGGGACTGCACCCCACAATGGGACCGTGCAATTCCCACCACGAGCTCAGGGCTATCAACGGAGATGATTGGCTGCTCCATTTTTTTCTTGACTCTTGGCCTTTTTATTTGAAAGTAGGTCTCCCTAGAAAAACAGACATTGTCATGGTGCTTTAGCAAAAAAAGTAAGTAACGTTGATATTTTCAAAATTATTTTCATTTTTTTTAAAGCTCTTACAGTCTATAGATATTTCACATCACGTTGTTGTTTTCTTTCGCCCCAATATTCTATTCTTTGTCAAACGTACAACGGTGACCTTATTTAGTGAACTTGCAGATGCCTGCGCAGCGCGACTCACGACCTCCTCTTGATACCAAGATCCAGGATGGTCATCGTGTCTATGCGCCACTTCTCGGTGGCAGCCCCAACAGTCTGGAACGATATCCCTCTGCACATTCGCAGCATCACCTCAATCGCCTCCTTCAAGAGAGACTTAAAAACTCACCTCTACAATCATGCTTTCGAGCGACTCTGAGTTGCGTCCACTACGTCTGCAAATTTGCGCGCGTTACAAATTGAAATATTATTATTATTACATATTCGATATAAAAGCCACTCCAAAAACAGACACCGTTTAGAATTTGCCATCCAGGGTGGTGGTGTGGGGCCGATGGCTCAAGCGGCTGTGTGGCACCGTGTCCCCTCAATTGGGGTCGCTACGCCACACTCCCCCCTCCAGCGTTGAACGCCTCCAAACGTGGGCAGCTGAAAGCTGAGCGGCTCTGGCCGTAGGAAGCGGTCGAAAAGGTTTCAATATTTCCGTTGGTTTTAGCGATGCCTCTGGAATAATAACACTGGTCAACAAAAAAATAATCATTTTTTTCTGGCCTGGACTTTTGCAGCTATTCTAGACTAATTTCAGGGTGCTGATTCCAAATCTGATCTCAGATTTGCTCTATCACATCTCATTTTTATGCTATCGGCATACCCCATTTTCATTGATTTTACCCAAAATTAACTGTGTCACTTATGATTGCAAGTTGTTGCAAGTCAGTGCCTGCTTTAGTGTTAAAATATGGTGCTGTATTTTTAGGATAGTGTGTTTATAATATCATTTTATGTAGATATCCACATTTATTTAATATTTTTCTTCTGCAGTTTTTATTGAAAATGCAGCATTTGATATCTCAAAAACCTGATGCGATAGACAAAAACTGATGCCAGATTTGGAATCAGCACCCCCAAAATTACCTTAAAGCCGTTGGAATACCTTGTGCCAGAAAAAGTGTGTTGACCAGTGTAATGGGAGGCAGAGAGAGGCTACGCGGGGACTGATTTGTATGCGGCGGACGAGGAGGCATTACGGCTGTGGGCAGTTGCGTGGGCGCTGAAATTGTGAATGAAGTCGCGTGCCTCTGGCGTGCCAGAGTAATTCACTGCGAGGATCTGCGCGATATATGAGTCTGTTCTTCTTGTGGTTCATCTATATCATAGTGGAAATAATTTTCGATTTAAAGCTTTCGTGACTGCACGGATTCATCTTCTTGGTTCTTTCGGTAAAGTCACGTAGAAGGGAAGTAATAAAATAATAAAAATAAAACATAATACAATAATTCTCACGATTTAAAGCTTTCGTGACTGCAGGGATTCATCTTCTTGGTTCTTTCGGTAAAGTCACGTAGAAGGGAAGTAATAAAATAATAAAAATAAAACATAATAAAATAATTCTCACGACGTTTCGGCCACAACGCAAGCAGCCGTCTTCAGACCTGTTCTCCACCTGAAGACGGCTGCTTGCGTTGTGGCCGAAACGTCGTGAGAATTATTTTATTATGTTTTATTTTTATTATTTTATTACTTCCCTTCTACGTGACTTTACCGAAAGAACCAAGAAAATAGAAATAATTATGAGAATTGTATTTCTTTAGCCAGGGAAGCCTCACCAAGTTTCAGGAATCGTTTTTTTTCAGGGGGGTTCCTGTTGCATTGGGAATGGGGCATTTTTTTGGCAAATTCCATTACTGAGATATTGGATTCAGGTGGGATGGACAAAACCCACGGGGTTAGCGGTTAAAGCCACACGCAGATTGATTCAAGAATTCATTGTTGTACCGCCATCTCCTGAGCACCTCAAAGTCCCCATTAATTTACGGTGATGCACTGTGAATGCTAGGGATTATTTTTGCATTGTCACACTCCCCATTGATTAAAATAACAATTCGCAATTTCAGTGGAAAAAGGTGTTATCAACACTGATAAGTGCAAATGTATCTATCATTCCTAAAAAAATATGTATGTGTGGTACATCTACAACTATTGATTATGCATTTTTAATGTTAGATATATGCTCTTTGGTTCTTTCGGTAAAGTCACGTAGGTGTAAAAATAAAATTAAACAAAAAATAAAATATCACGACGTTTCGATCGCAACACAAGCGGTCGTCCTCAGGCGGAAACAATAAAAATATAGAAATATAAAAAAATTGTACACTTCTGAGAATTTCCAACAATACCACAAGAAATGTGCCTCCGGGCTCTGGAGACCACCTGGAGAAGATTCCAGGCACGTGTTGACAACGATGATGAACGAGTGGGAGACTGACTTTTTCAAGCTATTAACATACATTTGTTATCATGTCACAGTGTATTTATCCGTTCTTTTCCCATTAAAACCGTTAGTTCCATATAAGTGTTAAAAAAATGTTGAAGCACCCTGTACAATGTTACGCTTGAAACTACGTCAAGCATCACCAGGGCAAGCCATGAGGTTAACATAAATCCCAGCAAGTGTCGATACAACGGTGGATTGCCCCTGTCATGGGGCTTGATCTGCGACTTCTGGTTTTGAGTTCAGTGTACTGGCCACAGCACCATCCATCCGGACTCAAATCGCCCTGCACTGTACTACTGCCCGAGGGTTTTGGTAGTACATGTTGTTTATGCCATTTATTGTGAAAATTCCGTCACAGTTCCTATGATCACTGTTTCATTGCTTTCATGGCTTTATTTTGGTGATTTCGAAAAGTGTATTAGTTTGGCCATGTTTGTTTGTTGTAGTACAGAGTTAGACTGATGACCTTAATCTAAGTGGTCTTGTGGTTGTTGTTGGTCGTTTGACTTGCATCCCACTGGGATTTTTGCACATAGCGTTGGTGTACGGTGATTTTTTCTGCAATATTTTGCTGTCTTTTCTTGGATTTTCTGTTTGCACTTAGTTAAATATTCACTTTAAGATGTTTTTGTTCATGTTTATGTTTTTTGTTTGTTGCGGTTGCACCCGATTCAAGAGCCGAATGGCTCACAGGGCTATACCTAATACAGGAACTTGAACTTGAGTACAGCAGACAACCATAGGCACAGGCCACCAGCTTGGCATCGTAGCCGGTAGGTGGAAATGCTGATAGAGAGCACCAATTAAAGCCACGCTGGTATTGTGAGCACGACACCCCCACCCCTCCTGCCCTTTTTATATTTTTATACACGCTTTTTATTTACTCACTCTGTCTGTTATTTTTCGATTTAAAGCTTTCGTGACTGCAGGGATTCATCTTATTGGTTCTTTCGGTAAAGTCACGTAGAAGGGAAATAATGAAATAATAAAAATGAAACATAATAAAATTCTCACGACGTTTCGGCCACAACACAAGCAGCCGTCCTCAGGTGAAGAAACAGAGCTGTCGGAAAGACAGCGTCCCAATGTCTGTTATTGTTGTATCCTCAAATCTTGTAGCTCAATTTTAACCCACTTCCCAATGTGGTATCGACTGCAAACTTGGTATACTTATGTCATACTGATGATACTACTATATTCTATCATAAAATGTTTTATATTTTTAAACATTCTTTTTTATGTTATGTTTCGGCTTGGGTCTAATTGCCCACATTATGGCAAGCTTCGGGGCCATTTCCTGGAGTTGTGGAGTTCTTCCATCACTACAGAACATTCATGTTTACGATGTGACGACCGATCTACTGCTGGATGGCTGCTATGAATCTCTACGCGATGTGCTACTTCGTTCAGCTATCGTCTGTGGCTTGGTAGGTTCTGCAAAAAGAAGCTTAAAGCGTGTTTTTTTAAAAGTGTTTTAAAATATATATTCCATATGAAAACGCTTAAACGCATTGTCGTCGCAAATCAACGCCGCTTTATAAACGATAAACACATCACGAGTTCACACGTTCGAGGCCTCGGCTCTGTTTATTATTTTTTTTTAAAGCCAATGAAAGAAATTCCTTATCCTCTGCTCTGATTAACAAGCAATGCCCGAGCCATTCGCCCAGGGGTTTCGCAACACCACCCCCGATTCCCCAGCGCAAGCCGACAGATTCCATGTTTACCACTCCTCAGCTCCTGTGCCACGTGCTGAACGAGCTCGACTGGCGTTTAAATAGACAGACCGCCGACTGTTGCTGTGTAGCAACAGTGAAGAGCACGCGCCCATGCGTGGCTGGTGGTGGGGGCCGTGGGAATCGGAGGGGAGGTGGACGGTGGTGGTTGTGTTGCGGACCGCAGGACTCCGGCCCTCTTCAATCAAAGTTGATGATGACCATGGCACGTTTGTCATTTTGTTGGGTTTTGATGAGTGCGCAGATGGCTGAAGAGGCCAATCAGAGCCCGGAATTCTCTGCGGCACACTGGACAGCAGGTCAGGGAGGATGTAGAGCTCTGAGGTGCAGCCACACGTCCTTCCTTGGTAGATTTGCGCTGCTGCCTCTTCAAGATAGCACAGGAGCTTCTCCTGCTCTCACAGAGGACTGCACCGTCCGTTACTTTTCTTCTCCAGGCAGGTTCTGATCACCGCTAAACAATGTCCCGCATACGATGTGCAGGGTATACGTACTGCTGCTTCAGATCAAGTTTGGAGCTCTGGCCGCGTGTTCCGCATGACTTATAGATCTTTGAGGCAAGTGCGGTGAGCAAGCATCTATTAAGTCCGGTGCGACAATGGAGGTGTTCGGGCCAGCTCCAATCCCATTCGTTTTAGGCTGAGTTAACCCAGGAGAGCCCCGGGGACAGGTTTGGAGATCGCATGCCACTTGATGGGAGAATGCGGCCAAGGTGGTCAAGCCAGACAACCGCGTCAGGAGGAGCTGAGTAGTCCATCGTCGCTGTGATGTATGCTTCGTAGTTGTGGATCTGGGCATTGCATCGTGTTGCATGGTTCTGGATGACCACATTCGCACACGGGAGAGTTTTCGGTGTGACAGAGGCTTGCCGGCAAAGTGACTGGCATATGCTCCACCTCCATTCCTCTTTAGGAACTGCTAATGTTTTTTTGCATAAATGCAAGAGGCTGAGTGCTTTTTGCACGCGTTTTTGCGCGTGATATCAAATAGATGTTTTTTTCCGGCCTGCACATTTTTTTTTACGTCATGATGGGCGTTTCTCATTATTTACAGCTTTTATTGTTGTTGGTATTAATCAGGCTAATAGACCCCATCGTGTGGAAGTGTGGTTCCCCTGGGGTTGACCTTTCAGCAGTGAGCATTGATGACCATTATGGACTGATGAGTCCTAATGATGATGAAAACCGGCCAGCAATTGTCTCTCCCATCTCAATGCTGCTTGCAAGTCGGTCACGTTTACTCACATTTCATTTGAGTGTGGCCTAAGACAGGACGACCACAATGGAGTCCTTCTGGAACTTTCGATGGTTTTGGCATAGTGCAAGTGGCCGAATGCTTTTTTGTACACATGTTGTCGTGTTATTACAAATCCCCCCACTCTGCAAGCTCATTGTGCTTATGCTTCCCCAACGCCGCTCTCCCTCCCGCCTCCCGTTGTTGCTGGAGGGCGGCTGCCACCAGCTGCCCAGGAGCATCATCATCATCATCATCATTCCCCAGACGCTCACCGCGACAGCGCAGGTTACCAGTCACTCAGTCAGTGACAAAGCCATTCCGCTGTGGGTCACCGCACCGAGGCTGTTTGTCCCCCGCTTAGCGATGCAACAACTGCTTCGACGTAGAGCAGTGAGCGATCGCTTTCGTCTTGAGACAGCCAAGCTTGCCCTCGCCTGTGAGTCATCCCTGGTTTATCGCGATTGGATTGTGTGAGGAGTTCACAGGTTCTTGAAACAACAACAACAACCTCGGCTTGAGTCCTATCACTTGGCGTTCTGACACGATGGATTGGAGGCTGCGCTGGCTGGGTCAAGTAGTGACATGCCCAGCACACGCAAAAACAACGATCTCCTTTTAGCATCAGTGCCAGGAATGTATCCTAGGTCGTAGTGCAGTGTGTGTGTGATCCACTGCACGACTGAATTCTACGAGGTCAATGATCCCTCGCCTTTTAGCCTTGAAGACCTTAGGGGCCAGTGCTGTTTGCGAGCACCTATTTAGTAGGCTGCCAACCCCTCCCCCCGAACCCCCCCCCCCCCATTAATTGATTTTCACATTCCCCATCACGTGGCGATGACAGCCATAGCAGCCTGGAATAAGACCCAAATTGCCGTGATACTAGAACAGTGCACATGCACCCCAAAAAGACATTCCCCGTATAGCCTTCTAGAGGAGTGGGGCAAGTGCTGTTCGCGAGCAATCGTGAAGGCTTAAACAGTGCGCGTCGTGGTGTTGTGGATAGCACCGACACCCGGACACCTTTGTCTCCCCTGTGGTGAAGTTTATACAGCGGAACTCATTTAAGGCTGAGTCGACACATGGGGGGAAAGTCCAGTGTTTGTTCGGATATCACTCGCCACTGATGGTTAGCCACGGTCGTTATTCAAATGAAGGTCACCGGGTTTGTAACATAATGTGCTAACCACTGTGCCAAAAGGCACCGATATATACACACACATCAAGCAAAGTCCTCCCCCCCATATAGTGTTCAGTTACCCTGTTGCCTTCCCAGCGCTTACGCGACTACACTGCTGCAACACAAGCTCCGACACGGACATTTCTGATGCCGCCTACCACGCGGATATGAGGCCACAGCCAGGATTTGTGTTTGTACAAAAAGTGTACTGCTGTTGGCTCACCGGTGACGATTATCTGAACCGGTCCTGGGCCTCCCCTAGGTAGACTCGGCCTCAAATGAGTACCTGGTGCGGTGTGTAGTAAACATCGCCACCGGGGAGACAAAGGATGCCGGGCGTGGTGCTGGCCACCCACCGTGTACCGTTCTGGCCTTCATAGGTGCTCGCTAACAGCAGTTGCCACAACAGTCTGTTAAGGCTATACGGGGATCTTTGTCTTTGTCACCTCGACCCCCCCCCCGCTCGTTTACATAGCCTACTCAGGTTGTTCGCGCAAGTGTTGTGGGTGAGCACCTATTCCTCTTAGCTGTGAAACAAAAACCTGCAGATAATAGGAAGCCGTTCTTTGTCAAAGCAAGTTTGGAAATAAGTATAACCCGTAAAAACAAAGTTTTTCACTCTAAATCCTTTATATGCGTGGCGACTAGAGTCCTCTCGTCCTCTGGCTTGAGATGGCTGCCACCTATGGGCCAGATGATTGTCTGCCAGTATTAACCAATTGGTAATTAAATATTTAATTTGTTTTCCCTAAACAGTGTAAAATTTTGAAAAACATTTTTTCACGAACATTAATTGTCTCGCACAACGAGTCTGTGTGCAAAATGTCAGCTCGATTGGATCACGGGAAGTGGGTTAAAAAACGACCGAAAGATTTGCACGGTCGTAAGCAAGCAAGCACGCAAGCAAGCAAGTGAACTTAATATAAAATATTTTAAAAATAACAACAGACGAGATGTGGAAAAGGGGCCCCCGTGGTCAACTGGAGTTGTGGACGGTGAACCGACAGAGCAAAGTAGTAGGTGGATAAGTGGGTCGTGGGTGAGAGGATTTTCATGGTGCTGCCCCCGCACAAACAAAGACCACCCCCTCCCTCCCGTGTAGACTTTCCAGGCTGCTGGGGCAAAATTCCACTTAGCGAGCACTTTTTTGTTGACCAGGTAAGGCCCACTGGGAGCTACGTAGGCTATTTTTTTTCAGCAGCGACCTGGCAATCACAAATGATAGCCCAACGAAGTGGCTCATCACGTGAACATTCATATCAACAGCCAACTACTCTTAAACGCACGTTTCTATGAAGGCCGGCACGGCGCACAAGAGGGTGGTGTGGCCAACAAGGGGGTGGTTTGGCCAACACTACGGCCAGGACTCCCTATATAGACGCACGCACACACACACAGAAGATGAACAATCAGGCGTACACTTACCGGCTCCTATGCAGCTGATATGTGGCGCGATGCGGCGCAAGCTGTTGGGTGGGAGTTGAGCCCGCTCTGAGGACGTCGACGACGACGATGATGAGAAGCGCTCGTTCTGTGCGCGTGTGCTGGCGTGGGGTGCTCAGCGTTGGCAAGGGCTCAGTGTGCCCGGCTCTGTGTCTCGTCTCCATCGGTACGCGCGCGTGGCACCCGGGTGTCAAACGTGCTGCTGTTTATTTTCGCGGAATAGGGGTTATATATAGCGACGCCGTGTGACTTGGCCACGAGGGGGGCTGCTTTCGACTCGTAAAACAACATCTGAGAAATATACTTACGAGTCGCATATAGCAGACGCATGAAAGTCATACATCCGGCGCGATAATGTCAAATTCTCTCAATGTGGCGGAGACTGAGCGCAGTGGCGTGAGATGGAGCGCGAATGGTGTCTTTCAGCCCTGCAAGGTGGTGCACGTCCACTGCTGAGCCGTCGGTGCTGAAGTGAGCGCAAATCGGTGAAAATCCTGGCCGGAGGTGATTTTTTTTCCAGATGCGAAATTCAAGAGCGCTTCGCGGAAAACCTCAGCGGTGTCGATTGTGCGAAGACATATTCACCCTCGCCACGGCAATGCGGAAATTCTACTCCCGATTCGGGACTGCCAAGAAGTGGAGCACGGTAGATGCACCGTTTCCATGAACCCTTTCCCGTTCCGAGACGCCAACGCCAAATGTCGGAACGCGCAAGCGGCTAGCGGCAAATGTACTCAGAGAACACAGCTATTAGTATTCTTGGTTCTTTCGGTAAAGTCACGTAGAAGGGAAATAATAAAGTAATATAAATATAAAAAACACAAATTCTCATGACGTTTCGACTGCAACACAAGCAATCATCATCAGGCGTGAAATCCACAGAAAGAAAAAAAAAATATTTCTGTGGATTTCACACCTGATGATGATGATTGCTTGTGTTGCAGTCGAAACGTCGTGAGAATTGTTATTGTTTAATATCGATATTATTTAATTATTTCCCTTCTACGTGACTTTACCGAAAGAACCAAGAATATGAATCCCTGCAGTCACGAAAGTTTCAAATGAGAATATAGCTATTAGTGTTGGGAGAGGCTCTCCGAGGTAAACAGATAAATATACACAAGGAATAGCCGGATAGAAATGTAGAACAAGTCTCGAATCGGTGTTGATCGTTGATCTGTGGACGACTGCCCCGCAATTCGTGGAGGAATTGGCAAAGGAAAGCACCACAAGATGAAGTTAGTATGCGAGCTGGGCGGTGGTCGTCTATGTTTGTAATCCAGCACTGTGGATGTGATGTTTGGTGGAGCATGCAAAGGTTGTGATATTCCCTTCTCGTGGTTGTTGAGGCGCCAGATTCTCCCCGTGGTCGTGTGGATTTTTCTCCGTGTCCTCTGGAGTTCCCCCCTCCACATTTAGAACCACCACGCTGCTCTACACGTCCACGTGTCGCTTCTGAGAAAGAGCTACATGGCTCAGTGGGCCTTACCTAGTAAAACTAAAAATAGATATATATCCTGCCTTGCCAGGAGAAGGCGGTGCGGTTTCTATGGACCTAACCTGTTCCATCTGTATGGGTTAGGATTTACCCCTGTGCTCCAGTTTCCGCCCACGTGGAAACACTCATGAATGGCCGATAAACACCCTTCATATACAGAGGACAGCAGAACTTGTGTGGGAATGTTGTGTCAGCTCACTGCCTGGCTGCTGCCTTCCCGCCTGTATGTCGTACCACACGAATAACTGTGGCACAGTTTGACATTATTGTTACTACTACAAATGTCTCGGCCCTGTCTGAGGAATGTGGAATTTCCACTGCCGGCCTCAGGAGGCTGCAAGTCGATAAGAGCACCCGCCTACGCTCATGCGAGCCGGGAGAAAACTCTGACCTTGCATGAAAAAAATATTTATACACACAACCAAGTTTTCATCACGGGATGGAAAATAGTGGAACACTCTGATCCATTTAAACAGTTCAAAGTCGCGCAATGTCAGAGTGTTGCCAATGTCTGTAGCAAGGCGCTGCGAGTGTTGCCTGAGGTATGTCGGAAGAAGGCGCTGTGAGTGTTGACCGAGGACGTCTGTGGCTGTGAGTGTGTGAGAGGGTATACATACTCTTAGTTCTTTCGGTAAAGTCACGTAGGTAAAAAATGAAATTAAAATGAATAAAAAATTAAATAAAAATCACGACGTTTCGGAAGCAACACAAGTCTCCGTCATCAGGTGGGACCGTCACAGCCAGATTTGCTGTATCACTTGATATCACTTGATGCAGCAAATCTGGTTGTGACGGTCCCACCTGATGACAGGAGACTTGTGTTGCCTCCGAAACGTCGTGATTTTTATTTTATTTTTATTAATTTTAATTTCATTTTTTACCTACGTGACTTTACCGAAAGAACTAAGAGTATGAATCCTTGCAGTCACGAAAGCTTCAAATCTAGAATGTGTGAGAGGGCACCACGGCCTCCGTTCATGTTGACGCCACGTGTTTGTTCCAAAGACGTTTGCTCAATCCCTGCTTACATAATTGACGCCCTTGCCCTACTTTTACTTCGGGGGTTAAAAGCACACACACACACACGCATCTTTATTCCCTCCTTAATTCCAAGCATCTGTTATTTCTGCATCGAATCGTAAATATATCGAGTTTGTGCCTCTGCGTATGAGCGTACGTAAACCTCGTCCTAAAACGGAGCACAGTGCAGCATTTGATATTGAGGTGTGCTAAACATTAATAAACAAAATATATTATGCGGTTTAATTAATCACATAAGGGTCAACGAGTTCCGATACGATTTTTTTTAACGCCGTTTCATAAGGTTGAAAGTGCGAATGCATTCGGGATGTTTGTATCACAGACAACCGGGCGAATTCATGACGGGTTGGCAAAAATCTCAACAGCAACAACAAATACGTCATTAATTACACTATAAAACACAATTTTTGTTCCTGGGTAGTAAGTGTTATTTCGTAAATGCTTATGCCTAGAAAGTATAGAAAATGGCTCTTATTCCCCACAAACTTTGCTTTTGTGACCAGTGGATTTGCCGGTTTGATCTCCAGACGCGGCAGCTGAACGGACTGGGCGTGTTTCCTGTTTACCGACAAATATAAACTGGGTAACACCACGCTTTCGTGAATCGGCAGATTGCATGCGGGTGGGGTAGAGTGTGGCTACCAAACCACCCCTTTCCAAGTTTGTCTGACCAGCATGGAAGAATAGGCGAAATAGCCTCGAGAGCAGGGGTCGAAAAGCCAAAAATAAGAAGTGAAAATATTTTTCGAAATTCGGTACAACAAAAACACCCCCCCCCCACCATTGGAACCTCATTTGCCAGTAAAAAATATGATAATTGGTTTTTTACCCTTCTATCTGGCAACAAAACTGACACCTTTTTTTACAAGGAGTCATGTTTGCATAGACCACAATACCTGCAGTCATAATGCAAACAAAAAACACAACTCTGATAATGTATGCACTGTCCTTGAAATTGATTGGTCCACACCCGAGACAGCTTTCCTTAGAGCCTAGTCTCACATGGGTTGGACCAGATGACGCCAAAAGGCGCACAACTCAAAGACAATGCACCATCAGAGTATGAGAGCTCGGGGTAAGCATTAACACCATTGGAACCTCATTTGCTAGTAAAAATTATGATAATTGTTTTTTTACCCTTCTATCTGGCAACAAAACTGACACCTATTTTACGAGGAGTCATGTTTGCATAGACCCCCCCCCCTCAATATTTAAAGTGGCGCAATGCCGTGTGGGTGAATGCGAGACGATGTCACTTGATAAATAACATCACGAAGCAGCAGTCTTTAAAGAGCCGCAGGTTGCCTCCTTCGATCTCACTATTCGTGGAGTTCCTTCTGACAACAGGAGCATGGGCAAGCAATTGCAGGGCTGCACCGTTACCTTTTAAAAAGTGCTCATTCATGAACTGGCCATAATCCCAATTCGAGACTCCTTAAAGAGAGTAATTATGATAATAGGGGATTTCCGCTTTGTTCTGGCAACAAAACTGAAACCTTTTTTACGAGGAATCACGTCTGCATTAGCCACAATACTTTGGCCAAAATGCAAACAAAAAACACACTTTGATAATTAATGCATTGTCCTTGAAACTGATTGGTCCACACCAGAAACAGCTTTCTTTTGAGCCTCGTCTCAATTGTTGCTAGACCAGCTCAAAGACAATGCACTATCATTTTGACCACAAGTATTGTGGTTAATGCAGACATGATTCCTCGTAAAAAGGTTTCAGTTTTGTTGTCAGAAAAAAGGGGGAAAACCCTATTGTTATATTTTGGTACTGGCAAAGGAGGTCTAATGATTTAGAGTAATTATGGTTAGAGGCATTAACAAACGTCCATCTGAATGTGCACGTTTAACAAGGTATTAATATTTGTGTGCTGTATGAAAAATATACCCTAGGCACCCCTGAAGGTAAGTTTAACTTCAGATCTGTTGAAATTCATATGAAACGAATCAGATGAAAGGTGTTCAGAGGTTATTATTCCACTGAGACCGTGCTTACAAGAAGTTGACGTTTATACTTTGCAATTGCATCGTATTCATTGAAGGGTTTTCATATTGTCCATGGCAAGGGCATGCCACGGTTATTGAACTGCCTGAGGATTATAAACATCTCAATATAATTATTTACCTGGGATTAATATAAATTCTTACCTGTCCGCGCATTCGTTGAATGACGAGCATCGGAATTAATGTTTTTTTTCCCCATGACAATACGACTGTCCACTGCTCTTCTTAAAGCAGTGTATGTGTAATGCGGGCGTAAATGGGCGGGGCGGATATGACGATCCGAGAGGGAGGAGTCAGGGTGACGTGGGGGAGAAGTTATAGCGGGGAGACAGGAAGCTATCGGGAGCAGTCGGGGGAGTGAAGGGTGGTGAACACGTTGGGTGGTCGCCGTGCCTCAGCCTGGTGGCTGAGGGGCTCATGACGGCGCCAGCCAGCGGGGTGGAAGAGAGAGTGGAGGATTGAGGTAGGAAATGGCGAGATAGCCAGAGGCCACGAAGGGCTGACATTGGGAGGTGGCGAGATCGCCACGCACGGAGGAACAGGGAGCAGAGATGGAGCTGCTGGGGGAGCAGCCAGAGGGCTGTACCAAGAGCCTGCAGCGGAGCTGCAGGAGCGTGGAAGGCTACGGGAGCGAAGGCAGATGTGGGGCTGCCAGGGAGAGAGTCTCAGGAGGAGTGCCGTGTGGGAAGGAGAACGCGAACCCCAAATAAAGGACACGGAGTCAGCAAGAAGTGTCTGAGTCCTTTTATTACATATGTTCTGTATTAGCACATTCCCACAGGGCCTCGGGACGTGTGTAGAATTGTTTTTTTTTTGCCGAGGTACTAAACCTCATTTCAATTCATTCAGGAGGTTAGGGGCCGTCCATAAATGACGTCACGCGATTTTTGACGATTTTCGACCTACCCCCCCCCGCCTCGTCACATGGCGTCACAAAAAGTCAGACCGCCCCCTTAAATATGATGTCATAAAGCTCTGTCCCCCCCCCCCCCAAATAAAACATGCTTCAAATCACTTTAAACTATTGTCATTGTAGTGCGTATTTAATGTGGCGCTGCACTCTGATGTTGTAGGAGAAAATATTTATTACAGTCTATTTAATTAAGTAGAACGTGTTGTCTATATTTATTAAAAGTTGCGCATTTTGATGTGACGTCACATTTCTCAACCCCCCCCCCCCCTCGTCACACATCGTCACAAATATCTCCCCCCCCCACCCCATGGTGTGTGACGTCATTTATGGACGGCCCCTTCCACAGTCAACCCCATTCATCCATTGACTCGATCCATCATCTATTGCCGTCAGTTTTGCTTTCACCGAAGTCACGCATCGTCACAGGTTCGTCCCCACCGCGTCCTCTCATCGATTTCGTCCACCACGTCTCCACCATTGCACGCACGTGCAAAGGGGCTATATTCACATCACGTGAAGAGGAGTGGAGCAGGAACGATCACCTCGAACACAGTACATTTGGGGGATATTCATTTAGTGCGTACGCATGCAGAGGGGAGGAGGGGGTTAACCAAAACTCGTACGTTTGAGTATTGGGGGGGGGGGGGGGGCGGGTCTACTGACATTGTACGCATAGGAAACGGGGGGGGGGGGGTGAAGCCTCGATACTAATGTGTCTACATTGGCCTTCAAATTAGTTACATAGTCCGGCGGTGGACTGTCTGTTTGCTTAAACACGTTAATATTATCAATCCTTGATCGTTGCTGCGTGGATTAAATATCGGCCGTTCTATAGGATTCGGTGTTGGGGGGGGGTCAGGCGTACGTACGTAGGTGGGGGGGGGGTGTAAAAATTCCGCGTGCGTACAGGGAGTGGGGGAGGGGTCAAATTTTGACGTATTTTTGCGTTCCTACCCAATGGATGACCCCCTTGCCTTGCAGCAGAGGTAGTAAACGGGTTTTGATTCCTTAACCGTACCCGGCCGCACCAGGGTTGCAAATGGGTACCCGTACCTGTACCCGGCCGGGTACGGGTACCCGTTCCCTACCCGTACCCTACCCGAAATGAGTGACAAACGGTGACTCACCAGTGACTCACGGCCTACCCGTACCCGGCCGCACCAGGGTCTCAAACGGCTACCCGTACCCGGCCGGGTACGGGTAGCCGGGTATCGGGTAGGGTACGGGTATCGGGTACCCGGTTGCGACCTCTGCCGTGCAGTGGCTGGTGACGGTCTCATGCCAAGCGGTCTCGCGCTCTCGTCACGGCTCCCCCTGTCGCCGCCTTTCACGTCTCTTGAGTAGCTCCACTCGACTTCGAAGTCACAATGTTGTCACTTGGACACCCATGCCCCTGGGATTGGGGGTCGCCTAAGCCCACAATCCTTCTGGGATCAATGAAACGAGCGGTGCGTTGTGGGAAGTAAGCAGGTGTGTGGGGGGGGGGGGGTTGTCCTCTGGAGAAAACAGAAAGCAAAATTCGCCTCTGCGATGGGACGAATGGGATTTCTACCACAAGCTGCAGGGCCACCAGATATTGTGAAATCTGCTCCGTGAGCTGCTTTCGGCAGAGACACACCGAACCTGTCACGCGGTTGTCTCCACGCCGTACGCATTGACGTAGAACTCAAATGTCTCGTGCCAGTGTGTTCAAAGCACCACACTGTGAAACGGAACACGGCCGTGATTTAATGTGTACGAACACTGGACCTTGCAATCCGGAGGTCCCCGCTTTAATTTGATTTTTCGGCGCGGCGATTGAAGCAAATTGGATGGTTTCATGAATCACCCCCAGCCTTTTGTCCACCCAAGGGTGTAAATGGGTTAAATCTTATCTTCCATAGATTTTTTTAATAGCAGCTCTTTATCCAAGGCGCTTTACAATAATTACATTTAAAAAATTGTACATTCCATGACAGTGGTTAAAATTAAGAGCGGGGTTATTAAAAGTGGTGCTGTAGTTATGGCGACGGTAAGGAGGATAGATGGGGGTGGTTAGGAGGAGGGGTAGGGGTTGGGGTAGTGACAGGCGTTAGGGTTGGGGTAGTGACAGGGGTAGTGACAGGGGTTGGGGTAGTGACAGGGGTAGTGACAGGGGTTGGGGTAGTGACAGGCGTTAGGGTTGGGGTAGTGACAGGGGTAGTGACAGGGGTTGGGGTAGTGACAGGGGTTGGGGTAGTGACAGGCGTTAGGGTTGGGGTAGTGACAGGGGTAGTGACAGGGGTTGGGGTAGTGACAGGGGTTGGGGTAGTGACAGGGGTTGGGGTAGTGACAGGGGTTGGGGTAGTGATAGGGGTTGGGGTTGGGGTAGTGATAGGGGTTGGGGTAGTGATAGGGGTTGGGGTAGTGACAGGGGTTGGGGTAGTGATGGGGGTTGGGGTAGTGATAGGGGTTGGGGTAGTGATAGGGGTTGGGGTAGTGACAGGGGTTGGGGTAGTGATGGGGGTTGGGGTAGTGATAGGGGTTGGGGTAGTGATGGGGGTTGGGGTAGTGATAGGGGTTGGGGTTGGGGTAGTGATAGGGTTTGGGGTGGTGATAGGGGTTGGGGTAGTGATAGGGGTTGGGGTTGGGGTGGTGATAGGGGTTGGGGTAGTGACAGGGGTTGGGGTAGTGACAGGGGTTGGGGTAGTGATAGGGGTTGGGGTAGTAATAGTGGATGGGGTAGTGATTGGGGCTGGGGTAGTGACAGGGGTAAGGGTCGTGACAGGGGTTGGAGTTGGGGTAGTGATAGGGGTTGGGGTAGTGATAGG
This sequence comes from Lethenteron reissneri, assembly GCF_015708825.2. Lineage (NCBI taxonomy): Eukaryota > Metazoa > Chordata > Hyperoartia > Petromyzontiformes > Petromyzontidae > Lethenteron > Lethenteron reissneri. The sequence continues at coordinate 8,883,717 of NC_083782.1, forward strand.
GGTTGGGGTAGGTGTAGTGATAGAGGTTTGGTATGGGTAGTGATAGGGGTAGTGACAGGGGTTGGAGTAGTGATAGGGGTTGGGGTAGTGATATGGGTTGGGGTAGGTGTAGTGATAGGGGTTGGTGTAGTGATAGGGGTTGAGTTGGGGTAGTGATATGGGTTGGGGTAGGTGTTGTGATAGTGGTTTGTGTAGTGATAGGGGTTGGGGTATGTGTTGTGATAGGGGTGACTGGGCGCAGGGCGAGGGGGGCACAGAGAGGGGGGACAGTCGAGATTGGGAGCGGAGACGACGTGGATGTGACAGAGGAGAGCAGCGAGTGATGGTGGGGACAAGACCACGGCGGGATTTGTCGACGAGAGTGAGAAATGTCAACAAACAGCAGGAGAATCGACAGGGAGCCAGTGGGGTTGGGAATGGAGAGTAGAAGTGTGGGAATTGTAGGAGGAGGTCGAACACGATCCGGGCTGAGTCGCTTTGTATCTGTTGTTGATGAAGAGGAGCGACGGCGTGGGGCAGGAAGGCCGAGAACAGAAGAGGTCGCGGTAGTCGAGCTGGGTGAAAACGAGGGAGGGAACCAGGGGTTTAGGGGCCGTCCATAAATGACGTCACGCACCTGGGGGGGGGGGGGGTCAGACATTTGTGACGATGTGTGACGAAGGGGGGGAGGTTTGAGAAATGTAACGTCACGTAAAAATGCGCAACTTTAAATAAATACAGACAACACGTTCTACCTTATTAAATAGACTTATTAATAAATGTTTTCTCCTACAACATCAGAGTGCAGCGCCACATTAAATACGCACTACAATGACAATAGTTTAAAGCGATTTGAAGCATGTTTTATTTGGGGGGGGGGGGGGCAGAGCTTTGTGACGTCATATTTGAGGGGGGGGTCTGACTTTTTGTGACGTCGTGTGACGAAGGGGGGGGGGGGGGGGTAAAAATTGTCCAAAATAGAGTGACGTCATTTATGGACGGCCCCTTAGCAGCAGGGAGTGAGATGGTAGGGACAGGGTGGAGGGGAGGGGTGAGAAGGGGGATAAAAGGATTTCAGTTCTCGAAGGATTCATGGAGAGGTATGGTGGTGTGACATACAGGACGAACAGTCATTAAGCACCACTGGAACCTCATTTGCCAGTAAAAAATATGATAATTGTTTTTTTTTACCCTTTTATCTGGCAACAAAGGACAACAAGGACAGTGCATACATTATCAGAGTTGTGTTTTTTGTTTGCATTATGACTGCAGGTATTGTGGTCTATGCAAACATGACTCCTCGTTAAAAAGGTGTCAGTTTTGTTGCCAGATAAAAGGGTAAAAAAACAATTATCAGTCATTAAGCAGTCGGAAATGCGGGAGGAAAATTCGGTGGTAAATGAGGGAAAGAAAAAATAAAATCTGGGTGTCGTCGGCGAACAAATTGATGGGGAATTGTTAAATGGAGAAATTGCAGCTTCAGGATGGGCAGTCGATCAGTAGGTCGCCTCTGGTGGGCTAGAAGTCTTGCCGGCGTGCCCCCTCTCTCGATTAAGGCCTCGACACAGATGCGTGGTTTCTCTGTGTGCCTATGTATGTGCCTCTCTCTATGTATCTCTGTGATATCTGTCTCTACTTATATGTCTGTCTATATGTCTCTGGTTCTGTGTTTTATCTCTCTCTCAAATTTAGCATTCTCAGGAAGAACGTAATCAACCAGGTAGGGTGTTTGACTGTAATGTTATCCGACTCTCAGTTGTATTACATTACATTTCTAAGTATACTAGATTTGTGTTTCTATTTCATTTATACCTGCTGATGATTGCTTGTGTTGCAATCGAAACGTCGTATGCCAGTATTTAATTTATTATTTTCTCCTCTTGATACGTGACTTTACCGAAAGAACCAAAGAGTAATTCCTGCAGTCACGAAAGCTCCAAATTAAAATTGAGTGGACGAGAACTTCTCGTGAGCGCTCTCTCAGAGCTCCCTCTAGTGGAGTCTCTTCTGCCAGCAATGCTGTGAGCTCGCAAATGCAGGCTTGCACCTTTGTCTTCACGTCGTGAAATGCGTTCGCCGTCCAATGGCGCTGTGGGTGGCAGATGTGTAACCACGTGTCAACCCAAAATAAATTGACTCGACTACGGTCAGTCAGACAGAACACATTTCTTTCCCCCCCCCCCCCTTCCAGCCCAGCTTATATGCTCCAAGCTCGTGTGCTGTTTCATTCAGACGCTGTCGCCTCGACAGACCTGGTTTTCACCTGAGGACGGCTGCTTGCGTTGTGGCCGAAACGTCGTGAGAATTATTGTATTATGTTTTATTATTTATTATTTCATTACTTCCCTTCTACGTGACTTTACCGAAAGAACCAAGAAGATGAACACATTTCTTGCCTGACTTCTCTCCTGCTCCGAAGAAACATTCGCTTGCAGCTGGTTTATACTTCCGTCAAAAGGCAGAGCGGTGATGACGATGGTGGTGGTCGTGTTGGCGATGCTTGTTTGTTTTTCCCACTGATGTGTGTGTGTGTACTTTAGCCCGGCTCTTCGAAAGCCTGGGGCACGACGGTACTCTGGGCAGGGAGTTCTAAGAATTATGTCGAGAGCAACGCTTTGCTCTTTCGCCTTGGCCACAAAACCGCGGTGCGCACGCAGACGCCCCCTCGCCAGCCAACTACTGGGAAACACCCCCCGCTCTCTTTCTCGGAAGCTCTTTTCCACCACCACCACCACCCCAGCTAAATTTGATCGCGGCGTTTCCCTTCGCTGCCGAGAGGGCAGCGATGTCGACTTGTTTCTGGTCCGTGATACAGCTTCATGCTCACAATAAAAAGTCACGTAGAAGGGAGATAATAAAATAAGATAAATATAAACAATAAAATTATCACGACGTTTCGACTGCAACACAAGCGAGCATCATCATCATGTGTGAAATCCACAGCAAGAAAAATCCACAGCATGGAAAATTTTCTTGCTGTGGCTTTCACACCTGATGATGATTGCGTGTGTTGCAGTCGAAACGTCGTGAGAATTTTTATTGTTTTATATTTGTATTAGTTTATTATCTCCCTTCTACGTCACTTTACCGAAAGAACCAAGAATATGAATCCCTGCATTCACGAAAGCTTTAAATCAAAAAAAGCTCACAATACTGTTTGGGTTTTTTTCTGGGTTGGATCGCATAAATATGAACGCGTCGTTAAACCCGTCACCGCCACATGTATGTTTACGCGATCTAACCATTTGGGCGGAGGAGGTGGTGGTGTAGTGGTTAGCGCACTGCGCTACGACACCCGGTGATCCGAGATCGAATCTCGCTCGCGCCCAGCGTCAGGTTGACGAACATGCGAGCCAGTCCTGGACCTTTCCCCCTAGGTCTGTTCGGCCTTAAACGGCGGGGTATGTGCCCAGTGAGAGCCCAGGGGGTAGGGAAACCCCTTGGCTCCGAAGCTGCATGCGGCTCTTCAGGAACTCGCGTCGCGACATTATTCTAAGAAGAAAATAAATAAATGTCTCTTCTTGTTATTGTGGTTGCCAAACCCCTTCGCTAGTCACGCCCACCGTGTGCCGTGCCGGCCTTCACAGGTCCGAGCTCGTGGCAATTGCCCCTTTTCATCCAGTGTCATGCAGAGGTCGCAACCGGGTACCCGATACCCGTACCCTACCCGATACCCGGCTACCCGTACCCAGCCGGGTACGGGTACCCGTTTACGGCCGGGTACGGGTAGGCCGTGAGTCACTGGTGAGTCACCGTTTGTCACTCATTTCCCAACGTCTTGTCTCTTCTCACAATTCAAGTTCCTAGAATCAACCCACCCGCGCCTGCAACATGGCTTCATCCCAGAGGTCGCAATCGGGTATCCGATACTCGTACCCTACCCGATACGGGTACGGGTAGCCGGGTATCGGGTAGGGTACGGGAACCCGATTGCGACCCTGGTGCGGCCGGGTACGGGTAAGGAATCAAAACCCGTTTGCGACCTCTGGTGTCCTGTCCGTATACGGGGGGACGTGACTATCCCCTCTATGCTGCGCTGTCTCCCACTGCTGCCTTCATCAGGTCGCATGTCAACTCGTTGTTGAACATCGTCCACCGCCGCCGCTCTCCTCCTTCGTCGAAGAATATTTTGTCGATCGCCTCTCCGGCGAGCCATTCCCGTTCACGAGCCATTCCCCCCCGCGCCTCCACTTGGCACCGTTGGCTACGTGCGGTGTGAAAGAAGTTCAGCGTACGGCAGACATGCGCTACTAGCCGGTCAATCCGCATGTTCTTCCTCCCCATAATGCACTTCGCGATTCTTCACCTCTTCTTCGTGTTTCGTTCTGCCCAGATTATTTTCACGACTCCCCTTAACATCCTCGTGTCACAACCATCCCCCGCCTACTCCGTGCCTTGCTTTTGTATTGTCCACGACTACGCAGGCACACGTCCACACACGCCAGACGGTAGAGGTCTTTATTTCTTGTCCACTTGTAAATCGACATTCTGTTTCTCTCGCCTGTACCCCACTTACCCAGAGCTAGCCTCAATGCGCAGGAGACAAGAACCTGTTGGGTGAACATCAACATCACCATTTGGACTGAGGCACCCAGGATACTGACCACACCACTCCTTTGAGTGCTGACAGCCCTTACTCAATAGGCGCTTGCACTTTCCCCAGCACTCTGTAGATATGGGCCGAAGGGGAGGCCTCCGTGCCTTTTTATTTGCTGCCGTGCAGGTAAAAAAATCAACACGCGGTGCTGCTCGCGGGACAAAAGCTCTCGTTCATGTCCGGGCCGTTTAAAACAAGGAGCGGCACCATGTCCCTATGCCACATTGTTGTTATACAAAAGCTTGGTGACAGCACCCGTTGTTGTGAAACCCTTGCGATGGGCACCATCATCATCATCAGTAGCAGCAACAGTGTCACTTTACTAATAGACCACCATCATCAGCCATTGTCTATCCGCTGCTGGATGGAGGCCTTCCCAGGCTCCTCAGATGTCACATGCAACAAAAAACAAATATAAACTTGAGCCTCGGTGTGACTGTGAGCTGCACGCATGTGAGGAAAGTGACAGTATCACAAGTGCCGGCTGCCTCGTCAAGCAAAAGTCTCGGGTGAGATCACGGGTACAGCTCACACCTCGTGGGTCGGCTCAGCCATTCATCCCTCCGGGGTCAGTAAAATAAGGGACCGCTTTGTGCGATGTCCACCGGTGTTGTCTCCTGAGCGATTGGTCCCACCAACAGGGATGGCCACCGTCCCCACTTCCCTTTGACGTCGGCGTAGCGGTACACAGTATTTGTCGCTTGGAATATGTTTCGTATATAATCCCCCCTTTAACATTTCACGTTTATGGTTCGCGTTTCATTTTTAGAACTTGTTATATTGGTTTTCGGCGCTAAAGAGCATACACAGTGCCATGAGTTACCCCCGGCATTTCGGCAACACTTCTGAATGCCAAATTGCATCGTATTTTCTACCCGCATTGAATAGAAATGTAATTTGCATGAAACTGTAAAATATTCAATAGCTTTGGATTTAACCTCATGCCATTTTTTTTATTGAGACAATGCAATTGGGATTTTGATGGAAACCAAAGATAATGTCTCGCATCATGAGTGGATGATGCCATGGCTTTGATAGGCGCTCTCCGACTGGCACTCTTGACGGTCGATTAAGATAAATCTGGGACGTTTGCGATGGTTTGTGCACCACGCTAAATTCGTAGTGATCGATTGTTTGCCGTGGATACGTAGCACCACTTGCAACTGGGTATCTAGGCTTGTTCCGGGGCGTCCTTTATTTTGACTCTGTCGAGAACGGGCGAGTACCAGCTCCGGTGTGGCAGCGAGACCAGCACTGGCGAAGCAAAGCACTGGATCGCCCATGGGATTGGCAACATCACCTTTTTGCGTTTGCCATGCACGCCTTCATTGATGCTTTCGAACAACACCTGCCCCAACAGTCTGTGTTGTGTAAATGAACCGTAACATCAAGGCGTACAAGTTAGAATTGATTATTTTATTGCTCAATTATTTCAGGGTGGCACTCACCTCTTTTTGGGGGGCTCTGAGCCAATGGTGGAATTCACATTCCCATGGTGGGGACCCGGTTCATCCACAGGATGACCACTCTGTTGACTATCTAAAAATGTGTATGGACCCCCATACACATTCCAATCGCAAATTGAGTGCACTGATCGCTGCGCGGCACCTGCCTGGTTTTCCTTGCCTACTGCCACTGGAGCTTTGCTTTCCGTGGCTTCGGTGTTTATGAGTTGCAGCTTTGGGCAGGAAATGGGCGACCATCGATGGCTTCACGTGGTCAGACATCGTCCAACGCTCTCCTCTGTCAACACACCTCCCCACGCTGCAAATAAAGATTTTGACTCACCAATAGGAAGGGCATGGGTTCATATCCTCCTTGGGGGTTCATCGATGTGTGGAAAATCAAGTGCCCGTGTTGGGGAGATAACTGGCACCCAGCACATGAACGTTCACCCTCAATCAGGCCAGCCATTGGGAATGAGCGTCGCCCCATGCTTGCTGGAGCAAGGGGACAAGGAACCTTTATTCTAATTAGGTGATGGCCAATAGCTTGATGGCTTACGCCCAAATCACTGGGTTCTCAGAAGCTAAGCAAGATTTTTGGGCCTGGATAGGGCTTGGATCGGCGGCCACCGTGCATGGAACGGCTATCGTAGGCCTCTGTTGTCATGTATTTTGCTCCGATATCAATGCTCGCCACCTTCACCACCTCGTACTGACGACCAGTGCGGTGAAGTATTGCATCGTCAAATAATGACCCTCGTTTAGCAGTGGATTGACAAAAAGGTTGTACCGCCATTGGAACCTCCTTTGCCAATAGTAAAATATCATAATTGTTTTTTTACCCTTTTATCTGGCAACAAAACGACACCTTTTTTACAAGGAGTCATATTTGCATTGACCACAATACCTGCGGTCGGAATGCAACAAAAAACACAACTCTGATAATGTATGCACTGTCCTTGAAATTGATTGGTCCACACCCGGGACAGCTTGTCTTAGAGCCTAGCCTCACATGGTGTTGGACCAGATGACGCCAAAAGGCACAAAAAGGTTGTAGAATTGCATTGCCGACGGAATGAGTGACGTTAACAATTTACTGTAACGTGCAGTCTTTCGCGTCCAATATCTATAACAAATGTATTTTTTGGGATGAGATCACATGAATAGAAATGTGTCGTTAAACCCGCCATCACCCACAGCCAATTAGTAATGTTTGTCACGGAAACAAAACGTGGAAATTCGTTACTACTTCAGCACATCCGGTGTGTTGGAGAGTAAACCCACAACTCGAAAAATCTTGTGGGGGTTACTTCCAACACACCCAGTGTGCTGTAGTAACCAATTGGCACGTTCCGTTTACGTGACAAGCCTTACTAATTGGCTGTGTCAGGTGGTGGCAGGTTTAACAAAGCATTTATATATTTACACGATCTAACAAAACAAACTGTTATTACGGATGCTCAGTTTAACTTGTACGTTGCTGAAAGCCGCCTTGACGCCAACTTCCTGTGGAAATGTCAACAATGATTTCTGTGTAATTAAATAGTGGCCGCAAAGCCCAATGTTTCCTGGAAAGTCAACACCATCCAACATTGCCATCGTCAGCTTTCCTGTCATTGCTACGCGATGTACACACTGGGCCCTGCCATAGCATTGTGGAATTTCCAAGAGACGGGCTCGGGTACCAATAGTGGAATCGAGCAATTTCCAGAATGCTCATTTTGTGCACGGGTAGACTTCTATATTTTTCGATTTAAAGCTTTCGTGACTGCAGGGATTCATCTTCTTGGTTCTTTCGGTAAAGTCACGTAGAAGAGAAATAATAAAATAATAAACATAAAACATAATAAAATAATTCTCACGACGTTTCGGCCACAACGCAAGCAGCCGTCCTCAGGTGGAGACCAGGTCTGTCGGGGAGACAGCGTTTGAATGAAACGTCGTGAGAATTATTTTATTATGTTTTATTTTAATTATTTTATTATTTCCCTTCTATATATTTTTTTACTCGAAGCTTTTGACCCTGGGAATTCTGCATGGAATCACATATGGCGCTGCGAACACTGGGGGCAGGCAGCGATCGTACGTGCGACCGAAACACATGCCCCCGCTGTTAATAATAATAAGAAAAGACCTCCAGGAAGTGAATGCTCATGCGCCAGAGATCCGGCGTGGTTCTCGCAACTGCTGGGGCACACGGAGCGCGTGTAATGAATTCTGACAATGTGCATTTGCATGCTGCTTGTATATTGCGTTATCAGGCGAGGCAAAATGAAATCGGTTTCATCTACATGTAAATATTTATATCCGCCTTGAGTTTTATTGCGCTGCGTTTTAACCGTTGAGCCGACGTATGTGTATATATATATATTTTCTATATTACAATTTCTTGTGCATACACATATTCCGCAGACACGGTTACACCTTGAATACATTAATAAATAGATTACTTTAAAAACAACACGCACAAAACGCGCACGCGTCTGTGTGCGAAGCGCACAAGGCGGAATTGCTCGCCACGACACGACAGCAGGCATTTCAAAATCACGGCTGGACTCTGACGACAAAACCCCTTCGATCCGCAGCCCCCGTGGACAAACATCGCTCCGTGTTGATCGTGTTTATTGTATACTCGGGCATGAGCTGCGCGCGATCTCGAAGTGCATTAACACCTTCATCGTTCTGACCCGCCGGCCAGCCACGATGGCGCACGCCTGCGATCCAGAACTTCGCAGGAAGGGTTGGCGGATGACGGCGTTCAGTTACGACGTGGTCATACATCTTGTGGATTTACTCTCAAACACGCCGGTGCGCTGGAGTAGGAAACTAATCGGCTCGTTTTTGCTCACGTGACAAACCTTATTGATTGAATGTGTCGGGTGGTGGTGGGTTAACGACACATTTATATTTATGCGATATAACCCCAAAACAACTCCTTTATTAGGAATAATATTGGGTGGGAAAGCCTACATTTTACAGTGTAATTTTCTTGTTTGTGTGAGGTTTACTCTAGGTACACCTGGATCGCAGTGGCACAAGTGATTAGTGTGTGGTGCTATGAACCTGGTGATCCAACATTCAATTCCTGGCCATGGCTAACATCAGTGGCAAGTTACATATATTCTGTTTTTTGGACAGCAGAGGGTGCTCTGTGTGAGGTCTTTTGGCAAATAATCATTGTGGTTATGAATGGAAATGCGGTTAAAACGTATGTGGCTGGGATAGCCCTAGTTCTAGATTTGAAGCTTTCGTGACTGCAAGGATTCATACTCTTAGTTCTTTCGGTTAAGTCACGTAGGTAAAGAAATGAAATACAAATTTATTTTTTATTAAAATGTTTTTTTTATTAATTTTAATTTCATTTTTTTACCTACGTGACTTTACCGAAAGAACTAAGAGTATATAGCCCTAGTTGTTCTGAGAGCCAGCGACGCTGCGATCCTGGGTTCGAATCCTGTGTCTGGTTGCTGAAAACGGCTTCAGTGAGAAGTGGCCGCGTGGCTCAGGGGCAAGAGTGCTGAGCTGACACCGCTTAGAACCTGGGTTTGAATCCGGGTGTCAGCCACTGCCCGTGATTAAACCGCGTGCTCAACCATCATGTTACGTTTGATGTTTAAATTAATTTGGTTAGAAAAAAAAAGAATCAGCTCTGAGAATAATGCATCGTTTTAAAGCTTTCGTGACTGCAGGGATTCATCTTCTTGGTTCTTTCGGTAAAGTCACGTAGAAGGGAAATAATAAAATAATAAAAATAAAACATAATAAAATAATTCTCACGACGTTTCGGCCACAGCGCAAGCAGCCGTCCTCAGGTGAAGAACAGTCGGACCTGAGCCGAAGCTGGGCCAGGTGAGTTAGCCTCCACTAGGATGGTCTGGGTTAGAGGTGTGTAGTAGGAGCTAACAGCGAAGCGTTAGCCGAGGGACACTGCCTCGGATAGACCGGGTGAAGGGGCCGTTACCCCTTCCAGTGTTAGGGTGCGCTACGTACTGTATAGTACCCAATTGTTAATAAATACGTGTTGCCTCCGTCAACGTCTCCTGCGCTACTTACGCCGTTACACAAGCATAGAGTCGAAACGTCAAAATTACGGGTGAACCACTACCACTCTTGTGTTCGCACATCTTGTGGTTAGTGCAGGCAGTGAGATGAGCAATGCGCATCTTCGTCGGCGTTCCCGAGCGAGCGGTGGAAATTCCACGTACGCATGGCAGGGGCAGTTGTGTCCATACTCCGACCAGCGTTTTATTTCCCACGAAGTGGTTCCGATTGTATGCGCCCAGGAGAGATGTCGATGGGCCCGAGTGTGATTATGAATCAAGCGGCACAGGTTTCGGAATCTCGTCGTGTCTCTTATTGACTTTCGCGCAAGCATCGTCTCCTGAATTGCGCACATTTATTACGAGTGTATAGTGGTAGTAGTAATGATAATACATAAGCATTTTATTGGTTCTTTCGGTAAAGTCGCGTAGAAGGGAAATAATAAAATAATAAAATATAAAACAATAAAATTCTCACGACGTTTCGACTGATGATGATTGCTTGTGTTGCAGTCGAAACGTCGTGAGAATTTTTTGGTTTTATATTTTATTCTTTTATTATTTCCCTTCTACGTGACTTTACCGAAAGAAACAACAATATGAATCGCTGCAGTCACGAAAGCTTTAAATCAAAATTTTATACATAAGCAATTGAGGAAAGACACTTGCAAAATATGTTCTCAAATGTGAAACAGAAATGAAGGCAGTGTGGAGCACTTGAGGTTATTAATGATTTCTTATCGGCAAGCCGAGTCGTGTGGAAGCGTGCGCGCCTTGCATTTTATTCGGACGTTTAAAAAAAAATGTACAGAGAGTATTGCTCTGTCGTGACTGTGGCTAATTTGTCTCTGAATGCGACTTTATGCAAATGTATTTCGTGCAGGCCGCTATGGTGCGCTGCGCTCTGCTGGTTTAAAAAATAAAACGGGGGCGATGTTTAGCTAATTCTCATTGTTGTATTGCATCGTGCTTATTAGAATACCTTGAGAATATGTGCCGTTGACAAACACTCAATAATAATGATATAGTGTTACCCGTCTGCCACTAGTCATCAGTGACCATCCTATGAAGCGGCTGATCCCTGCCATGGGAATGTGGAATTGCCACCACTTGACCAGTGCCTCGAACAAAGTTGTGTGGTACCCAACTCCAGTGGCGGCTCCTGCAAAATCTCTCAGGGGGGGCAAATGTCTGGATGATTGATAAGGATAAAGTCCACCCATGCAATGGATAAATTAACAGCTTACGCATGTAAAGGCAACTTCACTTCTTTAATATTAATGAAAAATAAAGTGACTCTTACAATACATCTTGTTTGTTTCTATACTCACTATTAATACAATCCACTCAAGTTTCTTTTTTCCACTAGGTGGCGACAAATAATTTTGTTGGATGAAACGTGCTTACGTATGATGACGTAAGCACGTTAGGGCGAGCCCTCCCGGAAGCCATAGAGAATGCATTGCAGCGCCCCCCGGTCGAAAAAAACATCTTTGAATGTAAGTCTATGGGGCCACTCGGGGCGATTCTCAGCCGGAGTGAAATCGCCCAAAAAGAGGCGGTACTCCACAGAACGTAGCATGACGCTGATTGGACTATATCCAGAGGCTGCACAGTGACGGCTAGCGTGACTGTGGTAACTTTTATTGTCAGCCAACACTGTTATCAACATGGGCATTTTCGTTTCTTTTCTATTATGTGCATCCACAGTGACTTGTGCACAAACACGTCGTTGACCACGACCACGAGTACCCCGTCCCTCTGTTAGCCCCCCCCCTCCCGATACGTTCCATTCATTGGCTACCACATTCTGATAAGCCCCTCCCCCCTTAACTGGTACTTAAGAGCTTACACCTTGAATCCCTCCCTCACTTGATGCAGCAAATCTGGCTGTGACGGTCTCACCTGATGACGGAGACTTGTGTTGCCTCCGAAACGTCGTGATTTTTATTGTTTTATTTTTATTAATTTTAATTTCATTTTTTACCTACGTGACTTTACCGAAAGAACTAAGAACATGGTACCCAACTGCTACTCAGATTCGCATGGCTGGCGAAAAGAAGTTCAACATATTCCGTTTCAAGAATGTTTTTTTTCCCCTCTGGCTGTTTGGATCATTCCCTTGTTCAGCATGACTGCATGTGCGGGGAGGGAGAGTGGAGTGCCCAGAGGAACCCACAAACACGAGAGAAATACTCTCGAGTGCGACGCAAAATTGGTCACCACCCCACTTGATGTGCCATCTCGTTTTAGATGCCAACTCGCCCTCGAGTTATGTGTCTGTCTGTCTGTCTCGTACACCACCATCACGGCCGCATTCTGACACGATCCGCCCAGCCCCACCAACTGCAAGCTTAGAACATCGACCACGCTCGGTCGGTCACATCTAGGGCTGAACGATTAATCGATTTCAAATCGAAATCGCAATTTGAAGCAATGCGATCAGCAAATGGCAAAGGCTGCGATTTTTAGCGATTTGAAATGTCCTATAACTTTTTATTGGAATTTCTATTATTTTTATTATTATAACTTTCTTTATTTAACTTAACAATTGTTCTATGTTTGATTGTTCTATTTCAATTAAAACATTTACATGTTAGAAGCAATTCACATCTTTTAAGTTCTCATCCTTGCATTAGAATATATGGAGCAGTTCATATTTTGATGGTATCATGTGGTAATGCTCCATCACATGTTTTAAATCTATTACACAGTGAATATTGAACTGAAGCTTGACTTTAAAAAAATTATCGCAAATCAAATCGCAATATCTGTCAGAAAAATCGCAATTAGATATTTTCTACCAAATCGTTCAGCCCGAGTCACATCGTGGCCAACTCTCCGATGAGGAATTTGGTCAGTGGCAGGCACGTTTCATGCTACGTCTCAAAAGAGTAATGTTGATGTGGCCACTTGTGGAAAGATTAGTAGTTTAGATGTGTTTCAAACTGTGTTCTGGTCTCCAGAAATGTCAGTTAATGTACTCTATCTGATGCCTACTGATAAGTGAGAAGCTGTTTTTAGATATGTAATAATCCTTCGGAGACGGCTTCGGAATCGGTCCTCTTTATTTTCACCTCCACGATACACTTTATTCACTCACGCTCCGTTGTTGGCAGACAGCAGAGAGCGGGCAGACTCCACACCAGTTCCCACCGCGCACGTGGCACCCAGAGCCCCAGTACGCGCGTAGCTCTTGCTCTGTTCGTTTCCCAGTCTACTCTCGATCGTTCTCTCTCACTCTCTCTTAATCCCTTCGTCACGTGGTCCCCCCAGCCAATCCTCCATGGACAGCCTCGACCATTCTCGATGGTTCCCTGTCACTCCCGGGACCACGCCTCTCATCCGGATCCCCATTAGCTGGGGCCCCGAATGGCTAGGCCAATCACTCCTGATGACATGCCGTGATCACGCCGGGCCCACGCTCCCTATCTCAACCCTTATTGGCTACAAAGCAGGACCGGCAAGCCAATCCCCACGTGAACCCTCTATGGCTGTTATTACAGATACACTCACAAATACTCATTATCACCATCGAAATGTTGCAAGTTCAGTGCTCCTCTTGGTTGTTAACTCAGCCCATCATCCTCCAGGGTCGATACAATTCCCACAGTACTAATTTATCGTAAGTCAACAAGATTGGCTGCCCAATATAACGACTCACCCTTGCCACAGCAACGCGGAATTTCCACCACGAGCTCATCGCGAATGCAGATGAGAACTGGCCAATGTTTGCACTATTTCTGTACGACTGTCGTTAGCGACTTCAAGCAAAGTGACATTTGCTCTTGAAAATCGAGAGCTGTTCGCAGCATCGTCACGCGATGACTAAGCCACTCCTGTTCCCGTGTTGTTTAGTTTATTTTCAAAACAATGTTTTCTATATCCACTGTTATGACTCTAACTTTAGCTCAAGAGCAAGTACAAAATGTTCTGTGCTCGTGAAGGCTGCCACGCCGATGGTTTTGCGCGCCCTGCGATGACGAGTCGCTCCAACACCCCCTGCCGGGGGCGATTCTCTCTCACGGATGACGTACGGAGGCGTGCGGCCAGGACGGATGACGTACGGAGGCGTGCGGCCAGGACGGATGACGTACGGAGGCGTGCGGCCAGGACAGATGACGTACGGAGGCGTGCGGCCAGGACGGATGACGTACGGAGGCGTGCGGCCAGGACGGATGACGTACGGAGGCGTGCGGCCAGGACGGATGACGTACGGAGGCATGCGGCTATGACGTTCAGGGCCGCCACATCGTCGTACCACTTGGGTAGAATTTCCGTCGCCCCCAAGTCCACGCGTCTCTCCCTGCTCTGCACTGTCTATTTCAAATCTGTTTCTAATTTTTATGCTCTTGGTTTTTTTCGGTAAAGTCACGTAGGTAAAAAATTAAAATTACTAAAATAAAATGGGGGCCTGTCCTGGCTCCTCCCCCCTCAACCAGTATATATACGGGGTAGGATCTCTTGGAATTTCTCATTTACTTGATACAGCGAGCGTGCTGTGACGGTTCCACCTGAAGACGGAAGCTTGTGCCATCAAACTTTCTGCACACGAGCAACCCGCTTTCATGACGGGTTGGCTGTCCCGGTTTGGAGCAAAAGACGTCCGGCATATCTTGCCCGGTGCCTCTAACGCTCGAAATTACGAGTCTCCTCGTGTCAGCAGGCCACCTTCTGGCGATTGATTCATTGAGAAATGCTCCTCTGTAACCACAGTGTCCCCAAAAAAGGTCAGCTCCCATCCGAACCTCACCGATCATTTGACGAAAAAAAAAATCCCATTTATTTTTTGCCATAAACCGTTTTAAACGAGGGATAAAACAAATGCATTCATTCATCTCCAAGGCATGAAACCGGCGTCCTCTGATGGATGGAACCCGAAACACAACGAGGCCGTATTGTGCCGATACGCGCACCCATGACTAAAAATGTTTGTTTTATTTTACGAGGTCAGCCCCACTGAGCTATGTAACTCGTTTTTTGTAAGCGACCTGACCACAAATGACAGCTCAACGAAGTGGCTTATCATGTGGACATTTATAGCAGCCAAATACTCTGAATGCATGATTCTAAATGTGGAGGGAAAAACCGGAGGACCCAGAGAAAAATCCACGTGACCACGGGGAGAGAGACATGCACATCGCAAAAACTCGCAGCCTTTGCGATTTGCTAATCGCATTGTTACAAATTGCGATTTCGATTTGAAATCGATTAATCGTTCAGCCCTAGCGGAGACTCTTCCGGGATACAGCCGACACGTGTACAGGGTCGGCCTGGACATCGCCAGATTTTCCCTGGGGGTCCTCCTGACCCCCGACGGAAGAGTCTCTGTTGACCGCACGTCTCACCGTCTCGGCAGCTTACTGACGTTGGCCGCTGTCGCGTGATCCACAGTCGGAGCTGCGTAGATCTCAGGATATAAGCTGAGCGGTTCCATGGTGGCTGTGGTAAAACAAATTAACCCGTAAAAACAAAGTTTTCACTATAAATCCTTTATATGCGTGGCGGCTAGAGTCCTCTCGTCCTCTGGCTTGAGATGGCTGCCACCTATGGGTCAGATGATTGCCTGCCACCATTAAGCAATTGGTAATTAAATATAAAAAAACATTTCTAAAAAGTGTAAACATTTTGAAAATTTTTTCACGAAAATTAGTTGTCACGCACAACGAGTCTGTGTGCAAAATGTCAGCTCGATTGGATCACGGGAAGTGGGTTAAAAAACGACCAAAAGATTTGCACGGTCGTAAGCACGCAAGCAAGCAAGCAAGTGAACTTAATATAAAGGATTTAAAAACGCTTGCGTAATTTCAATTGACGAGCGGCAGGCGTGCGGTTGGCATCCACT
The DNA here is from genome assembly GCF_015708825.2 of Lethenteron reissneri. Taxonomy (NCBI): domain Eukaryota; kingdom Metazoa; phylum Chordata; class Hyperoartia; order Petromyzontiformes; family Petromyzontidae; genus Lethenteron; species Lethenteron reissneri. The sequence goes on from NC_083782.1 coordinate 8,899,623, forward strand.
CGCGGAGGATATCGAATGGTCGAAAGGATTCCCAGATGGATGGAGACTTCAGACCGATGTCCTGAAAATTCTCATGGTTCAATGTTGCAACTCGAGGCAGAGACGGACAGACCCACATTGATGGTTGTTCGGGTTAATTGTTCATACCCGAAATTCAGAGCCAGTTTCAAGCAAGTGACCAGCAAGCCTTACATCAGAACCAGAATCTTTACTTCTACTGGAGGAATCCGATTAACTATAACGTTAGTTTTTCACAGCTGTTCAGAAATTACGTCCAGTAAGATAAAGTGGCATCTCCAAACTTTGGTTGATTTTAAACCGCGCACGTTACATATGCGATTTTGGCTTTGATGCGCACTTTCATTTCCGACTCGTGATAATTATTCAGAGTGATAACAAAATACATTAATGCACGGGGAAGCATTTGTAATCATCGTAAGTTATTTACCCGGGGAAGCTTCACGGGGTCTCGGTGCTCTTCATCGGAAGCACCATGCGTGGAGGTGTTTGATTAAAAGTGTGTGACGTTCTAAGAAGCGCTCGGGTGGCGGGGTGACGCAGTTTGGTAACACTCGTGCCTCGCAACAAGAGACACCTTGGTTCGATTCCTGACTGTAGAGTTTGCGTGTCTTCTCTTTCCCTGTTCTGCATGGGTTTCCTTCGGGTTCTCCAGCTTCCTGCCATAGGTAGAAAAAAAAACGTACAGTGTGACCGCGTGCTTCAGCCGCACTGAACCTCACAAAAATAATATTCAGGGCCTACCTTGGCTCCTCCCACCCTCAACCAGTATATATACAAGGACTGTTTTCTTGGAATTTCTCTCACTTGATACAGCTATCGTGCTGTGACGGTTCCACCTGAAGACGGAAGCTTGTGTTGCCTCCGAAACGTCGTGATTTTTTTTTTACTTTTATTAATTTAAAATTTTTACCTACGTGACTTTACCGGAAGAAAAAAAACCAAGAATAGTGTAACCGCTATTGGCCACATACATCCCAATGCTGAAAATGTACCCCTGCAAATAACTCAATTCGAATTGAACAAAAGATTACACCCCACTCTGCAAAACATTTGACGGGACCCTCGTGAAAAAAAGAGTCATGGGAGTCAGTGAGGCTGTCGTGGGTGGTAAACAAGACCAATGCTGTTACCATTGTTAATTTCAGTGCTTGATCATGGAAAATTGTTGAAGCAACGTGCATCAAGGTGGTTGCTTATGTGACGTCCACAGCTCTGAGCCAGTGGTGGCATGGCTTCATATTCATGCGGTCGGACGAGATTTTATTATCCACGGGGCTGCAATCGGTGAGGTCATTGCACTGGCCCTCCGAAGGAACTTGAACTTGAACTTGAGTCAAACCCCCTGGTCGGGTACACACTCTTAGTTTTTTCGGTAAAGTCACGTAGGTAAAAAAAATGAAATTAAAATTAATAAAAATAAAATAATAAAATTCACGACGTTTCGGAGGTAACACAAGTCTCCGTCGTCAGGTGGGACCGTCACAGCCAGATTTGCTGTATCAAGTGAGGCAGGGATTCCAAGATGCAACTTCTTAAATACAAGTTAAGGGGGAGGAGAGGGGGGGCTTATCAGAATGTGGTAGCCAATGAATGGAACGTATTGGGAGGGGGGGGGCGGGGCTAAAAGAGAGCACGAGGTGTAAGTAGATGTAGACGTGGACGTGTTTGTGCGCAAGCCCCTGTTGGTGCACATGATGACGTATTGGTCGGGATTTGAACTCGCAGCAGTCGACGTCGCGAGCCGCCCTCGCTCTACCGCTGAGCAATTCGGCCGAACAGTAATTGATCGTTTTTTTTGCGTTATTATCACGGCCGAGAGTCTTTGTAATCGCGTGGATTAGAATTGTTCTCGATCAATATTCAATCAGCCTCTCGCTGACAAAAACCGCAGAGGCTACCTACCGAGGCTTCGGCAATTGACTTCCGCAGACAATTGTTAAATAGCTGCAACGACGACGCATCTTAACTACAGGTGGCCAAATCGCATTTTAATGAACCGAATGATTGTGTTAGTTATCTAGCTCGTTATGGAAACAATTTACCATAATGTGTTCCCCTCCCCCCCCCCCAAACACTGCGTAATGGTCGGATGGCGTGAACAGAATGTTCTTGGTTCTTTCGGTAAAGTCACGTAGAATGGAAATAATAAAATAATAAAAATAAAACATAATAAAATAATTCTCACGACGTTTCGGCCACAACGCAAGCAGCCGTCCTCAGGTGAAGAACATGTCTTTTATTATGTTTTATTTTTATTATTTTATTATTTCCATTCTACGTGACTTTACCGAAAGAACCAAGAAGATGAATCCCTGCAGTCACGAAAGCTTTAAATCGAAAAGTGAACAGAATGCTCAAGTCACAATCGTTCAGGTTGTGAGTTTGTATCCTGGTCAGAGGTCAGCTCGACACACCAACCCACCCATCCCACGCGCCGTGGTCAATAAAATATGCACCATGTTGTGAGTTGTCAACCACCGTTGACATCTCATGGTCTTGTCAATTGGCAGGTCGCATGCGGCGAGTTATAGTGTGGGGGCAACCCCACCTCTTCAAAGACGACTCGCTGCCGTGGAAGAGTAGGCCAATTACCCACCGGAGGCCTTATCTAGAGCGCCTGCTGGTGGAGGCTCTTCAGCCAGCAGTGGTGTCAGCAAGCAATTGCAGGGCTGCAGCTTTACCTTGACCATTCCCAAGCAGTCGAGCGGCATTATCTTTTTATCGGCTGCGTGGTGCAGAAATGCTTTTTGTGTTTAGTTTGTTGTCCTTACCCACGCAACTCCGGTTAGCACGGTTCGCGAAGTAAGGCGGTGCAAACGAAGTTCAACGTGCAGATGTACATTTACCAACAAACATTATCCTGTGGACACACTGGTCCCCACGAATAGGGGCGTGGAACTTCTACGAGGGGCTTAGGGGCCTCCTGCAAACATGGGGCCCTTGAAAGTGCGGGGCCCGTAGCATATGTAGCTACGTTCGCCTGGTGAGAGAAGCCTCACACTTTATTTTTAAATCCTTTATATTAATCTTCTTGTTTCTTTCGGTAAAGTCACGTAAAAGGGAAGTAATAAAATAATAAAAATAAAACATAATAAAACAATTCTCACGACGTTTCGGCTACAACGCAAGCAGCCGTCTTCAGGTGAAGAATGAGACACTACCAAACTAGGAGCTTATATATAAGCTGCATTGGGGGTTGAAGAGCGCCTTAACAAAAAGAATGTGCATGTGAAGAGGGATTTAGCATATTCATGGAAAATGCGTAGGCGTTGGGCGGGGGGGTGTCAAAGTCATATTATGCCCATGCATTATGCAGGATCAGCAGCAACCAAGGGGGGTGCAGGGATTAGCAGTAACAAAGGAAAGGAATGTTAATGATATGTAGCTGCAGTTACTCAACAACCACGTAGAAAACTAAAGTATAAACTACATAAAAAACTAAAGTATAAACTGCATCGCACCATCAGTATACTTACTATACTCTATAATAAGCTGAGTTACTAACAGCAAGTAATACATTACAATTCTACCTCGTAAAAATTCTATAATATGCTTCCATCTAAACCTTATTCTCTTATATCACACGAGCATATACCGTACTATATGCTCGTGTGATATAAGAGAATAAGGTTTAGATGGAAGCATATTATAGAATTTTTACGAGGTAGAATTGTAATGTATTACTTGCTGTTAGTAACTCAGCTTATTATAGAGTATAGTAAGTATACTGATGGTGCGATGCAGTTTATACTTTAGTTTTTTATGTAGTTTATACTTTAGTTTTCTACGTGGTTGTTGAGTAACTGCAGCTACATATCATTAACATTCCTTTCCTTTGTTACTGCTAATCCCTGCACCCCCCTTGGTTGCTGCTGATCCTGCATAATGCATGGGCATAATATGACTTTGACACCCCCCCGCCCAACGCCTACGCATTTTCCATGAATATGCTAAATCCCTCTTCACATGCACATTCTTTTTGTTAAGGCGCTCTTCAACCCCCAATGCAGCTTATATATAAGCTCCTAGTTTGGTAGTGTCTCATTCTTCACCTGAAGACGGCTGCTTGCGTTGTAGCCGAAACGTCGTGAGAATTGTTTTATTATGTTTTATTTTTATTATTTTATTACTTCCCTTTTACGTGACTTTACCGAAAGAAACAAGAAGATGAATCCCTGCAGTCACGAAAGCTTTAAATCCTTTATATTAAGTTCGCTTGCTTGCGTGCTTGCTTGCTTACGACCGTGCAAACCTTTCGGTCGTTTTTTAATCCACTTCCCGTGATCCAATCGAGTTGACATTTTGCACACAGACTCGTTGTGCGTGACAATTTATTTTCGTGAAAAATTTTTTCCAAAATTTTACACTTTTTAGGAATTTGTTTTATTTTAATTACCAATTGCTTAATGGTGGCAGGCAATCATCCGACCCATATGTGGCAGAACTTGCACTCTAGCCGCCACGCATATAAAGGATTTATAGTGAAAAACTTTGTTTTCACGGGTTAAATTTTTTAAACCCTAAGAGTGGCTGCATGGCAAGCGCCGCGTAATCGTCCGCTGCTCCCCCCAGCTGATCGACAGCGAGTGCATTCCGCGAGCACGTGTAATGCAGATAAGGCTGCGCATTCTCCGCTATTGGCCGGATAAAAAAAATTATATAAAGTCCGCGAGTGACCCACCAGCCAATCGTGCACCGCCAGTTTGTTGTTGGGGTGGCAAAGCGTTAACCCTCGGCGCGGTGATCGCGAGTGGAAACGCTCCCCCAAATCACCCACCCGGCTCCCTGTCCCACGGCTATGCGCGGATTACAATTCCGGCCACAGCACTGGCAAACGGTGTGGCTGTCCCCGCGGTCGGAATACGCAACAGGCCACCTCACGACCTTCATCTACAAATATAAACTAGCTTCACTACTTCTAGATTTGAAGCTTTCGTGACTGCAAGGATTCATATTCTTAGGTTTTTTCGGTAAAACCTAAGAATATAGCTTTACTAACCCAGGCTTCGCCCGGGACTTAGATTCACCACGCCCGGCTGCCTTTGTCCCCCCCAGTGGCGATGTTCACACACCACACACCAGTTACTCGTTTGAGGCTGAGTCGACCTAGGGGAGGCCCAGGACCGGTTCAAATAATCGTCACCGGTGGTGGCCGTGAGCGGGAATCGAACGCGGGTCGCCGGGTTTTTAGCGCAGCGTAGCGCTAAACACTACACTACCGCTCCCCACACACACACACGCACGCTCGCGCGTCCATAGGTACACATTCACGCGCTTATCCTGTGTGTGTAGGGGGGGGGCAGAGACTGCGTAGCGATTCGCTAATAAAAAAAACGCCGCCGTTGTGAGTTCGCAAGGCAGAGAGTCGAAGCCGTCCACTTTGCCTGTCGCCAGGGACAGACTTCTGCCGTGAGATTTCTTGGAAAGACCCTGAAATTTGAAGGAAGAAAATGTAAGAATAATATGGGGCAGTTTTTTTTTTAGCTATTGCAGCAGAGGTTAGATATGAAACGTGGGTTTATAAAAACAAGTAATGAAAGCAAATACGTGCATCTAAAGTAGTTTAATTTCACGTACATATTTCATCCTGTATTTACAGAATGTGCTTTACTGATACCCAGGAGAGTCGCTGCCTTGGATGTCAAATGATTTGTCACTGCACAGAGATTATAAGTTTAAAAAAACTAATAGCTGTACTGCCTCTTACGAGCACAGTCGCGTTACTCTGCAGCTGGGCGGCTCACATGTAGTTTGGCTGCTTGTCAGTGACTATAAAACTAGAAACTTTTATTATTTGTATTAATTTTGATGTTTTACCTACGTGACTTTACCGAAAACACCTAAGAATATGATTCCTTGCAGTCACGAAAGCTTCAAGTCTAGAATTAGAAACTTTTTTTCTATTTTGCCAGGTAAGGCCCACTGAGCTATATATAGCCGTTTTTTTTCTTTCCAGAAGCGACCTGGCCACAAATAATAGCTCAACAAAGTGGCTTATCACGTGGAAATGTATAGCAGACAAAAACACATCAACAGCACGTTTCTAAACGTGGAGGGAAAAAGTCGAGGACCCGGAGAAATCCACGCGACCACGTGGATAACACGCAGACACCGAATATACTGACATTGTCAGGGTCGGGATCGAACCCACGATCTCCTGTATACCAGGCAAGGTAGTTAACATCTCCTAGCCACCGTGGCACCCAATGAAATCCACGGACGCCCCTGTGGGTACCGCTTCACCCAGCTACAGCAATTCAATGTTTCATATTCAACTGAGCGACAGGCAACTGAGATGCATTGATTTTAAGATGGAGATGTCTACAAAGAGGTCTCCTAGATTAAGGTGGGTCCACCTTACCCCCCAAGTGCATATCTTTCGACCCATACGGTTTACCCGTATTCTTGTGGAGGGAAGTAGAGTTTTCAGGTCCATACGGCGTACAGACGTTTCAATACGGGCAAAAAACAACATGTCTATTTGTTTGCGTTTTTCCCTTGTGATGGGACTTTGTAGGGTGAACGTTGACATGTATAAGGGGCACGAGGTGGCCAATGAAGTCTGAATTTATCTGTAATAAGGTAGGGCACTGATAAGGGGCTGACAGGTAAGTAGTGGTGAGTGTAGTGGTGAGTGTACTAGTGGTGAGTGTAGTGGTAAGTGTACTAGCGGTGAGTGTAGTGGTGAGTGTACTAGTGGTGAGTGTAGTGGTGAGTGTACTAGTGGTGAGTGTAGTGGTGGGTGTACTAGCGGTGAGTGTAGTGGTGAGTGTACTAGCGGTGAGTGTAGTGGTGAGTGTACTAGCGGTGAGTGTAGTGGTGAGTGTACTAGCGGTGAGTGTAGTGGTGAGTGTACTAGCGGTGAGTGTAGTGGTGAGTGTACTAGCGGTGAGTGTAGTGGTGAGTGTACTAGTGGTGAGTGTAGTGGTGAGTGTACTCGTGGTGAGTGTAGTGGTGAGTGTACTAGCGGTGAGTGTAGTGGTGAGTGTACTAGTGGTGAGTGTAGTGGTGAGTGTACTAGCGGTGAATGTAGTGGTGAGTGTACTAGTGGTGAGTGTACTAGTGGTGAGTGTAGTCGTGGTGATTGTCCATTTGTTTGTTTCTCCCTCGTGATGGGACTTTGTAGGATGAACGTTGAGATGTATAAGGTGCACGGGGTGACCCATGAGGTCTGAATTGATCTGTAATAAGGTAGGGCACTGATCAGGGGTTGACAGCTATGGAAGTGCGCTGTTGTTGAGTGACAATGCTGAGGTTGCGGGCGAGGATGACAACGGAGGAGTGGCCTGTTGGCTTGCGAGTCCATCCTGGATGCGTTTGCGCACTCAGCTGACACCGCCGAGAACTTGTGGGTTCGAATGCTGAGTTCCAGTCACACATTCACGCCAGATTCTCCGACGCAGCGGGTTAACAACGATCCCAGCCCGGCCACTGTGCAAACAAAATAATATGTTTCGATTTAAAGCTTATTTCGTGACTGCAGGGATTCATCTTCTTGGTTCTTTCGGTAAAGTCACGTAGAATGGAAATAATAAAATAATAAAAATAAAACATAATAAAATAACTCTCACGACGTTTCGGCCACAACGCAAGCTGCCGTCCTCAGGTGGAGAACAGGTCTGTCGAGAAGACAGAGTCTTCAGACTCTGTCTGCTGTTCTCCACCTGAGGACGGCTGCTTGCATTGTGGCCGAAACGTCGTGAAAGTTATTTTATTGGTTTATTTTTATTATTTTATTATTTCCATTCTACGTGACTTTACCGAAAGAACCAAGAAGAAAAATAATATGTATAAAAAAACACGCTTTTATTAAATGTACTAGTAATGGAAGAACTCCACGACTCCTGGAAGTGGCCCCGAAGCTTGCCATCACGTAAGGGACCGTGGGCAATTACATCCTTCAAATTACCGTGGACAATTAGACCCAAGCCGAAACATAACATATAAAAAATAATGTTTAAAAATATACATTTTTTGTCATCAGTATGACATTAGTATACCAAGTTTGCAGTCGATGCCACATTGGGAAGTGGGTTAAAATCGAGTTACAAGATTTGAGGATACAACAACAACAGACAAGAGTGAGTTAAATAAAAGAGTGTAAAAAAAACCCCGCAATCGTGTTAGAATACGGCACGTTGCGTAGCTGGGATAATCCCTGCTGCGAGGTTCCTTTATTTGGTGTGTCACGTGACGAGTAGTCTTTGTGGGACACGGCGGGCGCACCATCTCGCATTATTGAATTCAAATCAAAGTCAAGTGCCGCATCTCCACTGGTGGCTCTGAGCAGTTTGTGAACATTCACGAGGGTGGATTTCCGTGGTTCCTCGAGTCGCGAGTGATTTAAGGAGCCCTCTGTGAGTTCATCTTCTGGCACCGTTTTGCCTTGCTCGGTTAGCCCTCTCGCTGTGCGACTTCCACGAAGTTAATTTCTTATTTCGTGACAAGACGATGCCGACAGCGCCCTGTGGACTTCACGTAAACCGTTGATATGAGCAGTGCGTGCCGCAAAGAAAAACTCGCGCACACAAACACGCACGGACTCACGCAGGCGCCCATGATTCATGGTCGGATATGGACACCGGGAACAATTTAGCAAATGCAAACTACAACAAATGCATGCCGTCACATCGATGAACGTGAATTCGTGGAAATGCGGGTGGGTTTTGAGCAGCCAACGCACAATGGATTGCTCATGGTGAGTGCCGGTGGTTACAGATTTGGGCTGGTGGGTTCATGAACGAGGGAACTTGCACAGTAACGCATCTTCAACGCAGGGCTGCAGATTCCTTTTCCTGACTCGGGACCGAAAAGGATTTGTCCGATGCCTTTGGCGGGCCTCACGCTAACGCATGCCCCCTCGCAGCGATTCCGAGGAACGCGAAATAGAACCACTCGCGTTGGCTTCTGCTGCCGCAGACTCCGTCGTCGATATTCTTAGGTTTTTTCGGTAAAGTCACGTAGGTAAAAATTTAAAATTAATAAAAGTAAAATAAAAATAAAATCACGACGTTTCGGAGGCAACACAAGCCTCCGTCTTCAGGTGGAACCGTCACAGCACGATAGCTGTATCAAGTGAGAGAAATTCCAAGAACACAGTCCTTGTATATATACTGGTTGAGGGTGGGAGGAGCCAAGGTGGGCCCTGCATATTATTTTTGTGAGGTTCGGTGCGGCTGAAGCACGCTGTTGCCTCCGAAACGTCGTGACTTTTATGTTATTTTTATTTTACTTTTATTAATTTAATTTTTTTACCTACGTGACTTTACCGAAAAAAACCTAAGAATATGAATTCTTGCAGTCACGAAAGCTTCAAATGCGCGTCCCGGGTTGTTTGCAAGAAACGGATGAAACGTCGCGTTGTGGCTGGGCCATGACGCTAATGCGGCGGACCTCGTGTGGCCGTGGGCCGTACGAAATGAAGTCGTGGGCCGGGTATAGGCCATGAGCTGTAGGTTCCCCCTGCATGTCCGTGACCTGTAACGAATCAATGGTGCACGAATGAGTCCATCTGTGCCCCTACATCCTGTTAAGGCTATACGGCGGGTGAGGGGTCTTTGTCTGTGTTGTGTGCGGGTGTCCCTTGCAGCGCACACGTTATTATTCGCATGGTTTTGTTTATGAGAAGTCATTCCCAGTTGTATTCCACTGACTGCTGTCAGCATCGTCATGTCATGAAATGAGAAATGCCTTCCTGGAACTCGCACGGCGGGAAACTCTACACGAGCTGTCGCCTCAACAATTCATCACGAGGCTGATTCACCTCGCCGAGGACATGTGCACTCAACTAAACATCCATTTGACACTTCAAATACTTACCCACTCGCCCGCCCGCCCGGCCTGCCAGCCTTACCTATTCGCCCACCCACCGACCATGGCAACATTTCCCGATGGGTCCTTGGAAGCGGTCTCAACGTCGCAGCTCATCTTGGTTGGGAAAAAACTCCACCTTGGCTTCGACGGAGGCCACGTGGAGTTTGAAGAGGCAGAGGCGTGGCGCGCGCCACAGTCCCCCCTCTGTGCACGTTCACGACGCCCCCCACCCTCCCCCCGACGTCCGTCACCCCGTTGCAATTCGACCTCGTCTGAATGAACACCACCAGGCTTGGCAGCGTATATGTAAGCTGGGTTGGAGGGGGAAGAGCGCCTTGGTGATGTTCATTCAGACGCTGTCTTTCCGACAGACCTGTTCTTCACCTGAGGACGGCTGCTTGCGTTGTGGCCGAAACGTCGTGAGAATTATTTTATTATGTTTTATTTTTATTATTTTAATATTTCCCTTCTACGTGACTTTACCGAAAGAACCAAGAAGATGAATCCCTGCAGTCACGAAAGCTTTAAATCGAAAATTGTAACGCATTTTTCTTGTTAATTGGCTTCTAGCCTCCCCACACATCCCCCCCCCCCGACACACACATACAGGACAAGGATGTTAAAATTCTGTCTGTTTATCTCGAAAGTAAACAATTAAAGTTAAGTTACAGAGATGGGATTACGAGCCGACATCTCCAATGGCATTTGAAGGCTCGCGTTACATTATGCAATGCAGCGATTCCTGTGGAGTATTAGACGGCAATTACCTACAGTGCATGTTGAATGCATTGCGACTGCGAGTAACAACATCACCCTCACCCCCGAGGTACCGTTTGAAACTAGACTCCCCGAGGAAGACGTTAAACGGAACAATTATTTATATTAATGAGAATTCTGGAAGTTGTTATATTTGTCAGGAGGCATCGCGAATACAACAACAAAACACCGCGGCTAATTTGACCGTTTCAACTACGTGGAATAATATTCTTTAATTTACCCTCATGTACACGCTCACTCTCAAGGGGTGGTGGTGGTGGTGTGTTGTGGTGGTGACAACGATCATTAGGATTGCGTGTGCCGAAGGAAATTGGTGTGGCCCCAGGAAATGCTACGCCACACCGAGGCGGCGGTGAACAAACTTGAAATCTGCACGGATGGACCGGGATCCCGCTTGCTGCGCTGCCTTTCCGATGACAACACGTCACAATCACAATCAGAATATTTATACTGGAAGAATCCGATGAGCTATAAAGCTCTTTTTTTCTACAGGTGTCCAGTAGGGGCACGGGGTAAGAACTCTACAACAACAAACAGTACAAAAACACGACAGTAGTGCAAATTTCGATGTAAAGCTTTCGTGACTGCAGGGATTCATCTTCTTGGTTCATTCGGTAAAGTCACGTAGAAGGGAAATAATAAAATAAAAGAAATATTTATTATTATTTTATTTTATTATGTTTTATTTTTATTATTTTATTGTTTCCCTTCTACGTGACTTTACCGAAAGAACCAAGAAGAGCAGTGCAAATCACAAGAAAGGTGAACACATCATCCAAACAACATCCAGAGACAACACTGAACCATCCCCACCCTACCAGGCAAAGCCCACTGAGGTATTCACTTATTTTTCAGACGCGTCCTGGCCGCAAATTATAGCTCAACAAAGTGGCCCATCATTTGGACATTTATGGCACCAAATTTCCGGGACCTAGCCGAGCTTGGCCCTCGCCGAGTTCACATTTACAAGCAAATGTATCTCTCCCACTCGCTCTCTCCCACTCGCTCCTACATTAACATTAGCTGCCCTGCCTCAGCAGATGCCCCCCTCTTTTTACACGCTTTCTTTTAACTCACTCTGTCTTCTTGGTTCTTTCGGTAAAGTCACGTAGAATGGAAATAATAAAATAATAAAAATAAAACATAATAAAATACAATTCTCACGACGTTTCGGCCACAACGCAAGCAGCCGTCCTCAGGTGAAGAACAGGGCTGTCAGAAAGACAGCGTCTGAATGAACACCACCAAGCTTGGCAGCGTATATTTAAGCTGGGTTAGAGGAGGAGGGCGCCTTGAAAAATGAATTTGCATATCAACAGAGGAATTTAGCATATTTATGGAAAATGCAGATATGGGATTAGTCACTACTTGTGTAATGTGTAGGTGGTGGGGGGGGTCTCAAAGTCATATTATGCTCAATCTTAATTATGGAGCTTTCGTGACTGCAGGAATTATTCTTTGGTTCTTTCGGTTAAGTCACGTCTAAAGATAAAATAATAAATTAAAATAAAAGCATATTACGACGTTTCGATTGCAACACAAGCAATCATCATCAGGCAAAAAAGAAAAAGCAACAAAAATCTAACTAGAAAACTATAGACAGACATACAAGCATGACAGACATCACAAGGACACACAGAGAGAGGACACATATCGGCACAAAGAGATATGTGTGCCGATATACACACACATATCACAAAGAGATATGTGTGCCCTCTCTTTGTGCCGATATGTGTCCTCTCTCTGTGTGTCCTTGTGATGTCTGTCTGCTTGTATGTCTGTCTATAGTTTTCTAGTTAGATTTTTGTTGCTTTTTCTTTTTTGCCTGATGATGATTGCTTGTGTTGCAATCGAAACGTCGTAATATGCTTTTATTTTAATTTATTATTTTATCTTTAGACGTGACTTAACCGAAAGAACCAAAGAATCATATTATGCTCGTGTATTATGTAGGATTAGCAGTAATAAAGGGAAGAAGTAGGATTAGCAGTAATAAAGGGAAGGAATTTTAATAGTAAGGAGCTGCAGCAGCCAAACCACCACGTAAAAAACTAAAATATAAACTACATCAATATCATCAATATACTCAAAAAATTCACTCTGTCTGTTGTTGTTGTCGTTGTTGTTGTCGTTGTTGTATCCTCAAATCTTGCATCTCAATTTTAACCCATTTCCCAATGTGGTATCGACTGCAAACTTGGTATACTTATGTCATACTGATGACAATACTATATTCTATCATAAAAAATTCAAACAAATATATTTTTTAGCATTCTTTTTTACATGTTATGTTTCAGCTTGGGTCTAATTGTCCATGCTTAACTGACGTTGGCTGTAATTGACCACGGCTCCTTACGTTATGGCAAGCCTCGGGGCCACTTCCTGGAGTCGTGGAGTTCTGCCATTACCAGTACATTTCATAAAAGCGTGTTTAAAAAAAAGTAAAAAAAAAAAATTTACTTATTTACGTGAAGACGATTGCTTGTGTTGCAAATCGAAACGTCGTGATTTAGATTTTTGTTATTTTTTCTATCGACGTGGCTTTACCGAAAGACCCAAATAATACAAAATAATTATCTAAATAACCTCAATGCACGTTTCACGTGGTGAATTTTTTCTGCACGTGTCCACCTCCTTGACTCGAGTTGAAGACGCTGTGACATCATCATTTGTAATGGGAGGCCGTTATTGGCTGGCGCAGTCGTCAAACTAAATAAATCAGAAATGACTGCAGATAGTTTAATATGGAGGCTTTCGCGACCGATATCCATAGTAGAGTTTTTTTGTGTTAGATGGCATAAATACACGTAAATTCGCGATCTAACCCAACAAAAATCTCCATTAATTGCAGATACATTGTTAAAATGAAACACTATGCACGTTCCCAGACTCTCATTTTGTGTTTCATGTTCTTCTGTTTGACCAGGTGGTGAGAACTCAAGAGACAAGGGCAGTGCAATCAGAAAGAGTGGCCTGGCGAAATGGACACCGAGTGGTGCTCTTGTAGAAGTTCCACATTCTTGTGGTTATGACCAGTCTCTCTATATTGTGAAAAACAACCGGCGACTTGCAACGACAACAGCAACAAAAAACATTTGTGGCGATGTTTTAAAATTATCCCTGGAGGAGATGATGCATGGGGCTGAGCCGCACTGCCTTGACGTGCCTGACACAGAAACGCGCACCCGTAGTAGTAGCTACTACACATGTAGTAGCTACTACTACGAGTAGCAATGTAGCAATGTATCTGCACATGTAATAGCAGCTACTACATGTGTAGTAGCTACTACTACACATGTAGTGGCAACGGGTCCCGCACTTTCAAGGGCCCCACGCGAAATGCCTTCAAGCTATCAATTCCGCTTCAGTGATTCTGCACTTGCTCTATTACTATAGTACTATACCGCCGTGAACTTTTATGAACGACCGGGCGTGTAAGGTTAGCGATTTGTCGTATTATCTTGCTGTATAGCAAATGAAAAAAATCTAATTAATTTACTACGCAAGTAAAACATGTATTGATTTGAAGCTTTCGTGACTGCAGGAATCCATACTCTTTGGTTCTTTCGGTAAAGTCACGTGGGTAGAAAAATAGCAGGAGAACTGCTACTGCTGCATCTGTTCCACCTGATGACGATTTCTTGTGTTGCGATCAAAACGTCTTGATCTATTATTTTTCTACCTTACATGACTTTACTAAAAGAACCAAAGGGTATAAAAAATGTATGTGTTTTTAATATTTACGTATATATATTAATTTAGGGCCCCTTTATAACATAAGCTACAGGCCCGCAGTAGCTTCATCCGGCTCTGGGGTGAACACGTTGCTGGCACGACCGTCTGTATGGACGACGAGGAGGACGAAGAGGAGGAGGACGAGAAGGAGGAGGAGGACGATGACGAGGACGATGAGGAGGATGAGCCGGTGGGCTTCGTCTGAAAAGGGCGTGCGTCTCGCACACCCCGCTCGCTCGCCCCGCAGACCTCACGAGAAGCGCCGAAGCGATTTCTTTCTTTGCTTTGCCGACCTTTAGACGATCGCCGCCACTCGGCACCCGCCGTGCCCTCTGGGCTCGGGGTAAATTGCTTGCCTGGGCCCCCGCACGCAATGCCGTGCTCGCGATCTGTCCGGCGAGAATTGACGGCTCTTTCTCTGTCTCTCTGTCGTCTCCTGCTGCATTCCGCCCCCTCTCTCCCCCCCGCCACAAACACGGCCCGCATTCTTTTCTTCTTGGTTCTTTCGGTAAAGTCACGTAGAATGGAAATGATAAAATAATAAAAATAAAACATAATAAAATAATTCTCACGACGTTTCGGCCACAACGCAAGTAGCCGTCCTCAGGTGGAGAACAGGTCTGTCTATAAGACAGAGTCTGAATGACACGTCCTGGGCTTGGAGCGACTATTTAAGCTGGGATGGAGGGGCGAAGAGCGCCTTGACAAAATAATTTGCATATCAAGAGGAATTTAGCATATTTGTGGGAAATGCAGATATGCGATTAGTACTACTTGTGAAATGCGTAGGAGGTTTGGCGAGGGGTTTAAAGTCATTATGCCCGTGCATTATGCAGGATTAGCAGCATCAAAGGGAGGGGATAGGGGTAGCATTAATAAAGGGAAGGAGTGTTAATAGTGTGTAGCTGCAGTAACTAAACCCGCATTCTTTCTCCGAATGCAATCGCGCTGAGCGCAGGGCCAAAAAAAAGGCTCAACACGTCACGTGGCCTGAGATGAACAGCGCGATGAAAAGTTGTAAGAAGGAAGAGGCGTGGACACGTTTATTTCGTTGAGGATGCTTCTAAGGAGCTTGGCAACAAGAGACGATGGGAGGTCGTTAAATTACTGCCACCACTTTGCGGGGACGTGATCGTTCCACGGAGAGAAAAAAGAACGAAAGTTGAGGAAGTAAAATTCGGAAGAGCAGTGTTGTGGCGAGCAGTGTGGTGAGTGAGTGATTTGGTGAGTGGGTGGGTGAGTGAGACGGTGAGTGAATGGGTGAGTGCGTGAGTGGGGGTGTGAGTAGGTAGATGAGTGGGTATGTGAGAGTGGGAGCGGTGGTGTAGCGGTTAGCACGCTGCGATACGAGCCCGGCGACTCGAGTTCGATTCCCGCTCACGGCAAACACCAGTGACGATTATCTGAACCGGTCCTGGGCCTCCCTGAGGTCGACTCAGCCTCAAATGAGTACCCGGTGCGGTGTGTAGTAAACATCGGCACTGGGGAGACAAAGGCCACCCACCCCATCGTGTGCCGCGCCGGCCTTCATAGTTGCTCGCTAACAGCACTTGCCCCAACAGCCTGTTACTGCTATATGGGGTGATCTTTCTCTTTGTTGTGCGAATGTGTGAGTTGTATTGCCGTGGCCTGCGGTACGGTGGCTTCATACCGTGTGAGTGAGACGACAGAGTCAGTCCCCTAGACCGAGTCCTCAGCATGGGTGCAGGAGTCGGTGAACTTCAAGGTCACCGTGCTCGTGATGATAGGATGGGTGCTGATTCACCAATCAACCTTGTTGCTTTGCATTGAATTCTATCGAGTTGATTGCGCGTGTGAGCCCCTTAGTCAATCCACTGCTGGATGAGGCGCCCCCAATGCCTGTGTGCGGGTCGTGAAGGCCATTTGACTCTCCGTGATTATCCCTGGAGGAGATGATCCATGGGGCTGAGCCGCACTGCCTTGAGGTGCCTGACACAGAAACGCGCACCCGTAGTAGTAAGTAGCTACTACACATGTAGTAGCTACTACTACGAGTAGCAATGTATCTGCACATGTAATAGCTACTACACGCTCGTCAGCACTTGCAACGGTGGATGTGTCTGCACTCTCCTCTACTGCAGGTCACGTGGCACCTGGAGCCCATAACGTCTGTTGTGATTGGTGGCCACCGTTGCAAGCGTTCTGCAGGTACATACCCATTCGGCTTCTCAGATCGGACACGCCGCGGTTGTATTGCTAAAGAGGCACCGCTCCCTGATTCCGTTGGGAATTAGGGTCCCACGTGTTACGGTTAGGCGCAAGGCTATTACACGCCGCGTGCAGATTTCAGTGATAACCAACGCATACGTCAAGGGAGAGCGTCTCTCTGCTCAAGCGAGAAACTAAAGTGGTCAAGGGCGTACTTTGGTGGTGGAAGCGCCACATTTCTACGGCAGGGGCGCCCCACTTGGTCTGTGGAACGACCACTTGCCACAATGTACAGCAGTAGCAGTCATTCTGTTGAGCCGCCCCGATCAGGATTTAAACCAGCAGCTTCCCGATTGTGCGACGAGCGGCTCCGTAACCGCGGCACGGGCGCCTCTCCGCTTTGTAGCGGAGGTTCGCGGTTCGAATGCGGCAGGTCGCCCTGGTTATTACCGCCATTGTGTGTTGGTATCACGGTCCAAATTTCCAATTTTTTTGTTCATTCACCTGCAAATCACTGAATTGTGATGGGGCATAGCGCCGTGGCCCTCAACCGTGAAACCAGTGCAGACCCCGTATCGCATAGCGACTTTCCCTCGTTATAGATTTGCGCTCTCAGCATTATCGCGAATACAAAACGTGCTCCTTGTCATTGAGTCGATGTCATTCCCAACCTGCTGGGCCACGAGGTGGCCACTTGATGGCGGTACAGCGAGCAAGTTGATCAACAATCTAGAAAGAGATCCTTGAGCGTCGTATGCTGGCACGTGCGTGTGCGTTTTCTCCAAATTTTTCACGCGCATACTCAATGCTCATGAGGACAAATGCCAAACAGCTTCTCAAGAACAACCTGCTTGATGGTAGTTTTCAACAACCCCAACAGGGCATTCTTGAATAATTAAAGACATCATCGTAGCGGGTTTTTTTGTTAACGAAATTTTAACATTATCCAGTCGCATGCTAATGTAGGAAGAAGAATAAGAAATTCTAGATTTGAAGTTTTCGTGACTGCAAGGATGCATACTCTTTGGTTTTTTCGGTAAAGTCACAGGTTTTTTCGGTAAACTCACGTAGGTAATTTTTTTTACCTACGTCACGTTGGTAAAAACATTACCTTCGTGACTTTACCGAAAAAACCAAAGAGTAAGAATGAAAAAAATCAAACTCCCGTGAATCCACGATTGGAACGCTTGCTTCAATTCCCAGCGAGGAGTGGACTCAGCCCGACTTCCCGCCGGGGTTGACGGAGTGTGTAAAAGCCGCGCGGCGAAACGTATCGAGGTGCACGCTTGGAGTGTCACATCGAGAGGCACACAGAAAGGTGAACAACGCACGAATCGGAACTCGTGGGCAAGCGAGGACGTCATTCGAATTCATGAGTGTTTTTTTTGGGCAGGGCAGGGCAGCTTGTTCGAAAGACGACCGCGACAGACGACGGTCAAATAATTTCGGCCGAGTGGCAGCCGATTAAATGGAACGGTTCCCAGAGGGCCATCTCGCCGTGGAGATGGAGCGACAATATCCGTTTGTGTCGAGGTGTCGCGCGGATTGTCGCACTTCAGAACCGACTTCGGGAAGACTTCGTCCGGCAGTGGATTGACGACCATGGCTGTTAATGATGATGATGTTGATGATCACTTCGTGAGCTCCCGCTGTGTAAATGTGGACATTTCTCCCACCGGACCAAAGCTGCCAATAAAGATGAGCCCGGTGCGATTGCTCAGTTGACTTTAACACCGAGCACAAAGATGTGCTCGGATCACGCAGGGGTCATGGGATTTCACGGTCAATCACACGAAGGGTCGACCAGCTTGCCTCGAAAGGTCAAATTGATAAGCTGTGTACCATTCGGCTCACAAAACATGTGCCTTGATTTGTTGATTAAAATTCGGTCGCTTTGCTCGCAATACATACGACGAATCGTGCTTGCAAAACGAAGTTATGTTGGAGTGTTTTTTTATATTGTGAGCCCTTTATAGATACCCCGCTGAATTCTGATCGCCCCCTTACTTCCATCTCAACAGGTGATTTGAACATTGTAAAAGCGCTGGCTCCTTAAATTACAGAGCAGAGCATTACAATATTTAATGTGTGTGCCGAGAGTGGTGGGAGACGTGTCGAGACTTGGAAATAAAATCTAATTTCCTCCACCACGCTTCCTATTATCATCGTGGGGTGTCTGTAAGTGGATCACCCCTCTATTTACGTGTTGCTATTGTAGTGTAATGGTTCACAAACTGGACTTGTAATCGATCAGTTGTCAGTTCGATTAAAACCAACTTCTCTCGTCGCTGTCCACCCATGAGTGTAAAAGGGCACAACCACAGTAAGTCGAACGGCATATGGGGCAAAGCGTGGGTTACTCCTAGCTACTCCAAGACATCTGGAAGAGTAGGCCAAACAACGCGCTCTCTGGAGAGATTCTCTAGAGCTCCCTCCAGTGGATGCCCTTCCGCCTGCAACGGCATGCGCAAGAAAATTGCAGGGCTGCACTTTTACCTTTTACCTGTGTGTGTGTGGGGAGCGGTGGTAGAGCGGTTAGCACGCTGCGCTACGAACCCGGCAACCCGGGTTCGATTTCCGCTCACGGCCAACAACACCGGTGACGATTATCTGAACCGGTCCTGGGCCTCCCTTAGGTCGACTCAGCCTCAAATGAGTACCTTGTACGGTGTGTAATAAGCATCGCCACTGGGGAGACAAAGGCGGCCGGGCGTGGTGCTGGCCACCCATCCCCTCGTGTGCCGTGCCGGCCTTCATAGGTGCTCGCTAACAGCACTTGCCCCAACAGTCTGTTAAAGGCCAAACTGGGGATCGTTGTCTTTATGTAGATATCTTCTCCCTATGTATAAAGAGTAACACACCGAGACATCGTGGTCCGATGACCGACGAGTGACACTCGGTCTGGATGATCATCGTGATTGTGTTCCTGGAACAGGTCCGTGCAGACTAATGCGGACGAGGCCACGTGGTGCTGGCCAACCCATCCCCTCGTGTGCCGTGCCGATCTTCATAGGTGCTGCTCGCTAACAGCACTTGCCCCAACAGTCTCTGCAGGCTATACGGGTGATCTTTGACTTTGTACAACAATGCGGTTGTATCGTACTGCAGCGCAATGGACCCCGAAAATGTCCATGTTGTTGATATTTACCAGAGGAAAAAAAAGTTAAATGTTTTTTTTTTCATCATAATGTCGAGACCTGTTGCAAAACGCTTTAAATGTAGGCACCGCTCCCACGAGAGGTTCCTCGATCCGCAGCCGTGCAGGGATCTAGCGAAAGGAAGCGATCGCAAAGAGGCCGGTGCTATCGGTGACCCCTTTGACCTCCTGTATAACAACAACAACAACAATAGTCCTGGAGGGCCACGTTTCTAGGGAAATCTCACCGAGCCTCGCCGCTCTGTGCGAGGAGGCTCCCACACTGCGAATTCTTGGCCATTTCCCGATTTGGCGTGGGGTTCACGTTGCGTGTGCGGGGTGGTGAGGCTCAACCACTGGCATCCGCTGACCCACAGTTCCATCGCTGCTATGCCTGTCAAGCCCGAGTGATCGCCCATGCAAGGACTAGCCACGGCTCAGTGCAGTAATGGATGAGCATTTCCTTCGGCGTTCAACCAAATATGCTATGGGTTTGCCCCACCACCTCACCAATCCCAAGCAAGAGCGTCCTCCACAGGAGCCTTGAGTCTCCTGTTGTTTTGCTGCTGATACTATTCCTGCAGTCACGAAAGCTTCAACTCCAGATCGTGTACGTGTTTCTTTTTTAAATCCTTTATATTAAGTTCGCTTGCTTGCTTGCTTGCGTGCTTGCGTGCTTGCGTGCTTGCTTGCTTGCTTACGACCGTGCAAACCTTTTGGTCGTTTTTTAACCCACTTCCCGTGATCCAATCGAGCTGACATTTTGGACACAGACTCGTTGTGCGAGACAATTAATGTTCGTGAAAATTTTTTCCCAAAATTTTACACTGTTTAGGGAAAACAAATTAAATATTTAATTACCAATTGCTTAATACTGGCAGACAATCATCTGACCCATAGGTGGCAGCCATCTCAAGCCAGAGGACGAGAGGACTCTAGCTGCCACGCATATAAAGGATTTATAGTGAAAAACTTTGTTTTTACGGGTTATACTTGTTCAGGATCAGCATTCGAGGCGCAGGCCCGCTTACGAGCTCTATAAATATAAATGGTTATTTATTCATATCATGTTTCTGGTGCGACTGGGTACAGTAAGCGATAGCTTGTTTTTCACTGGGTCCCCGTGTAGGTTTGACCCGAGCCAAGTCCGCATGCCACGTGCTGCTAATGACGTGCAACACGGCCGGGAATTGATCATTGGTGTCTAGGATAGTGACAAGCTGAGTGAATCACTACAATAGCAACCACAGCTGCCATTTACCACCAAATGATGGCGATGTCACCTACAGCGCTTGTGCCAGGCTGCGTACACTTTGAGGCGATGTGAAATATTGAATGCTCGTTGACAAGAGGACACGGGACAGACCCAGGTGCTGTGGGTTGACTCACCGAGATGATCGGCAGATCCACCAACTGTGCTCCACACTCTGCCAACTTAGCCGCCACTCTTTGCTGGTGAACATCGATTCTTCAATCCTCCTCCGTTGTTGTTGTTGTTGGAGTGGTACTGCTCAGCAGCGTCTTTCACGAGCCTCCTCCTCCGCAGAGACCGATGTTGACACTGCTAGCACCGTAATTATCGGCAAGTCCACTCAGCTCCAAAGCCAACCGTATCACATCAGTCCACTCCATCTGGCCAAATAGAATCTGCTTGGGCATGCAATGGCTGGGAATGCGAGCCACATCGCGCAGACAATGCAACCTCACCACAATCTAGCCTGTTAAACTCACTAATTGGGATGTTTAAATAATTTTCAAGGTTCTGTGAGCTCCTCACACAATCCATTCTGGCTTTACCCAGGATGTATTGTAGGCAGGCCGGTATGAATGTTTCTAGACAGTGTAAATGTCCCATTAAATTGGTTCACGTTTCACAAGCGTAGAGAAGAGAGGGCATAACTTTAGCTGAAATGACTCGGAGCTTCGTATGGAGTGACAGGAAAGGCAGCTTTCACACGGCATTACGCAGTCAGTTGAAGGAAAATTCCACTCAACCGGTTCAAGGTGAGACCTCTGCTGCCGAGCTGGAGCTGGTTATGAGCAGACTGCCCTCGGTGTGGAAACTCCTCCGCTCTTTCCACACCTGTCCCATTACTCATGAAGGGTTCAGGAGGCGGGAGCGCATGACGACATAAAACACCCAGGCAGATGCTTTGCTTGATGGTAAGGCTCTGCCTCACTCGAACAGACCGACACATACACGTCTACCCACAAACACACGCACTCACGGACACACGCGGACATGTGGACACTCACAAGTATGTTACACAAGAATCGCCATTCGCCACTAAGTGGCGGTGACGTCACCACGGCGCCTGTGCCAGACTAGGTGCACTCCGAGGCCTCGTGATGTACGGAAGGCTCGCTGGCAGGAGGTCACGGGACAGACCCGGGTGCCATGGGTCGGCTGATTGAGATGACCGGTAAAGATGCAACAGCTGTGCCCACTGCTGTGCCAACTCGCTGCATCTTAGTCACCCGGCGCTCCGCTCGTTGCCGTGAGCATTGCTCCTCGGCCCTCTGTTGTTGTTGGAGGGCGACTGCCTCCAACTGACCAATAGCGTCTTTCATAGAAGCCGATCTTCACATCGCTGGTGCCAGTCTTCGGCAAGTCCACTTAGCTCCACATCCTCCTGTACCGCATCGGTCCATCTTTTTTCCAACCCGTGTCGTGCCCATTTAGCCCCCTCTATCCGGCCAAACAGAAGCTGCTTGGGCATGCAGTGGCCGGGCATGCAGGCTACATGACCCAGCCAACGCAGCCTTGCCTACCGGAGGACCTCACTGATGGAAATGTGCTCAGATCTTTCGAGGATTTGTGAGCTCCTCACACAATCTAGCCTGGTTAAACTCAGGATGGATCATAGGCAGGCCAGCCTGAACGTTTCTACCCGTGCAAATGTTCCATTAGAGGGGTCCACGTTTCACAAGCTTAGAGAAGGGTGGGCATGACTGTGGCCGAGAAGACCTGAAGCTTCGTGTGGAGCGACAGACCAGGTCGTTTCCACACAGTGTTACGCACCCGATGAAAAGATAATGCGGCTCGATTGATTTGGAGTGATACCTCTGCTGCCAAACTGGAGCTGGTCACACACACAAGTACACGTACACACACCCATGCATGCAGTCAGTTTCAGTTTCATTTCGGTTTCATTTATTTGGTATAGCCCTGTGAGCCATTCGGCTCTTGAATCGGGTGCAACCGCAACAAACAAAAAACAAAAGCATGAACAAGAAAACATCTTAAAGTGACTTTGCGCAAACAGAAAAAATCCAGGAAAAAACTGCAAAGTCTTTCAGAAAGAAAGCACCGTAGACCAACGCTGTGGGCACAATAAGAATCGCAAAAATACAAACGAAAGTGGCATTTGTGGCAGGCTAGACTACTAGAGTGATGAAGGCTGTTGGCCAGAAGTCCCGAGACAGACTGAGGTGGTTAGACTCGACAGAGCAGGGCGACAGCTTTGTGTACAACCTGCCTCCAACACACACACACGGACACAAAGAAAGACCACGTGTTCAACTCCACAAACATCCCCCGTATAGCCTGTCACAGACTGTCGGGGCAAGTGCTGTAAGCGAGCACCTATGAAGGCCGGCACGGTACACGAGGGGGTGGGTGGCCAGGACCACGCCCGACCGCCTTTGTCTCCCCAGTGGCGATGTTTACGCACCGCACCAGGCACTCATTTGAGGCTGAGTCGACCTATGACCGGTTCAGATAATCGCCACTTGGTGTTTGGCCGTGGGCTAGAATCGAACTCGGGTCACCAGGTTCGTAGCACAGCACGCTAACCGCTACACTACCGCTCCCCATGCACAGACACACAAAGACCCCCCCCGTATAGCCTTAACAGGCTGTAGGGGCAAGTGCTGTTAGCGAGCACCTATGAAGGCCGGAACGGCACACGAGGGGGTGGGTGGCCAGAACCACGCCCGGCCGCCTTTGTCTCCCCAGTGGCAATGTTTACACACCGCACCAGGTACTCATTTGAGGCTGAGTCGACCTAGGGGAGGCCCGGGACCGGTTCAGATAATCGTCACTGGTGTTGGCCGTGAGCGGGAATCGAACTCGTATCACTGGGTTCATAGCGCAGCGCGCTAACCGCTCCACTACCGCTCCCCATACACAGACACAACAACAACAACAACCGCCATTCGCCACTAAGTGGCGGTGACGTCACCACGACGCTTGTGCCAGGCCAAGTGCACCTTGAGGCCACGTGATGTGTCGAACGCCCGCTGGCAGGAGGTCACGGGGCAGACCCAGCAGGTGCCACGGGTCGACTGACCGAGATGACCGAAATGACTGGCTGATGCACCACCTGTGCCCCCTACTGTACCGGCACAGACACACACAGACATCGTCGTGTTTGTGTTCACGTAGACGCTTCAGATCGACGCCGGAAGTCTTCCTCGACACAGGCGCACGGGCACACCAACCGCCATTCCCAACCGCCATTCCTCTTGGCTGAGTCAGCAGCTGGGCCTGGTCGAGTCACGAGGCAGATTTTGTTTAGTGAAGTGAGCGATGCCGGTGGGGGAGCGGGGGTCTTGCACAGCTGCCTATGGCTGCTGACAGATTTGACATTAACTCGCCCCCCCCCTTCCCCGTTCTAGCTGTGTTTGTCAAAGAATAAACAAAATGAAATAAGCGCAATGTTCCAGCACAGGCAGGGCCCTCAATAAAAGTCAAATAAACTCGACTATTTTTCAGCAGGTAAGGCCCCACTGAGCTATATAACTCTTTCAGAAGTGACCTGGCCACAAATGATAGCTCAATGTGGCTAATCACGTGGGACTTTTATAGCAGCCAAATACTCGAAACGCGTCATGTTGATTTGAATTGCGGAGGGAAACCCGAGAGGACCCGGCGAAAAATCCACGTGACCACGGGGAGAGAGACACGGAAACTCCAAATATACAGGCATCAGGGTCAGGATCGAAGCCACGGCCTCCTGCATACCAGGTGAGGTAGTTAACATCTCCTAGCCGCCATGGCACGATGTTTAGTATCGGGGCGAAGCGGTGGTAAAGCGATCGGCTGGCTTGCTGAACGATGATAGCCGGCGATCCGAGTTCGTTTCACGTGGCGACGACTCACATTAGTGGCGAGTACTGTCAGATCTGGCATGCTCGCTCTACCTTTGCCAAACCGCACTGACCGTCGTGGTGAGGTATCGGTACATACAGCAGAACTCCTCCTATCCACTGTGGTGAAATGGGGGCCGGGGTGACTATCTCGCGAATCCTTTTATCCGTGCGGTTATCTGAGGGTTTACTCCTCTTAACCTCACGGAAAATATGAATTTTTTCAAAAAATCACGGATAATAGGAAGAAATGTGGTGTCTTTCCGACAGACCTGTTCTTCACCTGAAGACAGCTGCTTGCGTTGTGGCCGAAACGTCGTGAGAATTATTTTATTATGTTTTATTTTTATTATTTTATTATTTCCCTTCTACGTGACTTTACCGAAGGAAGCAAGAAGATAAATCCCTGCAGTCACGAAAGCTTTAAATCGAAATACAAAAGTGTCGTTAAACCCGCCACCACCCGACACGGCCAATTGGTAATGATTGCCACGTGAACAAAACGTGTAAACTATGTACTACTTCAGCACACCGGTGTATTGGGGAGTAAACCCACAACATTTATAATTTCAATACCGTGACGTTTCGCTGGTGATTAAGACCAGCTTCATCGAGTAATTTGCCACAGTTGGTCTGCGAAAGCCTCCGTGTTAAATTCTCCTGTGATCCGGTAAACATCCCACTGGTTGGTGGACTGCTGAGAGCGCTTCACTCGGTTCAGGTAACGATTCCCTCGCGATTCGAGCAAGACATTTGTGACATAGGCGACGAATCGCCGACACCTGCTACACCGCATTTCCATGCGGGCACTGCATGTGCTGGACTATTGTACTTGTTTTTATTATCATATAGTCGTCTTTAATGGCAACTTTACAGCCAATGACATACTTTGATGGATCCCCGAACATGTTATAACCCTTCAAAAGAACCCGCTGCAGTTCATATTAAACTATTTTATTATGTCCCTACACGCTGCTACTCGTGCGGAGTATCTTTCTTTTTGAGACGTTGCCACAGGATTGGAAGGGATGCCACGCTGCTCACGCTGTTATTCGGTTGACTCAAAGAGCTGAAGGTTCAAATGCTGGTCCAGGTGTTGCCTCTCAATATCATCCTCCAGGGACAATAAAACAATTGCCACTTTCATCTTCTTGGTTCTTTCGGTAAAGTCACGTAGAATGGAAATAATAAAATAATAAAAATAAAACATAATAAAATATTTTTTATTATTGTATTACTCCCTTCTACGTGACTTTACCGAAAGAACCAAGAAGATGAATCCCTGCAGTCACGAAAGCTTTAAATCGAAAAATTGCCACTTTATGGGAAAGTCCACAGTGGTGATCGTTTTTGTTGCAGCGACTGGTCCCTGCCATGTGAATGTGGAATTCACACCACTGGTTTAGGGCCACTCATGCTTTGAGGAGAGAGAGAGAGATACACTGACTTTTGAAGTTGTGTTAAATTGGTTTCACACTACAAGGGTAATTCACTATGGCGTCATCTGGTCCAACCCATGTGAGACTAGGCTCTATAAAAGCTGTCTCGGGTGTGGACCAATCAACTTCAAGGACAGTGCACATTATCAGAGTTATGTCTTTTGTTTATATTATGACTGCAGGTATTGCGGTCTATGCAAACATGACTCCTTGTAAAAAGGTGTCAGTTTTGTTGCCAGATAGAAGGGTAAAAAAACAATTATCAAGGGTAATTCAATAAGTAGAGAGAGAGAGTGACTTTAATAACTCTGCAAGCTATGTTGGTGATATATATTTTTTCATGATGGCATTTCAAGTAAAGAGACTTCTAAGATGTTTTTCTACCCACGTCCGTTTGATATCGGTCAAAAAAATGCCCAGCGTGTGGGTCAAGATTTGGTATTCATGCGGAATTTTTTCTCTCTCTGGATATTGCTACTGGATGGCGGCCACACTACTTGATCAAATACCAAGGTGATCTTGGGCGAGAAACACATTCGGAGAGCCAGTGAGCTGTTGCTCTTTTTTTTGCGGTCTTGCCGAAGGTACAAAAAGACGAGCAACAATTATTTAGGAATGGAGACAAATAAAAATATATTTGTTCAAGACGAGAAGTGCGTTTGCTCCGGCTCTAGCCACAGTCGCACGTGTCCAGGCTCCAGAGGCTGATTCGTGAATCACATACGAGTAGCAATCAGTACAATTTACTTCTTTCACTTTAACCATAATAGAGGTCTTTTTTTGGGTTATATCGCGTAAATATAAATGCGTCGTTAAACCTGCCACCACCCGATACAGCCAATTGGTGAGGTTTGTCACGTAAACAGAACATGCCAATTCATTACTAGTTCAGAACGCCAGTGTGTTGGAGAGTAAACCAGCATCAGCTGGTTTGTAATTACCTGCGAAACGTCGCACTCGAATTGTAAATGTTGTGGATTTACTCTCCAACACACCGGGGTGCTGAACTACTAACAAATTGGCACGTTCTGTTTACGTGACGAGCCTTACTAATTGGTTGTCTCAGGTGGTGGTGGGTTGAACGACACATTTATTTTTACGCAATCTAACCCAAAAAACCTCTATTATGGATAACATTGGTCACGAAAGCCTACAAGTGTAATTAAGGTCGTGGAAGCGACTTCTGGAATCCGGTCTTTATTTGTCTTTCTTTACAACACTCCTTCACGCTGCTGACAGACAGCGTGAGAGGGATAGAGAGAGAGAGACGCGCGCAGCCACGTGGCAGTCTGGACCCCCACTCTCGCGTGGCCTCTCCCTCCGTTCGTTCCAGTTCTTACTTCGTGTTGTTCGTCTCCACTCCTATTTAATACCCGGGTACGTGGTACTTTTCCACCAATGCTGGTTAGCCTCTATGGAATCTTCCAGACTCCATCGTAGGCTCCCGGGACCACGCCCCTGACTCATCTCCCCATTGGCTGTGGCTAAAGCCAGCAGAACCAATCCTCTATTTACAGATGTCACCTTCCCATTATGTCAGGGCCACGCCCCTAGGCTTCCCCCCATTGGCTATAGACCAGGACCGGCAGAGCCAATCATCGTGACGAGTTGTGATCCGATAATTGGTTCTTTACCCTTCTATCTGGCAACAAAACTGACACCTTTTTGCAAGGAGTCATGTTTGCATAGACCGCAATACCTGCAGTCATAATACAAACAAAAGAACATAACTCTGATAATGTGCACTGTCCTTGAAGTTGATTGGTCCACACCCGAGACAGCTTTCCTTCGAGCCTAGTCTCATATGGGTTGGACCAGATGACGCCAAAAGGCGCACAACTCAAGGACAATGCACCATCAGAGTATGAGAGCTCGGGGCAAGCATCTACACTATGGGGACCTCATTTGCCAGTAAAAATATGATTATTGGTTCTTTACCCTTCTATCTGGCAACAAAACTGACACCTTTTTGCAAGGAGTCATGTTTGCATAGACCACAATACCTGCAGTCATAATACAAACAAAATAACATATCTCTGATAATGTGCACTGTCCTTGAAGTTGATTGGTCCACACCCGAGACAGCTTTCCTTCGAGCCTAGTCTCATATGGGTTGGACCAGATGACGCCAAAAGGCGCACAACTCAAGGACAATGCACCATCAGAGTATGAGAGCTCGGGGCAAGATAGAAGGGTAAAGAACCAATTATCATATTTTTACTGGCAAATGAGGTCCCCATAGTGAGTTGTGAGTTGTGATCCGTCAGTGAGTTGTGATATATCCTCACATTACACAAGTTAAAACATTTTCCACTTTGCCCTTTGCATCCTCAGAGGAGAACAAAAATTGGTAACAGCTCCCAGGTCAGATGGCTCAGTGGTAGAGCGAGCAGCTTCCGATCGGATGTTTGCGAGTTCAAATCCTGACGGGGGTTTAATCTCGGCCAATCATCACTCTGAGCTGGTAAAATGAGTATCCCTTTGTCGGGAAGTAAACAGTGATTGTCCTATGGAAGACAGGAGGTGAGCACCACCTCAGCGCTCATTTCAGCTGTAAATCACTCTGACTTTGTGAGTAATCAAGCAAAGATCAGCAGGCCTAGGGAAAAACGAAAGTGCGGGAACAGTTCATTCAATAATTAATGATGAGTTCAAGTGTTTTGTCCGTTGCGTGGCAGAAATGCTAACGGAAAACTGAAAAGCGAACTGAATTCACATCTGCTGTGCCTTATCAGGCCAGGATTCCTGCGTGGAAGCATTGGCATTTTTGTCTCACATCACCACCACCAGCGATGAAACCCAGATCCCTCATTATAAGCCAGAGAGTAAGCACCTGAGCACTGAATAACAAGTAAACCCGTAAAAACACAGTTTTTCACTATAAATCCTTTATATGCGTGGCATCGGGGCGGCTAGAGTCCTCTCGTCCTCTGGCTTGAGATGGCTGCCATCTATGGGTCAGATGATTGTCTGGCAGCATTAAACAATTGGTAATTAAATATTTTAAAAACATTCCCTAAACAGTGTAAAATTTGGGAATTTCACGAAAATGCATTGTCACGCACAACGAGTCTGTGTGCAAAATGTCAGCTCGATTGGATCACGGGAAGTGGGTTAAAAAACGACCGAAAGATTTCCACGGTCCTAAGCAAGCAAGCAAGCGATCTTAATATAAAGGATTTACACACAACGAGTCTGTGTGGAAAATGTCAGCTCGATTGGATCACGGGAAGTGGGTTAAAAACGAGCGAAAGATTTGCACGGTCCTAAGCAAGCAAGCGAACTTAATATAAAGGATTTAAAAATATATTCGCCTGTGGAGGACGCGGGGATTGATCCCGCGACCTTTGGCATGGGAAGCGAGGGCGCTACCAACTGTGCTACTCCACCACGGCCTGTGGAGGGGTTACGCTCTGGGCTCTTACACTCTGACGTTCAGCCAAAGCCATGAATGCGTTCTATTTGAATATATGTAAAATATATTTTTTTTGCCTAAAAAGTGTAAAATTTTGGGAATTTTTTTTTCACGAACATTAATTGTCTGGCACAACGAGTCTGTGTGGAAAATGTCAGCTCGATTGGATCACGGGAAGTGGGTTAAAAAACGACCGAAAGATTTGCACGGTCGCAAGCAAGCACGCAAGCAAGCATGCGAACTTAATATAAAGGTTTTAAAAAGACCCAGGTTCCGCAGTAAAAAAAAAATGTCAACCTCATGCCGGAAAAGTAACGATGATTATTTATTAGAATGGCCCATGTAAGGTTCGGTCGCAGTTTGCCTGGCAGGAAGAGCAACACGACGTCAACCGGAGCTTCTCGTCTTGGCCTGCCAGAGAATGAACCAAAAATCCTGATGTTTGTCAGCACCGGCTGTGGAATGCTGCGATAGGGAGCGGCGTTTCAGCGCGATGACGCACGCCCAATTGTTGGTGAAGGGTCGGATGAAAAATTCTGGCCAATGTGGCGTGCAACCCAGACCCAACCGCTTTGGAGCGTCCATCCATGTGGTGTTCCAAAAGAAGGTCGACTACCTTGAAGGAGTTCGAACAGCCAGAGTGGAAGAATAG
Source organism: Lethenteron reissneri (assembly GCF_015708825.2). Classification (NCBI taxonomy): domain Eukaryota; kingdom Metazoa; phylum Chordata; class Hyperoartia; order Petromyzontiformes; family Petromyzontidae; genus Lethenteron; species Lethenteron reissneri. The sequence goes on from NC_083782.1 coordinate 8,929,871, forward strand.
GCCAAGTTACCTTAACCCCTTCCCGTTCTGAGACGTCTGCAAGTTGCCGGGTGGGTGTCCCGTTCACCGCTGAATCTCAGAATGCGCAAGTGGTTCACCATTAATTGTATTTAGAGAGGCAAAGTGGCAGTGCCGGATGAAGCTAGTGTGGGGCCTGTAGCATATGTTATAAAGGGGCCCTAAATAAAAAAAACGTAAATATTAAAACACACACATTTTTTACTTGCAAAGTAAGTAATTGTATTTTTTTCCTTTGCTATACAATCAAGTAATACGACAAATCGCTAACCTTAAACACCCAGTCGTTCATAAAAGTTTAAGGCGGTATAGTAATAGAACAAGTGCAGAATTGCTGAACCGGAATTGATAGCTTGAAAGCATTTAGCGCAGGGCCCTTGAAAGCGCGTGGCCCGTAGCATATGTAGCTACTTTTGCTACTAGGATAGTCCGGCACTGCATACCGGGCGTTATCGTTAGAGACGTTGTACTCACCGCAGGGAACCGTAGCGACACGACTGCCGCTCCACGATAGCTGCCGCCAAACTGTGCCACACGCTCTCCTGCATGGCATTTTACCCCTGATCCCATTCTGATGACGTACATGAATGAAATCGGAAGAAACACATCAGAACTCGAAATGGTTAAGATGGGATCCGTATAGCTACTGTATCTCCAGTATACGTCCTTGCAACAGCAGTGGCATGAGAAATCAATTCCCGGGCTGCACCTTTACCTTCAATAATTACTCCTTTATGTATCCAGAGATGCCCCAAGAGGAGTCCATCTTCGGGATCCTTGGGCGATTCCTCAATGCCGAGTTTTTGCATGTGGGAATAAATCAAGAGAACCCAGAGAAAACACGAAGGGGTGACACTCGATACAAACCATGCCGACATATTATTGACCCACTGGACTCACACTTATTGACCCACTGGACTTCCACTTCCTGGCCGCGTTCGCCCAGCTCCGCTCAAGCCACCAAACTCCACGTGCGACGTTCTGCATCGCGGGCATGCACCGCCGCGGCCGGCTGCCAAATAGACGCGCGGCCACTCAAGAGTAATAACGCGCGTTGCGCTCCACCGTTAGAAGCCACCGTGTTGCAGTGCCCAGCAACGGCAAAGACTCGACGAGCGCAAATGTGAATCCTTACGCTCCTCCGCGGCTGCCGCTGATTCTTCGCCGCCGTTCCTTTCAGCGTCTCCCGCGCGGGTTTCCTCCGCATTTACGATGCATATCTCTCTTCTGTTCATTCATCCCGCTGGCATTGGTCATTCGTCGCGGCCGTCTCTTCCCCTCCTCCTCCCCCCTCCCCCCGCGCGATTAACTCCTTCGACTTGAATTTAACCCAATTTTTGGTTTGTCCGTCCATCTGCTCCGTGGCCGATTAGAAAACGAAGAGAAAAACCCGCGGCCGGGCGAGTTACAAATACCACGAGGCGACGCCGGGGAGAAGCCAGCGGACAAGTTTTACGAACGCCGGCGGAGTGATTTCATACGATCGGAGCATCCGTGCTTATTGAGGCACAACGGAGGTTAATAAATGACACGGGCTGAGCTTCAGGCACCCGGAAAGTAATTTCACAAAACATTTGCCATTTGCCGCGGCAACATTTTGTTCCGTGATGAATTACACCTAATTCATATGCGCGGTGTCCCCTTGTCTCCAGCCACGCAGAAACTCCCAAACACGCGGCTGTTCGCAAGCACAGCGTGCACGTAAATGTACGTACATGCACTGGCAGAGCCAGTGGGGAGGGTAGGGTGGCACGTGCCCCCCCCCCCCCCCCCCAATGATCCGATCGAACTCCCTAATTTCGCTCGGATCATTGGGGTTTATTAGTAATAAATCGGCATTTTGCGACCCCCCACTGCCACCCTGTAGCATATTATTACGTGCCAGGGACTCTATGAGATGATCGGTCAATAGTCTGAGTCCATAATTGGCAATAAGTAACGGCAAAGCAGTTATAAGTGACTCACAGAATTGTGCGCAGTTGCGTATACAGCACACGACTTCCCTGAAGACATTCACCTTCAGCGAGCGCGATGCCAATCACACAACGCGGTTCGATTTCGACCCTCGATCGATGGCTGCGCCATCCCCGCACACGGGTCGAATAAAAAGCAAGGGACAAGTCCTTACTTACTAACAACTCCTCTATCATTTTTCATTGCTGGAGGGATTTCCCCCCTCTACCTGAAAATCCTGGCTCCGCCATTGCATACGTGATCTCCACATTTCTCGTGTTTTGCTACAAGGACTCTGGTTTCCGCCAACAAGTTGTAGCTGCAGGGATTCATCTTCTTGGTTCTTTCGGTAAAGTCACGTAGAAGGGAAATAATAAAATAAAAATAAATATCGATTTAAAGCTTTCGTGACTGCAGGGATTCATCTTCTTGGTTCTTTCGGTAAAGTCACGTAGAAGGGAAATAATAAAATAATAAAACATAAAACATAATAAAATAATTCTCACGACGTTTCGGCCACAACGCAAGCAGCCGTCCTCAGGTGAAGAACAGGTCTGTCGGAAAGAACAGGTCTGTCGGAAAGACTCATTCAGACGCTGTCTTTCAACAAGACCTGTTCTTCACCTGAGGACGGCTGCTTGCGTTGTGGCCGAAACGTCGTGAGAATGATTTTATTATGTTTTATTGTTATTATTTTATTATTTCCCTTCTACGTGACTTTACCGAAAGAACCAAGAAGATGAAAATGGCCTCAAAACACGAGCAGGGTGCTGTTGAACGACGAGCGTTCAGACTTACTGGTGATTTCCCTTGATTACTGATCGAACATGGCTGTATCAATCGTCGTGTTTGATGAAGCTCGCTGTCATGCTGCCTTACCACTTGTGCCGATGAGCACTATGAGCTTATCCTCGCTCTGCTAGTTGACGTCGGAGCGACGGACAAATATCTTTCAATCCATCAATAATAGCATGACGACGACGACGATGATGATGACGATCAAAGCAAGCATCTTTGAGTACGTTCATAGTTGGAACGGCGACAATTTGAAAATGATTGTGATTTCAGCCGTTCATGTCTCTTTTGAGCAATTACAAAGCAACCATTGACTTCACTAAAAGTGTCCGCCTGCTGATATGCCGTCTGGAATGTCAGGATGTTGCAATGTAGGATGCGATGGAGGATGTGGAATAAAACATATTTTTTATTTATAATGAAAGTGCCTGCCTGCGCTCCAGGTCAGGTCATGTTCTCTTGAACAAGAAAGGAGCACTTTGGAAAGGAGGTTTTCTTGTTGATTTCTGACGTGTTGCACATCCTATGAATGTTGTTGATGCTCGTCAAGTTACAAACTGAATGACAAATTCTTTCAAATATTGAACACGTAGTAGTAGGGCATTCGCGACCAATATCATCCATAATAGAGGTGTTTTTTGAATTAATATGAGTGGGTCGTTAAACCCGCCACCACCCGACACAGCCAATTAGTAAGGTTTGTCACGTAAACAAAAAGTGACAATTAGTTAGCAGTTCAGCAGACCCGGTGTGTTGAAGAGTAACCCCACCACAACATTTACAATTCGAGTTCCGTGACGTTTCGCTGGTGATTAAAACCGGCTTCGTGTAAAATACATCCCCATCGGGACACTTTTTAATTAATTATCATGCGTATCCTACTGAGTTTCCGTTTCACGTTGATTAAATGAATTGGATTAAGTGACATTTATTTATTTCGTTTAATTCAATTGAAATGTTTTTTTAAATGAAAAATCGGGAGGACATGCTTCCAATAATAATAATAATGATGTGTAAACAAATAATTGTTGGATAAATGCATTTATGGCACCGATTGAATGAAGATTGTTTTAGTCATTAGAAGCTACATTCAAATATTACATCCCATCATAGACAGCTTCCACCAACAGTATAATGTAACAAAGCAAGACAATAATAACACTAGTAGTGGCCAGTAAAGAGAAGAAATTTTTGATTTAAAGCTTTCGTGACTGCAGGAATTCATATTCTTGGTTTTTTCGGTAAAGTCACGTAAAAGGGAAATAATAAAATAATACAAAATAAAACAACAAAATTATCACGGCGTTTCGATTGCAACACAATCCCTTCTACGTGACTTTACCAAAAGCACCAAGAATATAAAGAAAAGTAATTCCAAACTGCAAATATAAAATCACCTCACAAATATTGAAATAATGATATAGTGAGCCGTTGTTGACGTGAATTCCCCGTTTAGGGGAATATCTTGACATGACCTCAACTCTTGGCTTCTCAGAAAGCGGAACTGTTTTTATTGGCCATAGCGAGATGGGCATGGTAGAAGGAGAAAGCGGACGACCCAAGGTCAATTGGATGACAAACGTGATAACACGAACCGACAAACCAGCACAGCACCTGGCAAAAAGCTCTCAAGCGTGGAGAGAATTGACAGCCGAGACGTAAGTGGCACATCCACCACCATTATGGTTAAGGGATAAATAATGATGATGATGATGATTAGAGATTTGCACCCATAACCTTCGAGGGTTGTGAGCTGTGCACGTTATATATATATATGTGGCGAAACTATTTAGAACCCAGTTTAATCACGGCGTGCCTGGAACCCGGATTGGGATCCAAGGTCCAAGCGGGGTCGCCTTGGCCCAGAGGTCGCAAACGGGTTTTGATTCCTTACCCGTACCCGGCCGCACCAGGGTCGCAATCGGGTACCCGTACCCTACCCGATACCCGGCTACCCGTACCCGGCTACCCGTACCCGGCCGGGTATCGGGTAGGGTACGGGTACGGGTACCCGATTGCGACCTCTGGGATGAAGCCATGTTGCAGGTGCGGGTGGGTTGATTCTAGGAACTTGAATTGTGAGAAGAGACAAGACGTTGGGAAATGAGTGACAAACGGTGACTCACCAGTGACTCACGGCTTACCCGTACCCGTACCCGGCCGCACCAGGGTTGCAAACGGCTACCCGTACCCGGCCGGGTACGGGTAGCCGGGTATCGGGTAGGGTACGGGTATCGGGTATCCGGTTGCGACCTCTGCTTTGGCCCCTTCAACACAGAGCCACCGAGTGTCGTTTCAGAGAAAGCCTCTCACATCGCTGAGTCGTCTCTAAAGTTTGTTACGACCGACCGCTGCTCGCAGCCAAAGTCGCCCAGTTTCGTGACCACTAGGGCTGAACGATTTGGGGAAAACATCTAATTGTGATTTTTCTGACAGATATTGTGATTGCGATTTGATTTGCGATTACATTTTTAAAAGTCAAGCTTCAGTTCAATACTCACTGTTCAATAGATTTTAAAACATGTGATGGAGCATTTCCACATGATATCATCACAATATGAACTGCTCTATATATTCTGACGCAAGCATGAGAGCTTAAAATAGAAAAAAAAATTGAAATAGAACAATCAAACATAGACCAACTGTTAAGTTAAATAAATAAAGTTATAACAATAAAAAATAAAACAAGAAAGTAATGGGACTTTTCAAGTCGCAAAAAATCGCAGACTTTGCGATTTGCTAATCTCATTGTTTCAAATTGCGATTTCGATTTGAAATCGATTAATCGTTCATCCCGAGTGACCAAATTGTTGACAAACATTTTTCTGCCTCCTTCCCAGTTTACAACCCCGTATTCTCTGCGCGGTCGATCGCGACGTGAAAATAATAATAATGATAAGAATAATGATGATAACGACGACGACGACGACCAGTGGTCACGTGTAACATTCCTGCTCGCCTGACAACGCTCGCTAAAGAAGCGTGCAATAAGATAACGATTTGGACAGAGGTCACGCCGTGTTATGTTACTCCGAGATGTCACGACACACGAACACTCTTCTGTCGTGCGTGATGTTTTTTTTGCCGCATAATGCGACAAAGTGGAGCGCATTGAAATGCTGTCCTAGGTGGCGGTCTCGCTGACCCCGGAATAGCTTAACTTGTCCAGCAATTACTGGATGTGATTTTTTGTTGCATTGTCAACGCTGCAGATCAGATTAATGCCTGCTAAAGTGCCCACGCTGTTCAGAAGGAACACGATTTGGTTACGTGATGTCTCCAAAACATATTTGCTGCCTCAGCGAAATATGGGCAATTCATTATTAAGCAAGCAAGGACAGTTATTTTAACCACAAACCTAAAATAAATATATAAATGTGTCGTTAACCCCGACACCACTCGACAGACAATTATTAAGGTTTGTCACGTAAACAGAACGTGTCAATTCGTTGCTAGTACAGCACACCGGTAGTGTGTTGGAGAGCAAATCCACAACATTTACAATCAGAGTACGACGTTTCGCCAGTAATTACAACCGGCATCATCAGGCGGACAGCCAGATGCTGTGGATAAATCCTCCTCCTGTTTCGTTCTTTAAATAGAGGGGGAGATGTGATGACGTCACTTGTGAGCCCTTCACGTGCCAAGTGGGGGAGGGGGGGGGATTAATGAATGCATTTAAATTACAATGGGTATCTATTTCCGCTTGAGATATTCATATGCTAATGAACGTGCATTATGCACGCAAATTATACATGCACATTGTCCATGTGCCTCCTGTCGTTTGCGTGCAATAAAACAGCAGCAGCTGTTATTGTCTGCGTACAGGTAAGACAAAGCCTGGGTTGGCTTCACTGTGAATGAGTCTCATCAGCGGGATGTGGCTTGCAATGCGATCTTTTTGGGCGATAGTTGCGCAGGAATGCGGGGCTCCATCTCAGGTTACAGAAACACAGCCAATGGTAAAAAACACATGTACAGGGGCTCCTCTATTTACGAACATTCGACTAATGAACTTTCATAGATACGAACAAACCTACATCTGCAGACCGCGAAAAACCAGTGGCATCTACATCTGCAGAACGTGAAGAATCAGTGGCATCTACATCTGCAGAACGTGAAGAAGCAGTGGTATCTACATCTGCAGAACGTGAAGAACCAGTGGCATCTACATCTGCAGAAAGTGAAGAACCAGTGGCATCTACATCTGCAGAACGTGAAGAACCAGTGGCATCTACATCTGCAGAACGTGAAGAACCAGTGGCATCTACATCTGCAGAAAGTGAGGAACCAGTGGCATCTACATCTGCAGAACGTGAAGAACCAGTGGCATCTACATCTGCAAAACGTGAAGAACCAGTGGCATCTACATCTGCAGAACGTGAAGAACCAGTGGCATCTACATCTGCAGAAAGTGAAGAACCAGTGGCATCTACATCTGCAGAACGTGAAGAACCAGTGGCATCTACATCTGCAGAACGTGAAGAACCAGTGGCATCTACATCTGCAGAACGTGAAGAACCAGTGGCATCTACATCTGCAGAACGTGAAGAACCAGTGGCATCTACATCTGCAGAACGTGAAGAACCAGTGGCATCTACATCTGCGGAACGTGAAGAACCAGTGGCATCTACATCTGCAGAACGTGAAGAACCAGTGGCATCTACATCTGCAGAACGTGAAGAACCAGTGGCATCTACATCTGCAGAACGTGAAGAACCAGTGGCATCTACATCTGCGGAACTTGAAGAAACAGTGGTATCTATATCTGCAGAACGTGAAGAAACAGTGGCATCTACATCTGTAGAACGTGAAGAAACAGTGGCATCTACATCTGCAGAACGTGAAGAACCAGTGGCATCTACATCTGCAGAACGTGAAGAACCAGTGGCATCTACATCTACAGAACGTGAAGAACCAGTGGCATCTACATTTGCACAACGTGAAGAACCAGTGCCATCTATATCTGCGGAACGTGAAGAAACAGTGGCATCTACATCTGCAGAACGTGAAGAACCAGTGGCATCTACATCTACAGAACGTGAAGAACCAGTGGCATCTACATCTGTAGAACGTGAAGAACCAGTGGCATCTACATCTGTAGAACGTGAAGAACCAGTGGCATCTACATCTACAGAACGTGAAGAACCAGTGGCATCTACATCTGCAGAACGCGAAGAACCAGTGGCATCTACATCTGCACAACGTGAAGAACCAGTGGCATCTACATCTACAGGAGATTATACAACTTTTAAAGTAATTTCCCGTGCTTAGTGTACATGCCGTACAACATGTTTGAAATCGAGAGGCGTAAAGTTGGACTTACGAACAGAGTCAACAGACCTCTGGAATTCTAGATTTGAAGCTTTCGTGACTGCAAGGATTCATACTCTTAGGTTTTTTCGGTAAAGTCACGTAGGTAAAAAATTTAATTAAATTTCGATTTAAAGCTTTCGTGACTGCAGGGATTCATCTTCTTGGTTCTTTCGGTAAAGTCATGTAGAAGAGAAATAATAAAATAATAAAAATAAAACATAATAAAATAATTCTCACGACGTTTCGGCCACAACGCAAGCAGCCGCCCTCAGGTGAAGACCAGGTCAGACGCTGTCTTCCCGACAGTGTCAGACCAGAGGACGCCACAAGGCGAGCAGGACAAGGGCAATGCACGGATCAGAGAATTCATAGCTCGGGGTGAGCAGCCACAAGGTGGCACAGCCTCATCGGAGTAGTGCTCGTTTAACCGATGCGCCGTCGAGGTGGTTTGGAGGAGGTTGCTGCCCCTGGGCTGGAGTGATGTCCGGTCATTAATCGGTGAATTCCCGGTAGCTCGCGGATTTTGTTGGTGGTTGCCAACTGCTGCCCGGAGCTGTGGCGCACGTCGAGAAACGTGGAGCTGAAGGAGCGGAGCTCTGCATGGAAACGCGGAGTTAAGATTTGTTTTAATTTATTTTAGCGATTTAAGTGTCTTTGTTTTTCGTTTGCACGGACTAGCTAGCTGCTGTGCTGATGTGATTTGTTGAGTTGAAATGTATTTGTATAACTTGGATATCAAGTGTTTTTTTACGTGTTTAGTTTGTTGTTCTTCCTCCGCGCCTCCGATTAGAACGGTTGGTTATGTACGGTGCGAAAGAAGTTCAACACACAGTACGTACAACGTGTGATAAATGCAATATAGATCCTTTACCATGGACTCGTGTGGCAGATTTTGCACCTTGTGGAGCTTAGAAAAATCTCGTAACCTTATAATCCGAGAATGTATCGCAAATTGATGTAGCACCTCTTGAAATACATTTCGCCAGTGTGGAAGATTAGGCCAAAATACCCTTAATAACAGTTCTCTGGCGCTCGCCAAAGTGAAGTCCCTTTTGCTAGGAGTGGGATTAATTTGCATAGCTGCGCCTTTTACTTTTCATTTCGACGAAATCAGATTCATGATATGGTGGATTAACGTTGTGACAAATGGCCCTCATTCTAAGCTGAGGCAGAGGGCAAATCAAAGCTTCTTTGCGGCGAGGCTTTGCATTGCTGGCTAAATAAAAAAACCACTGCCATTCGTACTATCATCATCGTCGTCATTCTAGAATAATGTGGGAAGCTGTGGACCTGAGTTCCACACTCGGAGGAAGAGTAGGCAGGCGTGCGATGCATTCGACCCTTCACACGTGGAGGGCTCACAAACGACGTCATCACATCGACCCCTCGATTTAAGGAACGAAACGGGAGGAGGAGTTTTCCACAAATCTGGCTGCCGCCTGATGAAGCTACTGGTAATCACTGGCGAAACGTCGTACCTCGGATTGTACATGTTTTGGATTAACTCTCCAACACACCGGTGTAGTGCTGAATTGGCATGTTGTGTTTACGTGACAAACCTTACTAATTGGCAGCTTTAACGGCACATTTATATTTATTTTTTTACAGGTGTGCGAGTTTCGCAGCTGACGCTCTCAAAGAGTTCCTTGCGCCTGATGACACAACAACAAAGAGAAACTCCCTCGGAGTAACGTGCCGCACATCCCGCACGTGTCGGACGGACCGAGTTCGCCGGCGGCGCAGACGGACCTCTTGAGGAACCTCGCCTTTGTTTTGGGAACCTATTTTCTTAGGGAACTTCTTTTGGAACATCGGGGACCTCTCCCTCCCTCCCACCGCCCCCCGGTACATTTAGTCCCGCAGAGTCGAACAATGAGGCGGCGTCACGACGCAGCGGCGCGCGTGATTGGTCGAGAGCGCGAGACCCCCCAAATCCCGGGCGCGCGCGCGTGTGTTGTGTTGCGTGTCGTGGAGAGCGGTGGTGCAGCGGTTAGCGCTACGCTGCACTACGAACCCGGGGGCCCGTTCCCGCTCACGGACCGACACCACAGCGTTGTGTGATCGGCATCGCGCTTACTGAAGGTGTGATGCCTTCAGGGAAGTCGTGTTCTGTTTACGCAAATGCGCACACTTCTGTGAGTCGCTTATAACCGCTTTGCCGTTACTTATTGCCAATTGTGAACTCAGAATATTGTCCTATCATCTCATAGAGTCCCTGGGACGTAATAATATGCTACACAGTGGCAGTGGGGGTCGCAAGATGCCAATTTATTACTAATAAACCCCAATGATCCGATTGAAATTAGTCATTTCTATCGGATCATTGGGGGGCACGTGCCACCCCTCCCCCCCCCCCACTGGCTCCGCCAGTGATTAGCACACCCCCCCCCCCCGCCGTTTAACATGGTCACACAGTAACGACCGTCGCAGTGATCAGCTGGTGATGAAGCGAAAAAAGCAACCCTCCCTGCCTATACGTGTGCAGTCGCCCCACTTGACTTGGTCAATTGCGTGCGAGCGCTTCTGCTTTGTGTTGGCGAATTGCGAGGAGTGAAACCACGTGCCCTCGAGCCGTCGCTGGGGACGGGGTCACTGGGACACCTCCTACCCATGCCCTACGTCCGTCCGTGCCCAGCCCCTTTGGCTACGACCGGCGGTGGTCTGTGTCAGGCCGTGGAAAAAGTGGTCCGCGGAGCTTGCAGACACAGAACTACGATGTAGAGTGGTTGCATACACAAAAATAATGTCATTGGTCTGTAAGGCCGTGGAAAAAGTGGTCCGCGGAGCTTGCAGACACAGAACTACGATTTAGAGTGGTTGCATACACAAAAATAATGTCATTGGTCTGTAAGGCCGTGGAAAAAGTGGTCCGCGGAGCTTGCAGACACAGAACTACGATTTAGAGTGGTTGCATACACAAAAATAATGTCATTGGTCTGTAAGGCCGTGGAAAAAGTGGTCCGCGGAGCTTGCAGACACAGTACTATGATTTAGAGTGATTGCATAACCATATAAAAAATCAATGTCAGTGGTGCATTGGTGGTCTACGGAAATGTTTGAAGGTTTGACGACGGTTATCCACGGGGTCCAGAAAGGTTGGGAACCACTGCTCGATGCCTTGATTTTCATAACGATGACAATTTCTATAGCGACGTAACATGGCAAGCCATTACCAAGGCATCAGATAGGCAGTAAGAGTAATCATTATGTCACGTCGTTTCGGTCACGTGGGTGCGTTGATCATCTTAACGCTGGTCAGTGCGGGTTGGTGAACGAGGGGGCTGTGGACAGTTCGCACTCATCGCTGATGTTCATCCGTGGCCAGGAATAGAACTCGGATCGACAGGTCCACAGTGCAGCGTGCGAACCACAACGCCCACACATCCTTCCCTAATTATACGGCGCGCTTGATGTCTCGGGCTAATTACCTTTGAGGCGATGCTCATGTCCTTGTTACGGCCCTTGAGGCCGTGCTGTAAATTCCTCATTCTTATTTTGGGAGTGAGTCTATTCATAAGGCAGTCACCATTGTTGACTCCCCCCCCCAAAGTTGTGCGGTACTTATTTTATCCACCCGGTAGAGATGATGGTATGAGTCAACCCCCGACCAGGATTTGAACTTGTAACCTTTCGATTGGGAGTCAGATTGCTCCACCGCGCCTGGCCCAGCTCATTATTGAACTGGCGCCGGTGGCTTTGGGGTGCCACGGTGACGTGGAGATGTTAACTACTTCGCCTGGTATACAGGAGGTTGTGGGTTCGATGTCGACCCTGACGCTTGTATACGTTGAGTTTGCATTCTTTCCCCGTGGTGGCGTGCATTTTTCTCCGGGTCTTCCGGTTTTTCCCTCCACATTTAGAATCAACATTTTGGCTGTTGTAAATTTCCATGCGATAAGCCACTTCGTTGAGCTATCATTTGTGGCCAGGTCGCTTCTTTGAAAAGAGCCGTATAGCTCAGTGGGACCTTGCCCGATTAAATAAAAAAAATGTTTAGTCGTTTTAATTTCATTATCAAATACAATTTCTGCACACGATGATGCATTACGTTCGATGCTACTGAACGGCAATGCCTCTGAAATGCAGCAGCTGCTGATGCGACTCGACGCGTACATCGGTGGGACAAGAGAGTGGTGAATCAGACCTCTCGCCACGGAGGGGGGTTGAACCCCAGCCGCGTGGCTTTCCTAAACGCGACGGCCGCCACCGCGGACGAAGACGACGCCGCCGATAGCGAGCACCCAACACAACTAAAATCCCATCGACCGCTGTCGAAACTAAACCTCCCCGCACTCTCTCTCTCTCTCGTCCTCCGTCGAGGATAAAGCGCGTTTAGTGAGATTACTAGAAAAAAATTGTAACGTGTAGCCGTCCCTTCTCCGATTAAAATGGCCTTTCGCTTGCCTGTTTTATGTAAAAAAAAATGACCTTTCAAGAGCCACCGCCACCCCCTCCCGCTCCCCCGCGCCGGCGTGTTAGTCGGCGTGCAATGGATACAGTTTGACTAAAAAGGTCGACGACAAAAATACAAATCCAGCAACAAATCATTAACCCGTTCTTGCTGGCACGGGCCAGCAATGTATCGTCTCTACTTTGCTGGGCCTAAATAATACTGATTGCATTGCGTAATTTTTTTTCTTTCAACATTCTTGTTGTGATTATTAGGAGCGATATCGCGGCTGTTTGCTGCGTGTAAACGTATCTCTGTCTCGGTGTGCTTCTTAACTCCAAAGGTCTACTGCTCCACATCTGGCACCGGATGGCAGCGGATATCCAGTTTCTCTTTCGTGAAGCCAAATTGGGTCAAATTTTAACGTAAAGGCGCAGCCCTGCAGTTTCTCTCTCATGCCACCGCTGGTGGAAGGAGACCCCTTGTGGAGGGAGCCCTCGAGAGCCCCTCTGGAAAGTAATTTGGTCTACTCTTCTACAATAGGCCAGATGTTAATTCATTGATATGCTAATTTTTTCTCTGCCCCCTCCCTCTCTCCGCTCCCGCCCCCTCTCTATATTTAAGGCCCCGTCACAGAAACGACCTCTCTCTTTGTGCCGATATGTGTTCTCTCTCGCTGTGTATCTTTGTGATGTCTGTCTGCTTGTATGTCTGTCTATAGTTCTTTTATGCCTGACGATGATTGCTTGTGTTGCAATCGAAACGTCGTAATATGCTATTATTTTTTTTATTTTATCTTTAGACGTGACTTTACCGAAAGAACCAAAGAATAATAGGCCAGATGCCTCGGAAGAGGCAGGAGTAGCCACAATTGTTGTGATCCACTCGGCGGAATCATCGCTCTCTGGTGTTAATCCATATCACCATTGTCATCATCCATGATGAATCTACTGCTGAATAAAATCTTTCCCCACGCTGTCGCCGTCTTCCATGATCCTTGCGATGTAATAATCGACCTAGCACCTGCATGCAATTTTAGTGCTCCATCTCCCCGGCTGCCGTCCCCTCGAACGTGTTCCATTCCGTGGCTGCCAATGCAATAAAGTACCGTTTTCGTGGGAATTGAACAGTGGATAAGACGACTAAGCACAATCCTCCCCCACCGCCGCCCCCACCCGCAATGGGAATGTCGAATTCCCACGAGGAGCTCAGGGTTGTAGAAATATGAGCTAGAATGTCAGAGCCACAATGAATACGACTGTGGCCTCTGAGAATTTCAGCTCGAGCTGAGTCACTTCTGACTCACACGTATTGGCAAGTATAGCAATTTAATTGTCTAAGCCCAGTCACCAATTGGTGTGCCTGGCCCTTAAGGTTATATATAGCCAGTGACTGGCATAAAAAATATATATACCACCCGCAGAACCAAAAGCCTCGAGTGGATATGGCTGGATGGATCACGGGGCTATTTCTGTGCTCAGGTTGCAATGACGAAGTCATCTGCTTCTGAAGTCATCGCACTCGTTCCAAGCCCGAGTGTGTCAACAACCCTGCCTATGAATAATCGCAAGTTCAAATCCTGGTAAGCGGCGTTACTGAGCTCAGACTCTCTCTCTGTCTCTGTGGCGCATAAAATATGTACCACATAGGACGTGAACAGGGGCTGCTCCATGGAGAGAACAGCCCCCTCCTCCCCCCCCCCCAACAGTTCCTATTATTGCTTTTTCATTACTTTCATGGCTTTATTTTGGTGATTTCGAAAAGTGTACTGGTTTAGCCATGTTTGTTTGTTGTAGTACAGAGTTAGACTGATGGCCTTAATCTAAGTTGTCTTGTGGTTGTTGTTGTTGTTGTTTGACTTGCATCCCACTGGGATTTTTGCACACAGCGTTGGTGTACGGTGTTTTTTCTGCAATATTTTGCTGTCTTTTCTTGGATTTTCTGTTTGCACTTAGTCAATATTCACTTTAAGATGTTTTCTTGTTTATGTTTTTGTTTTTTGTTTGTTGCGGTTTCACCCGATTCAAGAGCCGAATGGCTCACAGGGCTATACCTAATAAATGAACTTGACCTTGAATTTGGTCAAATTCTCTTTCGGCATTTGGATCAGAGCCACGGGTGAGGACGACTTTCTCCCGAAGCTCGCTACGATGTGAGGCCGCACAGCTCTGACGTTGACTCTTCCACAGCCAAACAACAGCCGATTGACCGCTTTGTTAATTTCTCGTTGAAATCACACGTTGGTTGGTGCCAGTGCCTACGACGAAATCGCTCGCCCTCGACGCACCCTCTCTCGTTAGACGTTGGAAGGCAGTCGGGCTTTCGGCCTGGTCAACACATTACAGGGAAATCTCCTGGGGTCCTTACATCATCTGTCTGCGTGTCCTCTTGAGTGGTATCCCCAAATATGCGTGGGATCTCTCTGCACAATCTGGTTTCCTCCCACATGCACTGCTTCCCCAGATGCTATGCTGACCTGGGGTTAGATCCTTTCGAAATATTTACCCCCATCTGTCAGTGATCCCACGGCCGAACACCTGTTTTCGAAAACGGCGAAACGTCGTACTAGTAAATTTCGATTTAAAGCTTTCGTGACTGTAGGGATTCATCTTCTTGGTTCTTTCGTTAAAGTCACGTAGAAGGAAAATAATAAAATAATAAACATAAAACATAATAAAATAATTCTCACGACGTTTCGGCTACAACGCAAGCAGCCGTCCCCAAGATTGGAGCGTTTATTTAAGCTGGGTTGGAGGTGGAAGAAGAGCGCCTTGACAAAATAATTTGCATATCAAAAGGAATTTAGCATATTTATGGGAAATGCGTCGTGAGAATTATTTTATTATGTTTTATTTTTATTATTTTAATATTTCCCTTCTACGTGACTTTACCGAAAGAACCAAGAAGGTCGTACTCGTGCTCACATTGTAAATGTTGTGGATTTACTCTCCAACACACCGGTGGGCTGGAGTCGTCACTAATTGACACGTTTTGTTTATGTGACAAACCTGACGAATTGGCTGTGTCGGGTGGTGACGGGTTAACGACGCGGATATATTTAAGCGACCTAACCCCCCCAAAAAAAAAATGTATTTAGGAAAATATTGGTCGCAAAAGCCTACTGTGATGTGTGACAAGGGGTGGGGGGGGGGGGTTGAGAAATGTGACGTCACATCAAAATGCGCAACTTTAAATAAATATAAACAACACGTTCTACTTAATTAAATATATTTGTAATAAATGTTTTCTCCTACAACATCAGAGTGCAGCGCCACATTGCATACGCACTACAATGACAATAGTTTAAAGCGATTTGAAGCATGTTTTTTTTTTTTGGGGGGGGGGTCTGACTTTTCGTGACTCCTTGTGACGAAGGGAGGGGGGGTCAAAAATCGTTCAAAATCGCGTGACGTCATTTATGGACGGCCCCAGAGGTGGCATCCCGAAGTGCGCGACTGTGACGCCGTTCGTTTTGGAACGGAGTGCGGCTGGAGAGCACTTCAGGGCGACATTCATTAGTGGCTCTGTACCGCGGCGAAAGCGATACAAAGACTCCCTGAAGAAGTCCCTCACTGCTTGCTGCATCGATCACCGTCAGTGGGCAACACAAGCAGCTGATCGCAACTCCTGGCGGCACACAGTCCACCAGGCCACCTCCTTCTTCGAAGATACCCGCAGGGCCCGTATGGAGGACAAAAGGAGAAGGAGGAAGAACCATTATCCCTCAGCACCCATCCCAGATGAGACCTATACTTGCAGCTGTTGTGGCAGGACCTGCTTGTCCCGCATAGGCCTCTTCAGCCACCAGCGTGCCTGCAGAAGACGTCGATGTCCTTCCTAGATCTTCGTTCGCGAAGCCAAGCCATGATGATGACCGCGGCCACCCACGCAGCACGGACATCACACGCGCCGCACACTTTATCAGTCAAGCGCCTTCACAGGGGGCCCACCAATGATGTTGCTCCGGTGTGGGCTGAATTTTAGACGCCCGGTTCACAAAATCTGCACGCGTTATTTTAGTTCCCCCCCCCCCCCTCGTCACACGGCGTCACAAAAAGTCAGACCCCTTCCCCCCCCCCCCCCAAAAAAAATGCTTCAAATTGCTTTAAACTATTGTCATTGTAGTGCGTATTTAATGTGGCGCTGCACTCTGATGTTGTAGGAGAAAATATTTATTAAAAAGTCTATTTAATTAAGTAGAACGTGTTGTCTGTATTTATTTAAAGTTGCGCATTTTGATGTGACGTCACATTTCTCAAACCCCATGACGTCATTTATGGACGGCCCCTGTGCAATTTTAATCTTTGAAGAAATCGTTAACCGTAACCCTTCCGCCGATATTCATAAAAAAAGTCAAATTTTTGTTGTTAAATCTGTGGTAACGGCTTTCGTTTGTTGACGTTTGCAATGAATGTCCAAGCGTCTCCGTTGTCCATGTCACAAATAAAGAAGCGCGTTTTAAAGTGACAAGTCACAAGTGAGACTGTCTCTGCAACACGTGTTCTGCACTGGTCACCTCCAATGTTGTGGAGCTAAGTCAGCAGTGTAAATGTCACGTTACTACGACGGGAATTTAATCTCTCTCTGTATTAATTCTAGATTTGAAGCTTTCGTGACTGCAAGGATTCATATCCTTAGGTTTTTTTCGGTAAAGTCACGTAGGTAAAAATTAAAATTAATAAAAGTACAATAAAATAAAAATCACGACGTTTCGGAGGCAACACAAGTCTCCGTCATCAGGTGGGACCGTCACAGCCAGATTTGCTGCATCAAGTGAGGCAAGGATTCCAGATCTATTACGACGACAAGAACAATCAGCGTTAAATGCGTACGAAGCGGTGCTCATTTGAATCAGCCACGGAGAAATGATGTGTCGGACCGACACCTCTGACCGGGATTTTAACTCACATCCTTCGACTGTTAATTGAGTGTTCTTCCATAGTGCCACCTGACTCAAAGTGATAATAGTCACTTTAAACAAAAATCAATTACGCATTTAGTTGCCCAAACGGGTACATGTTCATGCATTTGCACGTTACAGAGTTAACGCCACGATTAATTAAACACCTCGTGTTTGACCTTCCATTTCGTTGGAATTTAAATGTTATTGCTCGAAAATAAAAAAAATAAACATTTCAAAGCCTTAGGTCACGGTTCATTAAACGTCCAACGTTCGCCCAAAGTCGTTCCACGCGCACTCGGGGGCTTTCCCACGCTGCCAATCTGTGGGATTGCTCGCAATAAACGCCATCTGAACGTTCGATACGTCGTCGACGTCGGCTTGATCTGGACGCTGTGTCGCTCTGCGCTCGGTACAAGTTAAAAGCCCGGCACATAGATTTATCGGACGCTATTCGTGCTCGCAGGTGTTGGAGTAGGGGAGGGGGGGCGAGTGGGGGTGGGGGGTGGTGGCAGTGTTGGTTTTATTTTTGGTTCTAGATTTGAAGCTTTTTTTTTACTTGATACAGCTGTCGTGGCTGTGACGGTTCCACCTGAAGACGGAGGCTTGTGTTGCTTCCGAAACGTCGTGAATTTTTTAATTTGTTTTATTTTACTTTTTTAAATTTTAATTTTTTACCTACGTGACTTTACCGAAAAAAACCTAAGAGTATTTATTTTTGGTGTTTGAAGTTTGCGAGAGAATCGCGATCGATGTGTGCGCCCAAAACAATCGATGGGTAAAGCGGCTCGCGTGTTTACGTGTAAAATAAATAGTTTTTGCCACTGCGCGCGCTGCTACAGAGAGCGGCCGCATCACCTCCACCACGTGATCCAGAGCTGGGACAATGAGTCGATCAAAGCTTTTTTGGGTTAGATCGCGTTATTTATAAATGTGTCGTAACCCTCCACCACCCGACACGGCCGGTAAGGTTTGTCACGTAAACAACGCGCCAATTAGTTTACTACTTCAGCCCACCGGTGCGTTGGAGAGAAAATCCACAACATTTACGGCTGTATATTTGGAGTTTGCACGCTCTCCCCGATTTGTGGATTTCCCCCCCCCCCCACCCCCACATTGAGAATCAACGTGAGTTCAGAGTATGTTCTTGCTATAAATGTCCACGTGATAAGCCACTTCGTTGAGCTATCATTTGTGGCCAGGTTGCTTTTAAAAAAAAGAGCTTCATAGCTCAGTGGGACCTTACCTGGTAAAATACAATAAAAAGTTGAGTTTTTAGTTCACTCCGACACCCCTGAGATCCCAGATTCCAATGTGGGCGGCTCTCGGCGATTAAAGGATCGACAACAATAATGTTGCTTGATTTGAAGCTTTCGTGACTGCAGGAATCCATACTCTTTGGTTCTTTCGGTAAAGTCACGTAGATATACAGTTCTCCTCCTGTGTATGTCTCACCTGCTGACGATTGTTTGTATTGCGATCGAAACGTCGTGATCTATTAATTTTCTACCTACGTGACTTTACCGAAAGAACCAAAGAGTATGATGTGGCTCTCAGCAACGCCACCACAGCACTGCGGCGTGGTCGCTCCCAACTTAAACGTCACCTCGGTGTCACTAAATATTAATAAGGGCCGGGGGGGGGGGGGCACGTGGCCTTCAGTCTCTGGGCCTGCATCCCCAGGCCTACGGGAACACTGCGGGAGGCCCTGTGACGACACCGCGTTGGGATGTGAGAGAGTGCCTGCCCGGTGTTTTCCATCACCTCGGCTGCGATTGTTTCCAACGCTGCTGTCATCCGCTGGGATTTTTGCACATTTTTGTGTACGGTGCTTTTTCTGCAATATTTTACTGTCTTTTCTTGGATTTTCTGTTTGCACATAGTCACTTTAAGATGCTTTTTGTTCGTGTTTTTGTTTTTTGTTTGTTGCGGTTGCACCCGATTCAAGAGCCGAATGGCTCACAGGGCTATACCTAATAAATGAACTTGAACTTGAATTTGGTCAAATTCTCTTTCGGCATTTTCCTTCGGTTTCCCCCCCCCCCCCCCCTTCTTAGTTGTTTTTTGGCCACTCCCTTCATCTTTCGCGCGACCACGGGATCCGAACCACGCGTTTCACACTGCAGTCCAATTACGATCCTCTAATAACGGATGACATCCTTTGCGGACACCCTGCAGCCTATTACCAGAAAGTAACCGGTGGCTGCAGGAATTGAAGCGTACGGGCCTCCTCCTAGGGGAGCGCGCCGATCTCTCAGCAGCCCGCGTGGCGGAAGTTAGTTTAGCTCAGCTTACTCCCTTTCGCTCCCTGTGGGGAGCATAAGGCCGCAGCAAATCCCACGCCACACCGGACGGTCCTTTGGCAGCTTTCTCTGCTTCATCCCAACACAGGCCCGTGGTAATCGAATGTGTTCTTGTTGCAGTTTCCATAACAGTTCTTTTCCCCGGGGTGGGGTTGTGAGCTCCATGCCGAAACCCCCGGCCTGGAGGACCAGGGGTTGTGCATTTCGTCTGCCCTCCACCCTTTGACCAGTCCGGCATGGTTGGACCTGATGGGAAGCCCAAGGCTCCCACCGGCTTTTCTCTCTGGGCCATGGAGGCACGCGAGATTCTCTACCACGACAAGGCGACAACTCCGTGTGTGCTGCGAGCTTAATTTGTGAATGCGTTTTTGATAACACAGCACACTGACGGCGCCTTCAGAAAGCAGAACCTTCACTTAGACTGGAGGAATCTGGCTGTCGCCTGATGATGCCGGTTGAAATCACTGGCGAAACGTCGTACTCAGATTGTAAATGTTGTGGATTGCTCTCCAACACACCGGTGTGCTGTACTACTACACGTAGAAGTGACTTTACCGAAAGAACCAAGAATAAGTGGGAGACTAACGATAATAGGGGTTTCCCCCTTTTTTCTGGCAACAAAACTGAAACCTTTTTTTTGCCAGAAAAAAAAGGGGAAAAACCCCTATTATTATATTTTGGTACTGGCAAAGGAGGTCTAATGAATTCTAGATTTGAAGCTTTCGTGACTGCAAGGATTCATATTCTTAGGTTTTTTCGGTAACTTCGCTCGAAATACGGCGGTGATTTTTATTTTATTTTACTTTTATTAATTTTAATGTTTTACCTACGTGACTTTACCGAAAAAACCTAAGAATAAGGTCTAATGAAGCTATTAACATGACGGTCAGCCAAAAACCGCTGCTGTGAGGATGTCCCGAGTTCATGTCATGGTTTATACTGGTAGGAACGAAGTGAACCAGCCTACAATAGATTATATCGTCCGTCCGTCAGTCCGTGTAGCAACATCGCCCCCTACTGCAAACACTTGGCAGGACCCTACAAAAACCTTTACACTCAGTGAGGCTTTCCTGGCTAAACAAGTGTAATAATACATTATGTTTATATTCTTTGGTTATTCGTTCCTACCAGCCCACCCCGCAGGGACCTGTTCCTCCCTGACGAGATCAGAAAAGATATTGTACAAGTGCCAGTATTGTATTGAACTTCATTGCAGTACACTGCAGCACAGTTCTGATAATTATAGACCCAGGCTGACTGAGAAATACATCTCCCGTCACCATCATGCCTGACGGCTTCGTGCTGCTACCATCTTACAAATGATCATACTGGGTACATGGGGTTGGCTATGCAACAAACGGCACACTCCAGCAATAACAACCAACAGAAATTACCAGGCGATTGCCAGAATTTAACTGTCAGCTGTGCCATACGGCTGATCCTGGGGCGAAATCGTAAAGCCCATTACGACACAGCATTGCGATATCTATTGGTATTAGAGGTACTAACCATGAGGCTAGGTATAAAATTGGACTCCACCCATTATATCTGTAGGGGATAGAGTGTTGCATGGGATGGAGTGTTGTATGGGATCGAGTGTTGCCCCTCGCATGTGTGGGTTTTCTCCAGGTGCTCCGGTTTCCTCTCACACGTAAGCACTCATGAATTGGCCGATAACACCTTAATATATAAAGGACCCCAGAACTCGGTAGGGAATTTTGGCGTCAGCTCTCTGCCTGTCTGCTGCCTTTCCCGCTCGTCTATGGTTCCTCCTCGCATCCTCCGGGTCGACCTCGCGGTTCGAGAGCGAGCGTTTCAAGTTGGCATTATTCACTTTTGTAAATAACCAAACGCCGTTGTACTCTCAATGCCGACAGCCGAATCGTTCAGAAACTGCCCCGATCTCGTCAGGTCTCGGGAGATGAAGGACAGTGCTTTGGTGGACAACCACGATGCAGTAAACACGTGGTCAGGGGGCTTGCGGGGCCATGCGTTGGACTGTACTTCTATGCTGCTGGATGGATGCTCCCTACCTTTAGCCGCCTTCCCTGCACTCACCCTCCTCCCCCCTGGACAAACACGTCTCAATGACTGAAAGGCTTTGGGGGTCGGCGTTCATACAACAGAAGATTGACACGAGGCTCTAAATAATGTATTTTTTAATCACTAAACAAAGATTGACGCATCGACAGACATTGAATTATTAATAGCGTTATACGTGTTTCAATTACTTTAATCGATTAGGAACAAGGGGCCGTCCATAAATGACGTCACGCACCTAGGGGGGGGGAGGTCAGATATTTGTGACGATGTGTGACGAGGGGGGGGGGGGTTGAGAAATGTGACGTCACATCAAAATGCGAATCTTTAAATAAATATAGACAACACGTTCTACTTAATTAAATAGACGTTTTAATAAATGTTTTCTCCTACAACATCAGAGTGCAGCGCCACATTAAATACGCACTACAATGACAATAGTTTAAAGCGATTTGAAGCATGTTTTATTTTCAAAATGGAAATATAGGTTTTGGGAGGGGGGGGGGGGCAGAGCTTTGTGACGTCATATTTGAGGGGAGGTCTGACTTTTTGTGACGCCGTGTGACGAGGAAGGGTGGGATAAAAAATCGTTCAAAATCGCGTGACCACATTTATGGACGGTCCCCCAATGCATTATGGGAATCCAGGTCAAGAGGTCATCGTCGTCGCACCTATCAGGAACGCATCCTCGACGTCGCTGTATCAACCACGGCAGCTGCTGGCTTTGAATCGTGCACCTCTGCCACAAGTAGCGTACGAGCTCCTGCCGAGGCCACCACTCCCCCCCTCGGCTTTTGCCAGGCCTGACCATCGCCTCTGCAGAGCCCTCAGCTGTCCACTTCTGACACCCGACCCAGATCTGCTTTCAAAGAACCATCGCCACCGCCTGGCTTGTCAGGCTTTGGACCTCTGGGTGCTATTCTACTTCCTGCCAGGTTAAACACATTCCTGCGGAGCGAGCTTGGTAGGAACGTTGGGTTGCTCGGTCAATGGCCAGGATCAACGGCGGCGTGGTGTATTCCGCAAATATGGCCGACTGTGAGGGCGGGCACAAGCCGGCGTGAGTAGGTTAAACGTTGAGTTTTATAAGGGCACCACGGGGTGACCAGCCCCTCCTCACCCAGCCCCACCTCTCTCACCCCCACCCAGCCCCACCCTACCCACCCAGCCCAGCCCCTCCCCGCCCTCCCCACCCAGCCCCTACCTACCCTTCCCTCCCCATCCAGCCCCACCCTCCCCACCCATCCCGTCCCTGCACAACGGACACAATAATCCCCTGTGGGCTGGTGTAACCAGGAGGTTCCTACCAGTAATATTGACCTCCTCTACCCCGTACGATACACGTCTCATCCATCACGATCTCCCCTTCCTCGTTATTTTCTCACCGTTTCACCGGCGAGTTGTCTCCCCCGATCCGACCGCGGACGTTCACGCATTAGCGTCCGCATGCGCACCATATTCGCGGACCAGAAACTTCTAGTTCGTTAGCTCTGTTAAAAGTCCAGTTTTTCAAAGTGTATGAGAAACGCGCGCATTGCCGCCGTGATACATCAGTTGCAAGCCGCCTTACAAATAATTATAAATTATTATTATTATTAAATTTCGATTTAAAGCTTTCGTGACTGCAGGGATTCATATTCTTGGTTCTTTCGGTAAAGTCACGTAGAATGGAAATAATAAAATAATAAAAATTATAAATAATAAAATAATTCTCACGACGTTTCGGCCACAATGAGGACGGCTGCTTGCGTTGTGGCCGAAACGTCGTGAGAATTATTTTATTATGTTTAATTTTTATTATTTTATTATTTCCATTCTACGAAAGAACCAAGAATATATTATTAGTACCTCAAACACCCGTCTCTGATCACGAACGCTTAACCTCTCCATGCCCGGTTTCACAAAGTCCATTAAAAAACAGCAAATTCCGCCCCACCCCAAATTATTAATTTATTCGTGCAATTATAAAAAGACCATAAAAAGACCACTATAATAACAATGACAATAAACAACGCGAAACATTGTGAATGCTGCAGCAGTCGACGAGCAGCTATTTATAAGCTCCCCGCCGGTGAATGAACGCCGGGATTTTGACAATGTCAACGAACGCTGTTGATGAATCACCGCTCGCGGTGAGAGGTGTGGGGAGGGGGGGACCACCCACGCGGGTTTCAGAGTCGGATTCTACTCCGCGGCGGGCACCCAATTAGACAAAACGATGCCCCCCGTCCTCCCAGGCACCCTTCACCCCCCCCCTACCCGTGCCAAACTGCGGCAGATGCACCACCACCACCACCGTCACCACCACCAGCGCCGCCACCAACACCACCACTACCATCGCCACCACCACCACCACTGCCACCACTACCATCGCCACCACCACCACCACGACCACCACCACCGCCACCACCACCGCCACCACCACTGCCACCACCACCCACCACCACCGGCCACCACCACCACGGCCGCCGCCACCACCACCACCACCCTCACAGAAATCTGCATTTCCTTTCAATGAGAACCCCCATTTCTCTAATTTCGTGACTGCAATTCCATTTGTTGTTCTCTCTCTCTCTCCCTTTGCCTCTTTTGAGTGACTCATATGTCACGTGTCACCGCTTGAGGTTATTTTTGTTGCCCATATTTGCTGTAAATACAATTAGCGCTGCATTTGGTAGCCTTTTCGTGAATGCGTGAACTACGATTATCCATATTCTTAGGTTTTTTCGGTAAAGTCACGTAGGTAAAACATCAAAATTAATAAAAAATAAAATAAAATAAAATATTTTATTTTTTTAAACCCAGAGGTGCACGGGTTCGATTCCAGATTCCGCAGCTGCAGTTGAAACAATAGGGCACACGTATTCTTAGTTAATAGGTTTTTACTCTTTCAACTGGTACAAAAACTGACACCTTTATACAAGTGATCATGTTTGCAATAACCACAACACAAGCAGTCGAAATGCAAACAAAAAGAAACAACTCCGATAATGATCATGGTATGCACTGTCCTTGAAGTTGATTGGTCCACACCCAAGACAGCTTTTCTTAGAGCCTAGTCTCCATTGATGTTGGACCAGATGACGCCAAAATGCGCACAACTCAAAAACAGCGCACTATCAGAGCATTGAGAGCTCGGGGTGAAGCATTTACACTATGAGACCTCCTTCACCAGTTGCAAAATATAGTAATAGGTTTTTACCCTTTCAACTGGTACAAAAACTGACACCTTTATATTATTGTTTTTTGCTTGTTTTGTCAAATCCCCTACCTCTGTCCACCCAGCAACGCAACTGGACTCATCCACAGGTCGCGCCCGTGTGCGTAAACTGATTCTGGTACTCCAACGTCTTCCAAGACGTCTTGAAAATCATCGATCGCTTCCGGTGTTGTTCAGACCAAACTCTGGATTGCAAGTCCGGTGCGTGATACCCGTGGCACCACGGCAGCATCCCTGATGTACCTGGGCACAAAGCAAAACGGTACTTGGCAACCCTACCGATTTAAACTGCAGGCTGCCTCCTCTTAAGCCTGTTTTTTTTGTGCCGCGTATAAATCTTTAAAGGAAATATTGCATTATTTCTAAACGTCAACATTCTGCGTGCTTGTGGTAACCGTTTTGCAATAATGCTTCAAACACATACCCAAATAACAACTGCCACCATTTGCCACTAAGTGGCGGTGATGTGACCGCAGCGTTTGTGCCAGACTAGGTGCACTTTGAAGCCACATGACATGTTTTAAGACTCGCTGCTGGCAGGAGGTCACGGGACAGACCCAGGTGTTATGGGTTAATCGACTGGGATGACCGGCAGATGGACCGCCTGTGATCCCTACTCTTTGCTCTGTTCGTTGTCATCGTTGCTTCTCCTCCTCCTCCTCCCATTGTGGGGCGGTGCACAGACACACAAAGACAAAGATCCCCCGTATAGCCTCACCAGACTTGTTGGGGCAAGTGCCGTGAGCGAGCATCTATGAAGACCGGCACGGCACACAAGATGGGTGGGGTCGCCAGCGCCACGCCCGATCGCCTTTGTCTCCCCAGTGCTGATGTTTACACACCGCACCAGGTACTCATTTCAGGCCGAGTCGACCTAGAGGAGGCCCAGGGCTGGTTTCAATATTTGCCTCTGCTATTGTGAATGGGAATCGAACTCCGGTGGCTGGGTTCATAGCGCAGTGCACACAAGACAAATACACAGACGAACGCATAGACACGAGATCTATATCGATAGGGCCACTAATTGTAAGACGCATTTGCTATTGTTTCTTGGTGGCGAATGCTTTTGGCCAGCGTGTTTTAATTACTACGATCCACATTCTTGACACAAGTGGGCGAAGTATCGTTAGAAAGCGCTCGCGAATTCTGCATTGGACACATGTACATAAAGAACAGTGTCCTTCTACTATATATATTTTTTGGTTGGCAGATCTTCTAAGCCTTTTTGCAGCGTTAGGCTGTGAATTTCAGATTGAAATGATTATTATTTCTGTCTGCGTCCTTTTACTCCTCCCAAAATAAAAAAATGTCCATATTCCTTGATGCTTTAAAGAAAAAAAGCGTGCTTTAATGTGCGCTCTCCGTGGGAGAAAATCTAATTTGATCATTTCTGTGGTAGTCTGAAAGCCCGCTGTAAATCACGATATGAGATCAGATTGGCCATAAAACATTACTCAGCTTTGCAATGAATCTGCCGCGCAGATTGCTTTTGAAAAGCAAGAATCTTTTATTGACTCGCGGGCCCATCCATGATCATCAGCTTCATTTGAACCAGACACGAGGCCACGGAAAATAAAGGGGTGTCTCTTTTTTTTTTGTTCAACGGAGACGTGGATTAGAAAGCAAATATAAGCGAACGAGTAGCCGAACAACATTGCAACACTCGTCGCAAAAAAACTAAACATGTAAACCAAATTTGCAGCCGTGTACAATGATAACGATACAAAGTACACTTCAATCGGGCAAAAAAAAGCGTATCTCTTCGAAGTGGCAATTCAAAATAAATCTGATTGCTACATTTTTAATGTGAGAGAGATGCAATTGCATCGTCATCATAATTTAATTCACGAAATGCAACAGCGTGTTGATTTGAACCTCTCTATATGCGTATCTTAAAACAATGCTGCTGAAACGAAACGAAACCTTTTTTTATTGCACCAGGTAAGGTCCCACTGAGCTATGTAGGTATTTTTCAGAAGCGACCTGGCCACAAATGATGGCCCAACGAAGTGGATTATCGCGTGGAAATTGACTCGAAATGCACGTCTCTAAGTGTGTAGGGAAAACCCCGGAATATCTAAAGAAAAATCCACGCGACCACGTGGAGAGAGACACGCAAACTCCAAATATACAGGCCTCAGGGTTTGGATTGAACCCATGAACCTCCTGTATACCAGGCGAGGTAGTTAACATCTTGCCACTCCCAGAAGGCCGTGCGGCTGACGGGTTGTGCCAAAAACACATTCAAGTGGAGAGATTGATATGTGAAAGGAGACATTTCTATTTATCGGGCTATTTATATTTATCCACATTGACGCTGATGATTACGCCGAGTTACGTGTTATATCATTTCAGTTCAAACTAGGACCCCGCAGTGTAAAAATGTAAAATGGGAAATTCAGCAGCATTCATTCAAGCAATCCTGACTGCTAACAAGACAGTGTTGAACCTGGACCAGAATTTGCTTGCCTTGAAACAATACTGCTGAAATTATTGTATCGCATAAATGGCAATATGAATATAATAATATACAGTACAAAAACATTGTCTGGTAAAATATATGATCTTGCGTTGGTTTATCAACTAATGTTGAATCTTTAAGCTCATGATACCTGCGGGAATCGAATTGCACATACAGTGGGTTAGAGTGACATCTGCAGCCACTCCAGACTTAAGCTGAATGATAGCCTTGAAATTACGACATTTTATTACAAAAAATGGCAGATTGCAACATTTTTAGTTAAATTATCTGTAATAATTAATAAAAATGATGATTTGCCATGGCTGCTGCTTATGTTATTAGTTCATAAAATATTAATTGTTTTCGGTTAAATATATACGTAACCTTTAGTGAGACATCAATCCGTTCAAAAAGTATTGGAATGATAATGTGAGTCGAGCACTCTCACCACAGTGCCACTCGCCCAGACTTAAAGGTCAGAGATCAAAGTTGAAAGGTTCCGCTTAATGGTTACTTGGCGTAGAGCTTAGGATGCAGGTCAGGAATAGGGCTCGGAGCTAGGGTGGCTACATACGCTGCGAAGGGAGCTCAACATGACACACACATATGCACACCTGTAATCGAAGTTGTGAAACTCCCTTCCTGGGGCATCGAAGAAGTTCCATACCCTGGATTTGCCAGAAGGGGGTACAGCGAATGCGGACTAATTTCCATCTGTTCCATCTGCACGAAATGGCGTGTCTCCCTCTCACACGCGTGTTTTTTTTCCTTTGGGTGTTCAAGTTTCCTCTCACATGTGTAGGGGTGTTACGGGAGGGAAACAGACGGTTACACAGGGGTGTCCACAATCACGTCCGCAACGGTTACCACCCTGGGGGTTGTGGGGGGATGCTGTGATCCCTCACAGCCCCGCCCCTCGGTGGAAAGTTGGTATAAAAGGCGGAGAGCCAGGGAGCTCGAGGCAGTACGTTGGGAACGGGTCAAGATGAAGAGCCAGTGAAGATCGAAGGCCAGCTAGTCCCTGGAACTCCTCTGGTCGCTGTCCTTCTAAGTGCCGGTCAGAGCAAGCCAGTGGTACGACTCCAGAGCCGTGAAGGTCGATGTCCTTCTAAGGGCCGACTTTGTGTGGCTGGTGGTCGGATCTGTGCCTAGCCAGGGCCAAGATCAAGTCGTCTCCTTGAGAGGACGGGTGTGAGAATAAGTGGGAGCTTGCCTGGAAATACTTACCCTTAGGAAACGGGTGACGAGGCCGCTACCTCTTCGAGTATACGCTGTACCCACATAAGTGTTAATAAACGGGTGTTGCCTCAAGCTCAACCGTCCCTGTTGTCATGCATAAGCACTCATACATTGGCTCAAGACATCTCAATATGTAGAGGACCGCAGAGCTGGGGCAATTGTTAGGCGTCGGTTCACCTCCTGGCTGCTGCCTTCCCGCTTGGCTGTGATTCGTCCTCGAGCCTCCGAGTTGTCTTCTTCCATTCGAGAGTGAATGGCCGCTCTGCGGCGTGCTACGAGTTGAAATGATTATTGTCGTCGGTTTAGGTTTGAGTTGAATTCACAAATCATGTCACTGATGGGTCAAACGCAGCTATGCATGGCTGTTGGTTGATGAAATGAGGCACGCACTCATACTTGGTGGACATTGTACGCTCCGGTAACAGACATTCTATCTCGTAGACTGACTTCCGGTCAGGGACCACCTCAGCCCATCATCTAGTTGTTGGTCAATAAAATTTGTACCACTTTGTTGGTCGTTAACAGTGGTTGTCTTATGGGAAACTGTTCTCGTACCACACGAATCTGAAATTTCTTCTCCTGACATAGAAATGCCCATGGCTAGATACACACACTCACACAGATACACAACACATCCATACATACATACAGACACACACTTACCTCTGTCACCACGTGACACGGGCCGAAACGAGCCCAGCCACTAGCACCCACACTTGTCTACTTGTTCACGATAAAAAGAAACGAATCACAATGCTTGTGTAGCGAGCGACTTCCGAGACACAACGTGTAGAGGGCTCCTTGTTTATTTCTCACACTTTTACAGGCACAATCAAACGGTTACGCATAGCTGACCCACTCATACAGCCCCATCGCCGACGTCCAACTATGTAGCTGGCTGACTTATACAGCGACGACGACGAGGGGTGCCGTACAGCGGATCGGCCACGCGGCCAGGCGATGGAGAAGAGATGACGGCAAAGACAGCGACGGCAGCCAGGACCCGGACCTCCACGACAGCCCCGAACCGCCGGTTACGTCCGCCTTATATACTCCTCGGCGTGGCCAAGCCCCGCCTCCGGCCACGCCCCATTCTAGAACCTTCGAGCAGGTTCCCGGAGCTTCTCGACTGATCCCCGCCTCTGACCTTTAGCCCAGTTACGCCCCCCTTATGGTTGGCTATTATATAGCGCACCCATACCTGTAATTATCTCTCCTGGTCAACAGATGGCACCTTATGGGGACCTCATTTGCCAGTAAAAATATGATAATTGGTTCTTTACCCTTCTATCTGGCAACAAAACTGACACCTTTTTGCAAGGAGTCATGTTTGCATAGACCACAATACCTGCAGTCATAATACAAACAAAAGAACATAACTCTGATAATGTGCACTGTCCTTGAAGTTGATTGGTCCACACCCGAGACAGCTTTCCTTAGAGCCTAGTCTCATATGGGTTGGACCAGATGACGCCAAAAGGCGCACAACTCAAGGACAATGCACCATCAGAGTATGAGAGCTCGGGGAAAGCATCTACACTATGGGGACCTCATTTGCCAGTAAAAATATGATAATTGGTTCTTTACCCTTCTATCTGGCAACAAAACTGACACCTTTTTGCAAGGAGTCATGTTTGCATAGACCGCAATACCTGCAGTCATAATACAAACAAAAGAACATAACTCTGATAATGTGCACTGTCCTTGAAGTTGATTGGTCCACACCCGAGACAGCTTTCCTTAGAGCCTAGTCTCATATGGGTTGGACCAGATGACGCCAAAAGACGCACAACTCAAGGACAATGCACCATCAGAGTATGAGAGCTCGGGGAAAGCATCTACACTATGGGGACCTCATTTGCCAGTAAAAATATGATAATTGGTTCTTTACCCTTCTATCTGGCAACAAAACTGACACCTTTTTGCAAGGAGTCATGTTTGCATAGACCGCAATACCTGCAGTCATAATACAAACAAAAGAACATAACTCTGATAATGTGCACTGTCCTTGAAGTTGTATCATATTTTTACTGGCAAATGAGGTCCCCATAGTGTAGATGCTTGCCCCGAGCTCTCATACTCTGATGGTGCATTGTCCTTGAGTTGTGCGCCTTTTGGCGTCATCTGGTCCAACCCATATGAGACTAGGCTCGAAGGAAAGCTGTCTCGGGTGTGGACCAATCAACTTCAAGGACAGTGCACATTATCAGAGTTATGTTCTTTTGTTTGTATTATGACTGCAGGTATTGCGGTCTATGCAAACATGACTCCTTGCAAAAAGGTGTCAGTTTTGTTGCCAGATAGAAGGGTAAAGAACCAATTATCATATTTTTACTGGCAAATGAGGTCCCCATAGTGTAGATGCTTGCCCCGAGCTCTCATACTCTGATGGTGCATTGTCCTTGAGTTGTGCGCCTTTTGGCGTCATCTGGTCCAACCCATATGAGACTAGGCTCTAAGGAAAGCTGTCTCGGGTGTGGACCAATCAACTTCAAGGACAGTGCACATTATCAGAGTTATGTTCTTTTGTTTGTATTATGACTGCAGGTATTGCGGTCTATGCAAACATGACTCCTTGCAAAAAGGTGTCAGTTTTGTTGCCAGATAGAAGGGTAAAGAACCAATTATCAGATGGCACCTTGTCACTACACTTGTACAAACCAAACATTTCCAGGGAGGGGGTGGGTGAGGGAGGGATTTGGTTACCTTGTTAATTTGCAATTAACATTCTATTTCTCATCTGCCTTTGGTAAATTCTCCGATTAATTATGCAATTCCTGTCGGCGGGCGCCATCAGGTGAATGGCTCGGCATTCAGTTCCCAAGGTGTCTCTCTCCGGCGGGTAACTTCGTGGCGATTAGAAACGGGCAATCAGTTACCACCGGGTGCTGTGGGCAACGCAATTGCATTTGAGACACCTCGGGGGAAGGAAGCGACACTTGGCAAATATAACAATGCCGATGTTTTCGCAACTTAGCCTTGATTCGAGTGAGAGATGGCGAATGCGAGTTGAGCTTTCTCCTTCCAGACCTCATTGTTTGCATGTTCGCATTACCCATCAACCAATACGGTTTACTGGTATTCGTGTACAGGGAAATTGAGTCGTCAGGTCCATACCACGTGCAGCCGTTTCAATACGGGCAACAACATTATTTTTTTCCGGAAACGTGTTTGTAATCCAAAGCACTCGTATATCAAAGCACTCGTATATCAGTTTTGATCACGTGATGCTCGCAGACAAAGCGTAAACACGTACTACTCGTATTGCAAGACCTCGCTCGTTTATCAAATTAATATTTATTAAAAATTTTGCTCGTCTTGCAAAACACTCGCAGACCAAGTAACTCGCAATTCAAGGTTTTACTGTATTTGTTTGTGTTTCTCCCTTGTGATGGGACTTTGTAGGATGAACGTTGAGATTTATAAAGGGCACGGGGTGACCAATGCGGTCTGAATTGGTCTGTAATAAGGTAGGGCACTGCTGATAAGGGGTTGACAGCTGTGTGTGTTCGTGCGCCGTGTCACCAACACTCGGTGATCCGTGAAGGATTCATGCTGCAATCAATGTCGCGAAACGTCAGCTCATGTCAAAGGCAAAGCTGGGAAGGAAGGAAGTCGGATTTTAAGATGGTTTGAGTAACTCAATCAATCGATTTGATTAATTGTCACAATTTCTTGGGGGGTAGGGGGGAGCATGCTTTGGTTCGAGGATATATATATAAATTTTTGTATTGTTATTTATCCTCTTTTCGCACGCATGTATGTTGAACTTCTTTCGCGCCGTACATCGCCAACCGCGCTAATCGTTGGTGCGGAGTATGTATTTGGTCAAACATTTCATTAACTCACCCCTAATGTGATGGCTGGAACTGCTTCTCTTTGGCGAGGCGTGTGATGTTAGCTGGTATTGATGCTTTTCCAGGTTTGCTCTTAGATTGATTGAATTTCGAGTCCCGCCTGCAGTTGCCTTGGCAGGGCCACACCAAATGATTTCGCTGGCCTTATATGGCCCGCGGGCCGGACGTTCCCCACCCCTGGTGTAGTGGAAGCAGGGCAGCGTGGTGGTGGAGTTGCTGATGAGGTACTTGTGGGGCACGTGGCTTGAA
Organism: Lethenteron reissneri; assembly: GCF_015708825.2. Classification (NCBI taxonomy): domain Eukaryota; kingdom Metazoa; phylum Chordata; class Hyperoartia; order Petromyzontiformes; family Petromyzontidae; genus Lethenteron; species Lethenteron reissneri. The sequence goes on from NC_083782.1 coordinate 8,962,612, forward strand.
GCCCACGCGTTTTGTCCACTCCATTTCACTGCAAACATTTGCGTTGGGCAGAGTTCGTGCCGCGTGTTTCCAAAACGACTTCCTCTGAATCTCGTGCGTGGGTGTGGGACGTTGTTCTGGGTCAACACAATGGCGGGGATTAGTGTTGTCGCATTTCAACGTTAAAACTGGCATTTGGGCTGGTGCTAATTTCCGTTGACAGGTCCCGAACATGTGGTTGAAATTTGACATTCCTAAAATGGGTGCCCAGTCTATCCGTCGGACAATTGCTTGTTTCACTTTTCACAGTGGAAGCCATTCGACCAAGATGGATGATTGGATGAGTTGACCCTTGATCGGGATTTGAACTTTTGACCTTCCGACTGCAAAGGAAAGTGTCCTGAGCACAGTTTTACCAGCTCAGACAACTCAATTAGAAAGGACTCTTTGTAAAAAAAGGATTAAAAAAACGTTACATTTGTGGACAACTTACATTTTGGCCGTCATGTTAAAAAGGCGTAGGGGTCATTTTTTTCCAGCTGTTTTGGCACAGTGAAGGGGAGAGCTATGGCGTGAGGGCCGTTGCTTTGTTGGCGTTTTGTCATCATTATTATTGTTGTTAAAATGCCATCCTGAGTGTGAGCATTTTTTGACTACACTAGTCGGTAAGGTGCCGAATTAGGAAATGGGCTACACATTACTGAACAAAGTGTGCACATTGTGGCTGAACAAAAGTGCAGTGAATTTTTTTTTCAGAAGAGTCGATTTTTAATAAAAATAATTCCATCCCATTAAGATGCGGTCACTTTGAGGGAATGGCAAACGGGAAGCAGTAGGTTTAGAAAATAAAAACCATCATGATGTTATGCCTCTCTGCCACTCTCATTAATGATTACAATCGTAATCCTGTCAACAGAAAAAAGGCTCGCCTCTGAAACTAAATCAGTTTGGTGGTTTTAAATCGTTGGTGGTGAATCGGGTAACGAGATAGAATATTGTATTTCTCCATGCAGAAGGAGGTGTGTTAATATTTGACTTGATATCACAGTTTTACTAGTCTTCAGGCTTAAACAAATTTGGTGCAGCATTGAAATTCGGTACCATTAGTGATATCATTAATTCAAGCCGTAATGCCCAAAGATCTGTAACACCATTAGCAAGAGTCAATATTTAACTGTGAGAATGTAGATCATTGTTGATGTATTCGAATAAACATGAACTATTTACAAGCATCGCGTTGAAATACAATTTTTATTCCATTTTAATTTATTTGGACTTCATTCTACAGTCACGTGTGGTTTCCCTGCTCAGATGCACGGTAGGGGTGGTGTTGCTAAATCTCTGGTTGGCAGTCTTGAGCCAATGATGACAATTCCACATTCCTATGGTGGTCTACAGCTGGGAGATTCTTTCAAAGATTGTTTTGAGATCTGCCCTGAACCCCATGCCAGAATGGGGGTGGATAATCCTGTGGCTTACATAGAAATCTATAGCAGCCAGAACTGATTTGTGTGTATAGTTTGTTGTCCTTCCCCCGCAACTCCGATTATCATGGTTGGCTGTGTATGGTATAAAGGAAGTTCAACATGCATGCATACATACATACATGAACGCATGTTTCTAAATGTGGAGGGAAAACCCGGAGGACCCGGAGAAAAATCTACGCGACAACGGGGAGAACATACAAACTCCAAATATACAGGTGTCAGGGTCGGGATTGAACCCACGACCTGCATACTAGGCGAGGAGAGTTAACGTACGCAACACCACAGCACCGCATACATTGAAAGTATGATTCCACGAGGCCCCCCCAACAGCACGGGCCCTCTGTCCGTGTCTGAATAACTTACTGGGCTCAATGCAATCCTCAACCCCAAGACCCCGCATTATTCCATTTAGAATTTAAGTTAATATTAAACATCCTTTTAGAATGGGGATTCCATTCGGAACCATAGAATCATATTTGATTCCAAGAATAGATTGACAATTTCAGGGTCGGAAGCTCAAGTTAGAATGCTGTAGAACAACCACTGCCATTATACCAACTTAAATTATTGCCAGAGTTCTCAGGATCAAGCAGAAAGCAATGCGCTCTCCGATGAGTACGCAAACTCTACCTTTCATCCGGAATGAGTGAACAAATCTGGGCAAATTCTGTGTGCAAGTGTTTGTGTGTAGGAATTGATGACCGCACCGCACTGTACAGTATTTAAACATTAAGATTTGTCGGCGACACATTTGTGAATGTTCCCCATTCCTATGGCAGGGATAAAAAAAAGCAGTGCATATCGTATCAATCCCGAAGGGATGATGGGCTTTCGACGCTGACCAAAATTTGAACTCTACTTCGAATTGTGTGTTCCACGTCCACGCTGATAATTACACTGGTCAACACACTTTTTCTGGCATAAGGTATTCCAACGGTTTTAAGGTAATTTTGGGGTGCTGATTCCAAATCTGGCATCAGTTTTTGTCCATCACATCAGGTTTTTGAGATATCAAATATTGAATTTTCAATAAAAACTGCAGAAGAAAAATATTAAATAAATGTGGATATCTACATAAAATGATATTATAAACACACTATTCTACAAATACAGCACCATATTTTAACACTAAAGCAGTCACTGACTCGCAACAACTTGCAATCATAAGTGACGGAGTTAATTTGGGGTAAAATCAATGAAAATGGGGTATGCCGATAGCATAAAAATGAGATGTGATAGAGCAAATCTGAGATCAGATTTGGAATCAGCACCCTGAAATTAGTCTAAGCCAGCTGCAAAAGTCCAGGCCAGAAAATATGTTTTTTTTTGTTGACCAGTGTAATTGCTGACAGCAATGGGAATTGAACCCATTGCTTCCACGTGAATTGGTTAAGTGGTGAGTACAGCGACCAGGTGTGTAAAATCGCCACGCTTCACGGGGGGGAAGCGCTAACTCCGAACGAGCATTCAGCGGTGCTGATTTTGTGAGTAGAAAAAGTTTGTGTGTTGTCCACCGTGGAAGGCACTCGGCCCACTCAGCTGCACTCCCACAGATTTGAAGTCATGTAATAATTATTTGAATCAATAATGTTTTTTATTCCGTCTCTATTTTCTTTTCGTGTCAATGATTAACTTTTAGAACGTCGACGCAACACGCTGAAGCTGAACACTACTCCTGTTCGTGATTCATTTTTAATGAGCGAAAGCTTTTACACAGAGCCCTTTTAACAATGTACAATGCAGAGAGTTTTCTTTCATGGTCAGGTCTGTGGCCTTAAGGGGATTAGAGAGAGAGAGCAGGAAGTTTAGAGGGCTTTTAATACATTTCACAGACTCATTGCTGGCTGGACTTTCTTACCTCATTTAACCCGATCTAAGCCGAACTTTACTCGAACCGCAGCACCCAAGTATTGACAGTTGCCAGATGTTTACATGCAGTAAAGTTTATGAAGAACTTCACATGTAAAGTGTTTTGCAAGTGCTACAATGCCTGAGCCATTTTGTGGTGGTCATCATCATGGTCAGCCATGGTCAATCCGCTGCTGGATGAAGGCTTCCTTAAGCCACTGCCACCACCATCTCTCATGATCTTGCGATGTGGCAAATCCACCTGGCAGTTGCATAGATACAAAGTGATTCCTTTGCTCCATCTCTTCATGGATTCGTCCTATTCCTTGTCTGCCACTCAGCTGCTATTATTATTGTTGACCATCGGCCCTCATCATACCTCCTAAGTGACATTTCCTGCCCAAGTCCCACTTTATTCTCTCGCAACTACATTTGTAAACTTTTCAAGTTCTTACAATGTTAAGCAATTTGGAATAACAACAATGTGTGCGATGGTGCTGAAAGGATGTGCAAGCATGGTCAATGTGGGTTTGTTTTTCAAACATAAGATCTAATCTGGTATTTGTCCATTACTTTTAGAAAATCTTTCTTTAAAGTTGACCTTGGAGAATTTCGTGACACATTAACGACTCGTGATGTGAAAACTACTCCAAGGCACCTGACAAGATACGCCTGTGTTTTATACATCTTTGCATCGCATTAAGCCGTGTATCGTACAACCGCTAACCACAGATCCTCTTCTCATAAGCTTGGCTGAAAACATCTTAATATGAAACACGAACAATACAAGACTCTCCTGAAAAATACTTCCTAAACTCAGCCTGGCTTCCTGGTTAAAGAAGTAATTATCATTATCATCACAAGTTTGGCAATTGTTGTTGTTGTTACAAACATTCCATGTTTTTTGGGCGTGACTTAAAACTCAACGTGGGCATAACCAAAGTTGCAACAGAATAGAATGCTCGTCGGAACGTAAGCAATACAATAAAAATGTCTATATATGGAAATTGCGAGTCGTGCCTGGGATTCGTTTGTGCAGACTGTCAGAACCAAAGGTGCGGCATCAGGCTCGCCGCGTAAATAAATCGTCGCTGACACGGGGCACACGAGTGGGCTACGCTCGCACGCTGTTCCCGAAAGGACTGATACTAAGCAGCGCTTCCGTTCAGCGCCGTTCATGGGGACGTGTGTACTTCCAATCGGATTGAAAAAAAAATTCCAAAGTTATGTTCTGGCCTGAAGGAAAACTCCCACGCAGTGGTACACGCACGCACGCACGCGCGCGCGGACCCACACGCGCACGCGCATCCACACACGCACGCGCATCTGCACGCGGACCCACACACGCACGCGGACCCACACACGCACGCGCATCTACACGCGGACCCACACGCGCACGCGGACCCACACACGCACGCGCATCCACACGCGCTCGCAGCTTGTGCACGTCATCTTTTGTCAGCATCGCAATAAACATGCCGTGACTGTTTCAGGATGGTGTTCCCGCTGTGTGCTCGCTGATCCGTTTCCTTGCAGCGCCAGGCTGTTATGGAATGGCCATGCGATGGGAGTAATATACGATAGGAGGCGTTGAATGTTGCAAACGTATTTTTTTTCTTGAAATTTTACATGCAGGCAACGGCACGCACGAACAACGGCACGCGCAGACTGAAGGACGCGAATTCAAATCCCATCCAGGGTCAGTCATCGCATGTTCATCAGTCAGCCAGCGATTGTCATCATCACCACCACCATCATCGTCGTCGTCGTCATCTTCCTCCAGGGTTTACCAGTAACGCACCTCCGATTAGCACGGTTGGATTCGTGCAATCCGAAAGAAGTTCAACATACATACATAACGGTTCAAAAATCTATTATAAAATAATATGCATACACAGTATATTTTTGTCTTTACATTTTGTATTAAATGGAGACCTTAATTTATTTAAAAGGTATAAATGTCCTTACGTTCTAATGAGCATTGCACTCACAGTTCAGAAGGTCAGTAACGGGTAACCGTTTCAAGTGGAATTACAGTAAACACATTCCTGCTGCGGAGGGAGCTGGTAGGAACGTTGGGTTGCTCGGTCAATGGCCTGCAGGGTCAACGGCGGCGTGGTGTATTCCGCAAATATGCCCGACTGTGAGGGCGGGCACAACCCGGCGTGAGTAGGTTAAACGTTGAGTTTTATAAGGGCACCACGGGGTGACCAGCCCCTCCCCACCCAGCCCCACCCAGCCCCACCCCTCCCACCCCTCACCCAGCCCCACCCAGCCCCTCCCCACCCTTCCTCCCCACCCAGCCCCTCCCTCCCCTCCCCACCCAGCCCCTCCCTGCACGACCGACGGACGGACACAATAATCCCCTGTGGGCTGGTGTAACCAGGAGGTTCCTACCAGTATAAACGCAGTGATTGTTGTTGGCACGTGTGAACGTGCCACCCGCACGGTGGCCTAGGGCCATCACGTGGTACGTTTTACCTCGTCTCTCGGTTTAAAAAAACCGTGAGTTTATTGCTCTCGACATTTCTGTATGCGCAGCACACCAGCAAAGCGGTTGTACCAAATTTGTCGATGCGATTTACTGGCCATGAGTAAAAGGACAATGTCATGAACACGCGTTTGAAATGAGCTCCTGCAGGTTGGTGAGAACTTCACCAGCCTTGGTGGAGGGAAGTCAACACGGCTGTTGTTTGCCGACGTCGCGTAGAGAATCGTTTTTGCTACAGGAATATGGAACGTCAGCCACTGGCTGAGGACTGCAAATGAGAGGTGAACACTGCCCAATGGCAATTGGAACATAAACGCACTTTTTTTAAACATGTCCAGTACGTAAAGTTGATACAAAATAAAAACACTTGTTTTTAATTTTCAGAGATTAGCATGTCAATCTGTTAATGTAAGATTAGCATGTCAATGTAAGTAAACCGGGCGCCACCGAAGCTGTGGAGATGGCCATTGTATTGTGAGAGATTAGCATGCCAATGTAAGAAAACCACCCCAACGGTGGCTGTGTTTATGAGACATTTAACCTGTTAATGTAAGATTAGCATGTCAATGTAAGAATATGAATTCCTGCAGTCACGAAAGCTTTCAGTATAGATGATTACTAAAAAAAGAATTTATATTTAAAGTTAAATTATACAATGTTTTTGGCAAAGTTAATTACATCACTAAATAATTCTCACCTACTCTGCTCACTTTTGGTTCTTTCAGTTATGCTTTAAAGATCTAGGCAGTGGCATTGAAGCGTGGTTGTCATTGGGTTCTGGTGCAAAGAGTCAAACAGGGGCCCCTGCTGTCCAATTCCACTCCAGAAGAGTGTGCAAAGAAGAACGGAGACGCTGTCTTTCCGACAGACCTGTTCTTCACCTGAGGACGGCTGCTTGCGTTGTGGCCGAAACGTCGTGAGAATTGTATTTTACGATGTTTTATTTTTATTATTTTATTATTTCCCTACTACGTGACTTTACCGAAAGAACCAAGAAGAAGAAGAACGGAGAAGGTTTATGCCGGAAATGTTCACCGAGAGACAGAATGAGGAACACGCGCTTCGGGGAACAAACACAAGCGGGGCTCTGCTGCGCGCATATACGTGTGAGCGTGAGCACACGTACGTACGAGCGCGCATGCACGTGTGAGTGCGCGCGTGCACGTGTGAGTGCGCGCGTGCACGTGTGAGTGCGCACGTGCACGTGTGAGTGCGCACGTGCACGTGTGAGTGCGCGTGCACGTGTGAGTGCGCGTGCACGTGTGTGTGCGCGTGCACGTGTGTGCGTGCGCGTGCACGTGTGAGTGCGCGCGTGCACGTGTGAGTGCGCGTGCACGTGTGTGTGCGCGTGCACGTGTGTGCGTGCGCGTGCACGTGTGAGCGCGCGCGTGCACGTGTGAGTGGGCGTGCACGTGTGTGCGTGCGCGTCCACGTGTGAGCGTGCGCGTGCACGTGTGAGTGCGCGCGTGCACGTGTGTGGGCGTCACTAGCGAGCGTGGGCAGGGCCCGCGCGTTTGGGATGGGATCTAATCATTCACATAATTGTCACGGCTTTATGCGAAATGCGATTTGCAAATGAGAACACCGCAACACCGCTCATTGCTCTATTGTGTTTACTATAAATATGATTATGAGCATATATAATTTCTCGAACGCACGCGCACACACGCCACGGTTTGAACAGTGGACTCGCTGTTGAGACGTCGCTGCCGCTGTGATCTGCCGGCACAACAGTTGAAACAATAGGGGGCATTTAATCAAATCCACCCAACAGCCCCAACGCCTTTGTCCACGCGGTATTATGAACGGGTTTACTGTGGTGGGGTAAAGTCTGGGTACTCCCACTTCTTCCAAGACGACTTGGCCATCCTGGAAGAGTAGGCCAAAATAGCCTCCTGAGAGGGTCTCTCTCTCTCGAGCGGGAGCATGAGCTGGCAATTGCAAGGGGGCGGGAAATTGTCTTTAAAACTAAACTATTAAAATCGGTTAAACTATTTATATTTTTCGAGGCACAGCCTACTGAGCTACGTATAGCTCTTTTTCAGAAGCGACCTGTCTACAAACGATAGCTCAACGAAGCGGTTTATGTGGAAATTTATAGCAGTCAAATATTATAAACGCATGCTTCTAAATGCAGAGGGAAAAAGCGGAGGACCCGGAGAAAAATGCACTCGACCACGGGGAGAGAGAGAACACGCAATCTCCAAATGTACAGTTGTTAGAGTCGGGATCGAACTGATGACCTGCATACCAGGAGAGAATTAACATCTAACCACCTTGGCGGCCTCAAACATATGCGCTGCATAAAATGAAATAATTTAAAGGAAATGTCAATACAATTTGTCAAGACGTACAGATGTCATTCCATGTTTACTGTGTGCACATCAATCCACACCCTGGGCATCCCTGCGCACAAAAAATGTTCCGCCTCAAGCAATATTTTAATGGATTTAAAACTTAAATAAATAAAACGATGGTGGTGCACACTTGCACAACCTGTTTTATTTCTAGATTTTCTGTTTGGGTGTGAAGGCAAATGGAAAACAGTAATCAGAGAATAAAGCAGAAATTTTGGAATGACTTTATCACGTCTCCAAATGTGCTATTAAGAAGGGCCATTGTGCAATGCGTCAACTATTATATATTTTTTTATTAAGGGCCACAGTGTTATTGACGAATGTGTGAAGTTTTTATGTTTACAAATGGGTGGAATAGCCACAATTATTGCGTGAGTTTGTGATGAAAATGGAAGTGATACGTTAGGCAGTCGATACTTCAACTCCAGCCAACATCGCTTGCAATAAATGTGTCAATATTGGGTGAAAGGAGCGTAGGAATTAAGCTCGTATCATTGCTCATCGGGATAAGAGTGGCGATGGTATGTGGCCTGTGACAAGTCCCATTGTTGAAAAAAGTGTTTCAAGTTCATTTAGTTTCAACCTGGTGGGAATTTAAAAGAGACAAAGATTTGCACGAGTGACCTGGGTGTGTGTTGTTGGGTGCCAAACACTCACACTCTTAGTTCTTTCGGTAAAGTCACGTAGGTAAAAAATGAAATTAAAATTAATAAAAAAAAAATCACAACGTTTCGGAGGCAACACAAGCTTCCGTCTTCAGGTGAAACCGTTACAGCAAAACATCTGTATCAAGTGGAGAGAAGTCCCAAGAGGTACGGACCTTATATACTGGTTAGGGGGGGGGGGAAGCCAGGAAGGGCCGCGAGAGAGGAGGAGTTGTGAGATGGTCAGTACTGCTGCTGGAACTGAGCCTTTGTAATGTAGATGGCATATGTTGATAAGCCAGCTAGGATTAAACACTCGGCAAGCGGAATCAATGCTGTCGTGTCTTATTGGTTGGCAGCAATTCCACAAACGTGCACACCTATGCAGTCATAACCCATGTAGTCGTCACTGTTGGCAGTGATGTCGTGGCCTAGTTGCCGTACGTCCGCACCTTGTTGCGAAGGTTTCGCGGTTCGAATCCAGCGGAAGCCCCGGTCGTTTCTGCCGGAGTGATGACCACGTCAATACGTGCAAGGTCCCCTGGCGTCGTTAGCAAGACTAGGCCGCAGTGAGCTGTTGTTGAGAGGGTCCAAATATGCCAAAATCGACAAATGACCGACACGTTACTCAATTGTGCCATGGTGGCGCGGTGTTACCTACCTCGTCAGGTATGCGAGAGGTCGTGGGGTTTAATCCCCCACCCTGATGCCTGTATATTTGTAATTCGCATGTTCTCCCTGTGGCCGTGTGGATTTTTTGTTCCAGTTTTTCCCTCCGCATTTAGAAACATGTGTTTCGAGTTTTTGGCTGCTGTACATTTCCACGTGATAATATGCCACTTTGTTGACCTACCATTTGTGGCCAGGTGGCTTCAGAAAGAGCTAGATAGCTAAGTGGGCCTGACCTGGTCAACGTGTAATGCGCCACACACTATTCGCTCGCTCTTGAAGAGAGGGAACAACTCCGGTGTGCAAGGAGGAACCACAGAGAAGGAGGAGAGGCAGCCTTGGTGATGTGCCAGCACCACCAATTGCCCGAGCGTTGCAGTCCTCTACATATTAAGGTGTTATCTGTCAATAAACGAGTTGTTTGGACGTGTAGAATGAAACTGGAGCCACTCGTGCAAGGGGGCAACACTCTATCCCCGTACAGACAGAACAGGTGGAGTCCACATTTGCTGCACTGCCCTCTCCTGGGAAGCCAGGGTATGGCACCTCAATACCCACGGGAAAGGAGTTTTGCAACAACACTCATTTGTTCGATCCACAAACCATGGCCTCAACAGTGCTGGATCACAGGCTTTCATCGCTATCGCCCGATACTGTCTGGACGTATATAAAATGCATACACATCTATAAGCTGTGCGCAATGCATTTTTTGTTACTGCACCGGAATAGCTTATTGTATTAAAATGAGTAAATTTCAGCTATTTCTCAATACAGTGATGTGATAAGCCTAAGGTAATAGGCCCAAATATCCTGTACATCATCTTCCCGGTGTGTGTGCATCCCCGTCGCATGGGGAAGAAACGATGAAGCGGTCGTGAAAGCAGCACGCTTGATGTGAAATAAAATCCGTCTTTGTACAGACTTAAAGCACGCTGCAAGCTGAGTAGGGGCAGCTTTTTTGGCTTTGCAGATGAAGTGAATTGCATGGCGGGGAAATGTCTGTCAGTACGTTAATTTAAATGTATCCCGTGGTGTATCGGAAGGCAATGCGTGCGTTTGACAAATATCCATCACCGTTTGCATATATCGGTTGAATGTTTCTGTCAGCTTAATTTTTAATCACGCTTTGGTCAGTCTTGAAGTCACGTGCATGAGCCGACTTGTGCTGCAGGGAGTTTGTTATTTGCCATTGATTTGTTTTTGTGCAATTTTTCCCATGACCCACGTGACGCAGTTGTTTTTGTTTTGCTTTCTACTTGCTTCATGGTTGTGCTTAAATTAAATTGTTCTTTTGTTTGCCAGGTCACTCTTGCAAAGGAGACACACGCAGAGTATGAAACATGTGAGCCGTGTCATTGATGGCACATTTAGCCTCTCAACACCGAGGTGGCCGGGTGCCAAGCTGTCTGAAGGTTCCTGTGTTCTCGTCGAAGGTTTGAAATATAATCGCACGCGAAAAAGCTGTCGCGTAAAAAATCAGCTCTTGCCCTCGGGTCACATAATCCCAACTATCCTCCTCCACACACAGGGCATTCCTGTGTCCTATCCGCCAATCACCTGCGCGTACTGTTGTACCAACTAAGGTAGGTGAACGAGTAAGAGGTCCCTAAGATACACTAGGTATGAAAGGAACACCTAGGATTAGTCTTTGGTTCTTTCGGTAAAGTCACGTATACAGATCTTTATACGTGACTTTACCGAAAGAACCAAAGAGTAATTCTTTATACGTGACTTTACCGAAATAACCAAAGAGTAATTCCTGCAGTCACGAAAGCTCCAAATTAAGATTTAACACCTAGGATGTTTGGCGATTACTACAACACGGTTGCTGTCTTGATGAATTGTACGCACAATTGGGGGTGGAAACGAATCGGGGCATAGTTGGACGCCGCTGAAGTAAAGACACACGCGAGCTCAAGGTAGCAAATGTACCCAAGCCGATGGCCACCGAGGGAGACGAGATCAGATCTCGTGAATTGTGGCAGTGGATGATGATTGGTGATGACAGGAATGAAGGCCTTCAGGGGACAGTCAATGTCTGTGGCACCCCGAGACTCCCCTGGGACGAGTTGGCGATGACCTACACGGTGCCCAAGCACTCGTGGGTGCTGCCCTGGCGGCCCCTGGGGTTAGTCGTTGTTATCGTTGTTGTTGTTGTAATTGTTGTTGTCGTCGTTGTTACCATTGTTGGTGTTGTCATGGTTGTTGTCAATGTTATTGTCGTCATTGTTGCCATTCTTGTCATTGTTGTTGCCATTGTTGTTGTCATTGTTGTTGTTGTCATTGTTGTTGTCATTGTTGTTGTCATTGTTGTTGTCATTGTTGTTGTCGTCGTTGTTACCAATGTTGGTGTTGTCATGGTTGTTGTCAATGTTCTTGTCGTCATTGTTTTTGTTGTCATTGTTGTTGGTCCTGGGCCCAGGTTGCTTGGTCACAGGCCGTGGTGCCGCTCTCTCTCTCTCTCCCACGTTTCCCTCGCCCTGACCCCTCACACCCCAACCTTCCACCCTTCTTTATTTCCTTATTTTGTGAAGGCATCTCGAGATGCGATGGCATGTCGACGCGCTTCATAAACTGAAATGGCCATCGTTGCCGCTGTTGATGATGATGATGAATAAGTTCCTTCGCTTGCAGCGGGAGTCCTCGAGGAGAAAAGTGCTCAGCGTTTTTGCTCGGATGCTCAGCGTGCATCCCCTGCTCCATTGGTGGTGCTGAGCCAGTGGTGAAAAGACAACATTCCTAGAGGTTGATGGTGCAAATGTGCAAAACAGAAATCTGCGGAAGCACCAACATTCGTTGAAACAAAACACATTTTTTTTTAGCAGGAAAAGTTCAATCGATATTAGTCTTACATAATACAGGTTTTTTTTTGTGTTAGATCGAGTAAATATAAATGTGTATTTAAACCTGCCACCACCCGACACAGCCAATTATAAAGGTTTGTCACGTAAACCAAACATGGCAATTCGTTACTAGTACAGCACACCGGTGTGTTGGAGAGCAAATGCACAACAGAGATAAGGCTTAGTCGATACGGAGTCATAAGAAGCGAACTGAAAGGGGCTGTCCAGCGTTTGTGCAAGACAGACCCTGAAAGGACAGTCAGCAAAAGAATGTGACGTCTGGTCTGTGTCGCTCCACAGTGAGACATGTGGTTCTGTTCTCCGAGTGGGGGGAGATAAGGGAAAAAATACCTTGCCTTATGCACAGATGTAAGTGGAGACATTTACAGTTTATATATATGTTGAACTTCTTTCGCGCCGTACGTAGCTAACCGTGCTAATTGGAGATGTGGGGGAAGACAACAAAGATAATGCAGCTTCACGAGCACTGGACGGACATGGTCGGATCTTGCAGCACCCGTCATGACGAGTGCCAAATAATTTTGTACACGCTGCAAATTTTGATTTAAAGCTGTCGTGACTGCAGGGTTCATATTCTTGGTTCTTTCGGTAAAGTCACGTAGAAGGGAAATAAAAAAAGATAGATATTTTTATTATTTTATTATTTCCCTTCTACGTGACTTTACCAAGAATACGCTGCAAATTATTAATGTGTTTGCCAGACGTCCCGTAGAGTAGCGAGTTGCAATATTCGAGCCTTGTCGATACTATGCTACACGCCACCGTGTTGGCTACGTCACGACTCGAATACTCGATAGTGGTCGAATGTATCGTAAAGCCCTGATGTGAAAATTGCAGGACCTGACTACTTTGCACGTGGTTATCAAACGGCATGTTCTGGTCGAGTATGCAAGTGGAAGGGCCTGCATGAGAGGGAGCTCAGAGGAAGCCCCTATGGAGGGCATTTGGGCCTACAGTCCCACGAGGTCCTCAACGTTTTGGAAGAGGTGGGAATACCCACACTTTACCCGACCCAACGCAACCTGCTGATCGACTAACTGTGGCATACGCATTAATACTGATGGGTGGACAGAGGTGGAGAGATCTCGCTAAACTTGCACCATTGTTTCAACTGCTGCGCCGGAAGGTGGAATTGAACTGGCAACCTACTGGATTGCAAGTCCAGAGTGCTAACTATTACACATTGGCAGCGTCTCTCATACGCGAAATAAAATGACAATTATTTTTGACTCGGTGTCATTTTAAACGATTGCTTGAATTGAGGCCTGAATGTTATTTTATGGTATATTTACGGTTAAAACAATTTGATAGGATTCATCTTCTAAAATAATAAAAAATATTTATATTTTATTTGTATTCTTTTATTATTTTCCCTTCTACGTGACTTTACCAAAAGAACCAAGAAGATGAATCCATGCAGTCACGAAAGCTTTAAGTCGAAATTTGAAAGGATATTCATGCTCAACTAAGTATAAATTTACGTCGAAAATTTCACATTCACGTGACCGGCACCGGTTTCTCTGTTGGACAACCACCGTTATGGATACCGCACAATGGTTTCGAACCCCGTCCAGGTTTCGAACTCGCATCCTTCTGATTGCGGACAGTCGAGCACTCTGCCACAGAGCTACCAAGCCTCGTTATATTGAAAGTGGCTGATTAATTCGCGATGGCCTCCTACTCGTAATGGCGTCGCCATTTGATGAAGATTTTTTTGACGTCTCCACAATCACCAACAAAAATAGTTGATGATTGCCCGATATTTAAGAGTGGCAATCAGCGTTCCTCGAAAAGCACTACATCATTTTTCGCTGGCTTTGATAATTGCCAAATTACTCTAAGCAGACATTTCAAATAAATCATTGCCCTGTATCCCTGAAACGCCCCCGTCAATGCAAGGGGCAATGTTGTTCTTTGATGGCTTTGCTTGCTCATCATTCCCTTGTAAAAAGGCTTCCTTGGGGCCATTTAACAAAAACCTACAATGAATGGATAACGCATACACTGAGAAGCAGGTGGGGAGCCCATTGAAAATATAATATTTATTGTTGTTTTAAAAAAAGACACTAACATTTTTTAGGCCTACATGTGAATTCACAGATATATTTTTTTGTTCGGCCAGTGTAGATGTGGATGAATGTAAACCCAGCAGGAGATATTTGTGTTTCGATGCAGGTGCCGGCTATTTACGTGAAATGCCAATTTTTGTGGGGAGGACGTAAATATTACGGTCGGCAATGACCACCATTGTTTTTGAAAATTGACAAATGTAGAAATATCCAGTGTTTTAGGCAATTGCCCAGAGCTAGTGGAAGTCTATCCTTAAGCCTGGGTAGGTGCCCACCAGTTTGTTTTTAAATAAAAACACACTGAGCCTACCCCTTCAATAATAGTTTAAATAAGTGTCGCGTCCATAATACAGTTTTTTTATTAGATCGCGTAAATATGTATGCGTAATGACATCGTTATGGCAGGAAGATCATAACCCCTAAAACCTGTATTATGGATGATATTGGTCGTGGAAACCTACATGTTAAACTAATAGTGTAGCAGACTGTTAATGACCAACCACCGAGGTTGTGTGGAGCAGACTGTGACTTTACTGCATTAATTTTTATTTGAGGCAACATTTTAGAAGGCAACATCACCTCTGAAAAACCAACGGTAGTTGCGGCCTGTATTTTGAAAAGACTGTCGATGTATAGGCCGTGCAATTATATTTAGGTCGATCTCCAGGGTGTAATATCTGGCATGAATAATGAGTATGAATGCAATATATCTATCAAAGCTACGCCTAGGCAGGGTTATTCTCACAGAGGATTGTGAGCTAGAATCCCCATTGGCTCAGCCATCATCCATCCTTGTCCTTTGGAGGAACTTGCTCCAGCCATATGAATGTCGAATTTACACCGTTGGTTTAGGGTCCATTTAATCAAATATATCCTCTATCCATTTGAATTTGCTGCTCAGAGTTCACCTAAAATCAGACACCTGCTGCCCTGGATGTTACGTGTTATCTATATTGTGTTTGACTGCAATTGTTTTAGCCCACCGTTTGGCTATATTGAAATGCAGCTTTTATCACACCGGTGTCTGGTCGCTTCCTTTGTTTGAATCTGTTGAAGACAGAGGCTTTAGGCTCACGAACAAGGATGTGCACTTATTCTTTGCACATTTGATTGTGTAGACCAGAGAGTGAAAGATAACCAAAAAAACAGTACATGGAACAAAAAAAAGTGTGTTCTATGCTCTGGAATGACACCCCCAAGAAAGAGCACGTGATTACCAGTTGAAACAAGTTCAATAAATACATAAATATTGTGCTTCTTAGCTGGGGGGTTGTTAAAAGTAAAATGGCCACCGTCTCTCAGCGAATGTTTTGGTTGTAACCAATCGTGCTAGAGGACGCATTCGCCGTGGTCACTCAAGTCACAAAGGGTTATTTGATTTATTTTACAAATGTTCAAACAAAGATAACCCCCCCCCCCTCCTCCCACGTGGCCTTTAACAGACTGTTGGGGCAAGTGCTGTTAATGAACACGTATTAAGGCTGGCACGGAACATGAGGGGATGGGTGTCCAGCATGATGCCTGACAATCTTTGCCTTCCCAATGCTGATGTTTTTCACAACAAAGATCCCCCTTATGGTCTTAACATGGCAAGTGCTGTTAATAAGTACCAACGAAGGTCGGCACGGTACACGATGGGGTGGGTGGCCAGCACCATACCAGGTACTCATTTGAGGCTGAGTCGATCGAGGGCAGTGTTGTCTTCCATCTTGCAAACTTTGCCAAACGGACAGATTTGGCAGGGAGACCAGACCTCACGCTAGCGACGAGATGTTAACTACCTCGTCTGGTATACACGAGGTCGTGGGTTCGATCCCGACCCTGACGCATGTTCTTCCCGTAGTCTCGTGGATTTTTCTCCGGGTCCTCCGGTTTTCCCCCACATATTTAGAAATGTGCATTTCAGAGTATTTGGCTGCTATAAATGTCCACAAGATAAGCCACTTTGTTGATAATTTGTGACCAGGCTGCTTTTGAAAAATAGCTATATAGCGCAGTGGGCCTTACCAGGTAAAATACAACATAGTTTATAGTTTAGTTTAAACGAAACTTTGGTGTGGTGAACAAAGTTGTTCCATTTGGTGCGTAGGAGCTCGCCCACTCTCCAGCACGTCACGTGGTGCTTGCCCACTCTCCAGCACGTCACGTGACGCTTTCATATGCCGCATATGAAAGGCCTGCAGCCTGTTTGAGCCTAACTCAGGAGAGTCCATTCTATGGGACTGCCATCACGCAAGACTTGTATATTCGGATCTTGGTAGATGTGCTGGGACAACGTTGAGATGTTGTGTAAATACGGCATCATGGATGCAGCCAGGCCAATCCTGCGTCTGATGACTGCTTGCAACTGAGGTATGTGAAGTGCTTGACACACTCAACAGCGTTGGTGTAGTGACTGTGGTGTTGGTCTTGGGGGGGGGGGGGGGGTGGCAACTCTCAATGTCTGCACCTGTGTCTTCAACCATGTGACGTTGAGTCCAACAGTGCACGTGACATGGTGAGACTATTGGGAGTAAACCGAGCGTGCCTTGCAAGGCAATGTTGCATAATCCTTGCCAAGGCCTTGACTGGCACATTGAGGAGGGATATGCCCTGATAGTTGTTACAATCAGTACAGTCCGCCTTCTTGAAAAGTGGGACCACCAGGGCAAACTTGCAATCTTATGGAACCCATTCTGTGGTTCAGACCATTATGCCTGTACACAATCAACACTCTCTCTTCGCAGTTCGTTTGGGAGATCTTCAGCCAGATGCCACATCAGCCAGCCACTCACATGGAGCGGCAACTTCTCAAATATTTGAGCCACCTAAGCAACATCAGGGTCAACCTCACCTTTCCCCATGAAGTTATCTGAACTGAGGGGTTTCCTTTTCCCCAAGACCTCATGGAAATGCTCAGAAAACCTGCAAACCTGTTCCTGGAATGGTAATGATGGTAAAAGGTGTGGTACTGCAAGTAACTTTTTTTATGGAGTTAAAAACATGATTTGTGATCTCAGCAACCTGCGACCACCACTCATTCTTGCGGCACTGCACCGCTCGCCAAACCATCAATGCGAATGCTGTGGTAAGCCTCCTCATTCTTAGACTTGGAATGTTGTAGGTGGTGGGAGTGGGCCTGTGCTTTCTCTCGGCCAGAATCTCTGGGGAGGTTTCGACTGCATAACGAATACAGTCATAACAGCTGCATGATCCAGAGTCCTGAACCTCAACCCGTTATTCCCTCAGCTTCAGGAGGAGGTGGGCACGATTCGAACCCCAGTTGCAAGCTATGACGACATTTTCGCTCGCAACTTTTATCAGCGAGCCATGACCAGCCGATTGCGGGTTTGAATGGGATCATAGCTGTGTGCCCACTATCACAGTGAAAAAAATGGCCGTCGATATTACAAATGGCGAGCGAATAGTTAGGGGGCAGATCAGCTTCACGGTAGGTCCTGGTGCCAAGGACTCGGGCCCACATTAAATGTGTCCATCGCTATACGGTCCGGCAGATGTTCGTGCTGGGACACGGCGTGCATCCATGGCAAAAGCTTATTTTAATCTTGATTTTTTTTTTTACAACTTTAATTGCATGTGGGAGTGTTACCAGCCGCTCACACCCACTGTGGTGACTGTGAACATACCAAGAGGGGAAACTTTAGCCTTCCCCCCACTGGCATTGCTCACATCACATCACAATGTTACCGACCGGTAACCACCAAAGAGGCGGGGGTTCTTTTGCACCTGCAGACAAAGATCCCCCCCTCCCTATAACCTGACCAGACTGTTAGGTTCTTTCGGTAAAGTCACGTAGGTAGAAAATAAAATAAATTAAATCACGACGTTTCGGGCGCAACACAAGCGTCCGTCATCAGGTGGGACAACCACAGCAAGAAACACACTTCAGCAATTTTGATTTAAGGCTTTCGTGACTGCAGGGATTCACACCTGATGATGATTGCTTGTGTTGCAGTCGAAACGTCGTGAGAATTGTAATTGTTTGATATTGTTATTATTTTATTATTTCCCTTCTACGTGACTTTACCGAAAGAACCAATAATACTTCAGCAATTGTTTCTTGCTGTAATTTATTTTATTTTCTACCTACGTGACTTTATCTCAAAGAACCAAAAGAGTATGCATCCCTGCAGTCACGAAAACTTCAAATCTAGATTGAACCTGACCAGACTGTTAGAGCAAATGCTGGCATATAGAGGCCGACATGGCACATGTGGGGTGGGTGGCCAGCACCACACCTGGCCGCCTTTGTCTCCCACGTGGCGATGTTTATACACCGCACCAGGTACTCATTTGAGACTGAGTCGACCACATGTATGTACATACGTTGAACTTTATTCACACCGTACGTAGCCAAACGTGCTATTCGCCCATTGACTCACCCGCTCGCCCACTCATTCAAACACGCACCGACTCGCCACATTTGCTCGTTACCTCGCTTCTCTTTCTGCTTCTCGCATCGCAACTGCTGCGCCGTGGAATTCTCTCCCATCGTTTTCTTTCCCCCCCCCCAAGCTCCTATAACAACCTTGCTCAATTCCAGAAACGCGCTAACTCGGTTATAACTTGGATAGCGCTGTTTGTTTATGGCAGATTGGCGTGTTTTGGGCCTTTGGGTCTGTGCTCAGATATTCGTCTGTACAGGTGTTGGCCGTGAGAAGAAATCTCAACCGAAAAATGCTACAGTTAACCCATTAATATATATAAAAAAAATTACTGTAAATATTGGGTGATTATCGATTGTATGTAATCAGTTAAATTTGTGGGAGAATAAAATTACTGAAGCATTTGCAAATTTTATTCTCCCGACAAGTTTGCCGAGCTCATAAAGTCGATATCCTGTCCATATTTCACGTGAAAATGTGAGTCGCTGTTTATAACTCTGGCCAAAGTGTGTTCCCTTGCCTAAGGCGCCATGCATAAAGTATTTGTGTCTGTATATATTTGGTGTTTATTCTTGCATTGCAAATGATAAAAACCAAAAATACCAATGTAGGCTACACAAAGAGTCTTTGTTTTGCTGATACGTGAAAATATGTAAACTCGAACCGGTTTCAACCATCTTTTAGTAAACGGTTAACCAGAACCAAACCTTTCAAAACAAATTGGCACCGATTAAGTCGTAGCCGGTTCAAGCAGACTCGTAGGCTTGAACCCTCTCATCCTCTGCGTTACCAATATTCTCTCTTCTTCTTGGTTCTTTCGGTAAAGTCACGTAGAAGGGAAATAATAAAATAATAAAAATAAAACATAATAAAATAATTCTCACGACGTTTCGGCCACAACGCAAGCAGCCGTCCTCAGGTGAAGAACAGGTCTTTCGGAAAGACAGCGTCCGAATGTCGGAAAGACAGCGTCTGAATGTCGGAAAGACAGCGTCTGAATGTCAGAAAGACAGCGTCTGAATGTCATTCAGACGCTGTCTTCACCTGAGGACGGCTGCTTGCGTTGTGGCCGAAACGTCGTGAGAATTATTTTATTATGTTTTATTTTTTTTATTTTATTATTTCCCTTCTACGTGACTTTACCAAAAAAACCAAGAAGATGAATCCCTGCAGTCACGAAAGCTTTAAATCGTGAGAATTATTTATTGTGTTTTATTTTTATTAGTTTATTATTTCCCTTCTACGTGACTTTACCGAAAGAACCAAGAAGATGAATCCCTGCAGTCACGAAAGCTTTAAATCGAAATATTCTCTCTGTCTCTCTCTGTCCTTCCCTGTATCCAATCCCATTTTCGGTCTTTCTCTCTCCTTGAACCCCTGCACTGGAATCAACTTCCCTTGTACACGAAGCAGTCCCCCTCCTTAACCTCATTCTGTTCCTCTCTTAAACCTTTACACTTCTCTATTGCCCATTCTCCTCCTCTTCCCTCCCGCTGATAGCTCAACGAACGAAACGGCTTGTCACGTGGTCATTTATATCAGCCAAATACTCTAAACACATTATTCTAAATGTGGAGGGGGAAAAACCGGAGCACTCTGAGAAAACTCCACACGACCACGTGGAGAACATGCAAACTCCAAATGTACGGGTGTCAAGGTCGATATCGAACCCACGCCCTCCTGCACACCAGGCGAGAGAGTTAACATCTTGCTGCTGCTGCGGCGTCGCCACTGACGGATTTAGCCATGGCCAGGAATTAAACTCAGGTGACTGGGTTCGTAACGCAGTGCACTCACTACATTCTGCAAGCGACCTGGCTGCCATGCTGAGTGTGCACATCAGTGACAAGTGCTATCTGAACCTGCCCTAGTCTTCTAAATGTAACTAATTATTTGGCGATACTACCGCTGCCGCTGCATTGGCAGTTGTGCACAATTAACAACAGCCATGCTATGAAGAAGGTCCATTGCCCGAAACGTCATATATCATTTTTTCTCACTTAAGGCCACGGTGTTGATGACGAATGTGTGACAATTTTTTTGGGCTCCTCGGAGCGAGGGTTGCGTGCACTATTGCCGGGCTGCTGCCTGTGTGACCTGCACCTCGATTCCAGATCGAGGCAAACTCAAATATTCCACTCGATGATTCATTGTCTCATCACCCCCCTCCATCGCCTCCCCCCCCGCCCATTGGAAAGTCCAGATTAAAATAATCTATACTCTCCCCCCCAAACTTAATCTCAACCATAAACGTGCTAACATCAGCACTGGGGAGTCAAAGGCAGCCAGACGTAGATCATGATGTGCAGTGTCAACCTTAATAGATGCTCGAAAACAGTTCTTGTGTTTGCCTTGAGGCTCAGGAGAGAGTCTTTGCCTGTCCCTGTGTGCGCGCGCGCGTGTGGGGAGCGGTGGTGTTGTGGTTAGTGCGCTGCACTGCAGACCCGGCTACCCGAGTTCGAATCGGGTCGCCAAGAACAGTGACGATTATCTGAACCGGTCCTGGGCCTCCCCTAGGTCGACTCAGCCTCAAATGAGTACCTAGTGCGGTGTGTAAACATCGCAACTGGGGAGACAAAGGCGGCCGTGCATGGTGCTGGCCACTCACCTCCTCGTGCGCCGTGCCGGATTTCATCTCGCCTATAGCACTTGCCCCAACAGTCTGCTAAGGCTATACGGGAAGGTCTTTGTCTTGTACCCGTGTGTACGCGAGTTTCCTTGATGAGCTGTGAAAGCGAGTGGGCTGGGACGTGAGTGCCCTATGATGGCATGGATGATGAAGTCACCCCATGCGAACGCCCACTCCCCATCCACTCTTAATGTTCAGCTGTTCGAGTTGTGACCTTGAATTAATCACACATTCATCACCAAAGTGAGTCCAACAGCTGTTACTTGCACGCCACGAGTAAATACGTTGATTTATCCAGACTTAAGTTTAAGAAAAAAACATCCCCAATGTAACATTCATGGAATTCACACACTTGGACGTGTAAAAGATCGGTCAATTAACAATATTCGCACCTTTATGGAACGGCCTGGCATTTTACCTCATTGCACATACGTATGTAAACGTTGATGTATACAGTATATAGTTATATAAAAACAATCAATAATTAATTTATAGCTCGTGGTCAATTCACTGCTGGTTTAAGACCTCCCGGAAACCATCGAGGCGGAGAGGGTTATTTGGTCATCCATCAGCACTCCGGTCAGCAGGGGCACGCCCATCGACTTGAATTTGTTGTTAATCATGGTCAATAATCAAACTCTGAATCCTAGTTCACGGGGCCCCTGGGATAAGAACTAGCAACACACGCCGCTCCCATCATTAATATGCAGGACGGTGTGTGTACAGATTTAGGAAGGTCTTAATGTTATGACCCTTGGTCAGTTCACTGCTGGATGAATATTCAAGTGTCGGTCATGGGAGGGGTTATTTGACCGTACTTTACCATGATGGTCATTTCAGGTGAATAAAGAATGGTGCCCAGGGCCGAGGACTGTTTTGGTTATCATTTCGCCACCGATATTAGCCATGAATGAAATGGAATTCAGGTCACCGATGTGCCACTACTCTGTCTCCCGCCACCAAACATCCCCATCCTGCCCTATCTCCCATCAACCAAGGTTTCGACAGCATACTTCACTGCCAACTCAAGTCCCGATTCCCCTTCTGGGATCGCACTGTCACCATACTAGAATCTCACCCGAATCCGGAAAAAATACTGCAATAATCCTCTGTGGGCTGGTGTAACCAGGAGGTTCCTACCAGTATAAACATCTCATGTGGGACCCAAACATCGCACTTCCTGGCTTTAGACATCACTCCTCGAAGACACTTGTGTACCATCAACCGCATCGCCAACATCACCAGGCCGATGCTCGCATATCCTTCACAATTGGAAAATTATAGCCACGAGCCACAGTGCGATCGTGGCCATGTTCCCCGAAGCATGAGCCGCATAGTTTAAACCGTTGCGGTCTCTGCTCCTCCAAGAGAGGATGAGTAGCAAAACTACGCAAACTCTCTCCCCTCTTGACTTATATCGCCATGCACATGCATAGAGAATGAAAATGGAATTATAATTTTTACCAAAAATCACCAAGTTGTCCTTCCCCACACACCCTTGATTAACACGGTTGGCTACATATGGTGCAAAAGAAGTTCAATATGCATACGTTCATTTAACACATGTACAATTCAATCTTGATTTGAAGCTTTCGTGACTTTACCGAAAGAACCAAAAAGTAATTTAATGGTAAATCAAGTGGAAAGTATATTTTTGCCCAAGCGAGTAATGCTACAGATCAATTGGTGCAGACCACTCTCTGTTGTACAGACGTTTTTGACTTTCAACAAATGAGTCCTTCATTTATTCTAGATGGATGATGGTTTGAGTCACCACCCCCTCTCCGCTTGAAATCTGAGATTCAAATTTATAGTCAGGCGCCAGGCGGCTAAATTTGTAAGAGATGAGCTGATAAACAAAACAACTGTGAGATGTGACGGATTGGATCAATGTTGTGTCACACTGCGTTTTATTTATGGGCTTCAAATTCAATTAATTCTTTGAAAAGTCTAATTGAAAAATATACTCTGCATGTCCTTGCAATAGTATCCTATTCATGAACAGCATTCATTGTTATACATCATTTCTATTTTGTTGAATAAATGCCTATAATATATAATATAGACATTTATAAATGGGTACACCACACTTTGTCAATTGGCACGTCTTGTGAGGCTGGGATAAAGTGTAGGTACTCATACTTTGCCGCGGTGGCAAGATGTTAACTACCTCGCCTGGTATGCAGGAGGTCGTGGGTTCGATCCCGATCCCGACCCTGACAACTGCTGTATATTTGGAGTTTGCATGTCTCTCTCTCCCCTTAATTGCGTAGATTTTTCTCCGGGTCCTCCGGTTTTTCCCTCCACATTTAGAAACATGCATTTAGAGTATTTGACTGCTATACATTTCCACGTGATAAGCAGCTTCGTTGAGCTATCATTTGTGGCCAGGATGCTTCAGAAAAAGAGCTGTATAGCTCAGTCGGCCTTACCTGGTAAAATTAAAAATAATTTTTCGTTTTTCCAAAATGTCTGGCGGGTGTTGAAGAGTAAGCCCAAATAACATCTGGGCTCTATACTTCCTCAAATCGGTTGCCTTTCTGCCCGCAGTGGCTAAGCGAGAAATTTCAGGGCTGTACCTTTACCATTTAACGCTAGAAGGCTGATTGATGGATTTAGATGACCTTCACGTGGAAATCGAACGTCGAATAGTTGCTCTCTCACCTCAAATGCCAGCAACAAAACCCTCCTGAGTCTTGCGAATGTGTTTCTGGCAACAGAAAGACAATCAACAAATTAATATTTTGCTTAATTTTATGCGGATTAAAAAAAACAGTAGGGCATTAGGATCTTTATTATTGTAAACTGTGGTATGCTCTGTGGCTTGGTCATTGTAAATTCATGTTCTTAAGTGTCATTTCAAATGACTGCCCGGGAGACACCCAATGGAATGATGAGATAATTGTGATGAGTAACTGGCATCCCAGCCCAATTCCACGAAATATCACTGGCGCAAAAACCGTCAGCCAAATCTTTTTTTTTCTTCCAGTGCCGCGGCTTTTAAAGTTATTGCCTCTAAACTAATTCCGATTTCCCATTATTTTCATAGCGCACGGGGAGATAACCTGCAGGTGGAACCAATCCCACTTAATTAATGCAGCTGCTCTCCATAAGCAATCTGTTCGTAATTCTTTTTTATCGTGAGGCCGAGTCTGAGATCCGTTGCGTCCGAGTCCGACACCACCGCCGGTCGTGCCCTTGGAATTGGATCAATAATTAGCCCCCCCTCCTCCTCCCAATACGTTCCATTCATTGACTACCACATTCTGATAAGCCCCCCCCTCTCCTCCCCCTTAACTTGTATTTAAAAACTTGCATCTTGGAATCCCTGCCTCACTGGATACAGCAAATCTGGCTGTGACGGTCCCACCTGACGACGGAGACTTGTGTTGCCTCCGTAACGTCGTCATTTTTATTTTTGTATTTTTTTTTAATTTTAATTTCATTTTTTTTACCTACATGACTTTACCGAAAAAACTAAGAGTATGAATCCTTGCAGTCACGAAAGCTTCAAATCTATAATTATCAGAGAGTCAAAGCAGCGTGAGTGGCATCCCCTGCCTCCTGTTCGCCTTCCCCTGTCGAGGCCCCCCACCCCCCCACCCCCCCAACCCCCCCCACCGCCCCAACCCCCCCACCCCCCCACCGCCCCAACCCCCCCCCCACCCCCCCCACCGCCCATCCCCCCACCCCCCCACCCGCTGTTCATTTTACACTACGGCATGTATTTAACGTGCAGTCATCCCGCGCATATCCACGGAGGTGCAGTGCATCTCATTATTTACAGGGAAGCCGAACACCCATAGGGGGATGGGGGGAAGGGGTGACATTTAATTCACAAATTAGAAAGCCAATAGATCTGATTGAGCAGCAGTGGGATTTGATTTTGGTTGGAGGAGTTGGTGGATGGTGGGGGGAGGGGGGATCCACTCGTCACACTCGTCACACTCCCCACTCAGGCACAGCAGCCTCTTGTCACACAGGCTCCATGTCCCCTTTAAAACATAAACGCATTCTTGGAAAATATTGATCGTCGGCAAGACCCCCGTTGGTCAATGGATCTCGCCGTTGTTTTATTTCGGCGGTGAAACCGACGCCCAAAATGACAGCGTTCTGGAGACGGCGGGGCAATTTGGAGTGTCACTTTACTCTGCAGAATGCAACTTGAGGATCCCCAGAGCTCATAGAGGGCTTCTTGCCCCTGTGAAACCAGATGATCCAGACGCGTTTATTTAACACCCTGCCGATGAGACTCGAGGGGAGTTACAACTGGCCGTAGGGTTTAAATTACTGGAAATCAAACATTACTCCGAAAGTCTCCGTTGTTCGCCCGACTTGAAGGTTACATTGTATTTTGGTGAGAGAAATGGATACTTTCCAGATGTGTTTATTTCGTGCACACTATCCGTCGAGAAGGTTTCGCAACGATTTCCTCCGTTGCCGATGGGCCAGACGGAGGGGCATTAATCGCTGCTCGTGCATGATCGAGAAAACAAAAATAATGCAAAATTGCTCGCGACGTTGCCTGTGTGATAGCTCCTCATATCGTCATCACCAACAGCTGGGGAGATTGCTTGCTACGCGAGGTGGGGTGTCGACAATGCCTGGCTGATGATGTTGAACAAAACAACAAAGTCTTTTAATTACTCTTCTTAATGGCATCAGCAACAGCACAGGGGCCCTTAGCACTCTGATTAGATTGTAGACTTGGCTATGTATGTATGTTGAACTTCTTTCGCACCGTACGTAGCTAACTGTAATAATCGGAGGTGCAAGGTTGGCTTTTGATACGTTACATTTATAACATATGTTATCATGAGTGCGCAATATTGATAGGTTGTAAGCTCTATTAAACATTTATGTCTTGCATTTTCTACTAAATGTCTGTGAAGAGTCTCGAACATCGTGTGGCGGCAGTGAGTTCCAGGCCAATGAACTACTGAAGTGGGTAAGTGGGCTGATGAGTAGGTGAGTGGGTAGGTGAGTGGGTAGGTAGGTGAGATCCAGACCGATGTACTGCTCAGTAGGTGAGTGGGCTGGTGAGTAGGTGAGTGGGTAGGTGAGTGGGTGGGTAGGTGAGATCCAGGCCCGATTAACTGCTCAATAGGTAAGTGGGCTGGTGAGTAGGTGAGTGGTTAGGTAGGGGAGATCCAGGCCCTATGGACTGCTCAGTAGGTGAGTGGGTGGGTGAGTAGGTGAGTGGGTGAGTAGGTGAGATCCAGGCTCGATTAACTGCTCAGTAGGTGAGTGGGCTGGTGAGTAGGTGAGTGAGTAGGTAGGGGAGATCCAGGCCCGATGAACTGCTCAGTAGGTGAGTGGGTGGGTGAGTAGGTGAGTGGGTAGGTAGGTGAGATCCAGACCATGGACTGCTCAATAGGTAAGTAGGTGGGTGAGTAGGTGAGTGGGTAGGTAGGGGAGATCCAGGCCCTATGGACTGCTGAGTAGGTGAGTGGGCTGGTGAGTAGGTGAGTGGGTAGGTGAGTGGGTGGGTAGGGGAGATCCAGGCCCTATGGACTGCTCAGTAGGTGAGTGGGTTGGTGAGTAGGTGAGTGGAGAGGTGAGTGGGTGGGTCGGTGAGATCCAGGCCGATGAACTGCTGAGTAGGTGAGTGGGCTGGTGAGTAGGTGAGTGAATGTTTAGGTGAGTTCTTAGCCGATATAACGCTAACCGTGAAGCTGCGAGGTCCAAATCTCACAGTCCGAGTGCGCGGAACAATGGGGGTTGGCCACGTGCTGCCGAATTTAGATGGCGACGATTCATCTTCTTGGTTCTTTCGGTAAAGTCACGTAGAAGGGAAATAATAAAATAAAATAAAAAATAAAACATAATAAAATAATTATCACGACGTTTCGGCCACAACGCAAGCAGCCGTCCTCAGGTGAAGACCAGGTCTGTCGGGGAGACAGCGACGATTGAGAATGGAGTGGACCGGCAACACTCCGCGTGTCCATCAGATAGCGTGGGCCATTAAAAACATTCATTTCCGTAGCCCGCTCGTTATCCGAGTGGGAATTTTCGAGAACGGGTCAGACATTGGGCATTTCTTCTCTCGAGATGTCGCTCAACACCAACGGGGCCACCCTCACCTCATTCAACTCCTAAAGATGCCCTCAGCAGCAGCATCATTAGCAGCGGTGCGTGGTGAAAGCTTGAGAGAAGTTCAATGATAATTGTTTTTTTTACCCTTCTATCTGGTAATAAAACTGACACTTTTTTTTACAAGGAGTCATGTTTGCATAGACCACAATACCTGCAGTCATAATGCAAAAAAAAACATAACTCTGATAATATATGCACTGTCCTTGAAGTTGATTGGTCCACACCCGAGACAGCCTTTTGGCGTCATCTGGTCCAACCCATGTGAGACTAGGCTCTAGGGAGAGCTGTCTCGGGTGTGGACCAATCAACTTCAAGGACAGTGCACGTTATCGGAGTTATTTTTTTTTTGCATTATGACTGCAGGTATTGTGGTCTATGCAAACATGACTCCTTGTAAAAAAAAGGTGTCAGTTTTGTTGCCAGATAGAAGGGTAAAAACCCAATTATCATTATTTTTTACTGGCAAATGAGGTTCCGAAAAAGTTAAATGCTCAATGCGTGTGGCCCAGCCTGCATAACATGGATTGCCGATGCTCATATCCAATGGTGTGTTCAAGGTGCTGCGGTGATGAGATCCCGACCCTGATGCCTGCCTTTTTGGAATTTGCACGTTCTTCTCGGGTCTCCCCGGTTTTCCCCTTGACATTTAGAATCCATGTGCGTTTAGAGTATTTGGGTGCCGTTACTTTACACATGATAAGCCACTTCTTTGAGGTATCATTTGTGGCCAGGTCGATTCTAAAAAATAACTACATGGCTCAGTGGGCCTTACCTGGTAAAATAAAAAAGGTAAATAGTTGAACGTTTATCCGGTATTTGACAGGTCATGACAACGATGATCTGGGTCGGTCTGTAGCCCTGATGAGTGTTTCCTCGTTGCATGAATCAGAGTCTTTGTTTAGACTTGAGGAATCCGATGAGCTATGAAGCTCTTTCACAGATGCCCAGTAGATTTCAAGATGTCTATCATCTTATAAACCGTTACATGGTCCGCGTGTAGACTATATAGCGCGGAATATGTCTCTGTGGCAAAGACAAAAATTAGATAGCGACGCTGCAGTCTTTAAGTTGACACTGCTCTTGAGCACGTTAACACATACGCAGTCAGGCAGTCCTATTACCACGCATCACTGTCGCGTAAGTGGGACAGAGGATTCACGAAGCATTGCTCGGCACCGCTTTCCATGCAGGCAAGCGCCGGCGTGTCTGCCTTACCAAACAGGCAAGGACTTAGCGACGCCAGACCCTTAATCACCCACCCTAATGCGGGCATTACACACTCGCAGTGTCTCTGCGTGCAATTACGGAGAGCTTCAGGGTAATTGTCGCCACTCGCATCGTGCTCAGACAGAACCGGCGTTTGATTGTGCTCCGTTTGTCTGTTTGCGAGGAGTCTTCACGGCGGAGGCTGCCCATCTCCAGTGTGTACCACAACGGAGGTGAAATATCGCGCTGTGGCAAAGGGCTTGTCTGGCAAACTCAAGATTCATCTTCTTGGTTCTTTCGGTAAAGTCACGTAGAATGGAAATAATAAAATAATAAAAATAAAACGTCATAAAATAATTCTCACGACGTTTCGGCCATAACGCAAGCAGCCGTCCTCAGGTGGAGAACAGGTCTGTCTATAAGACAGAGTCTGAATGACAAGCCCCAGGCTTGGAGCGACTATTTAAGCTGGGATGGAGGGGCGAAGAGCGCCTTGACAAAATAATTTGCATATCAAGAGGAATTTAGCATATTTATGGGAAATGCAGATATGCGATTAGTACTACTTGTGAAATGCGTAGGAGGTTTGGCGAGGGGTTTAAAATCGAAATTTAAAATCTCAAGATTGTGCATTCAAATTTCAGTGTGGGGGGGGGGGGCTTTCCTTAACTCACCAACCATCTGCAGAAGATACAATGACTTTGCAGATGATAGATGGCCTCCCACCATTAAATATGAATATTAACTCCAATTCGGTGCTATCTTATATTTATAAAGTGTCTTTATCCAAGGCTCTTTACAAGGGTTAGAAGTGGTACAACGAGAGTAGCTGAAGGTGATACGGTGAAACGGGATGGGGAGTCGGGAGAGAGGTTTAGCGGGTGCGGGAAAAAATTAACCCGTAAAAACAAAGTTTTTCACTATAAATCCTTTATATGCGTGGCGGCTAGAGTCATCTCGTCCTCTGCCTTGAGATGGCGGCCACCTATGGGTCAGATGATTTCCTGCCACCATTAAGCAATTGGTAATTAAATATCATTTATTTTTTCCTAAAAAGTGGAAAATTTTGGAAAAAAATTTTCACGAAAATAAATTGTCACGCACAACGAATCTGTGTGGAAAATGTCAGCTCGATTGGATCACGGGAAATGGGTTAAAAAACGACCGAAAGATTTGCACGGTCGTAAGCGCGCAAGCAAGCAAGTGAACTTAATATAAACGATTTAATTACGGTGGGTACCTCGGGATGGAGGGGAGGGATGGGGCCAGGTAGAGAGGAGGAGAGGAGGGCGTGGGTCTTGAGGGAGGAGCGGAAACTGGACAGGGAGGGGGGTGCTCGCTACATCATGTGCAGGGGAAGTTTGATGTGTGTGTGGCAAAATGTTCACGAGCGAAATGGGAAAGCCTGCTTCACGGGAGAGGTCGGTGTGGAGTTTTGCTACTCCTGCAATTGAAGGAGTGCGGGGGTGACAGCATCTTCTTGGTTCTTTCGGTAAAGTCACGTAGAAGGGAAATAATAAAATAATAAAAATAAAACATAATAAAATAATTCTCACGACCTTAATTTTGGAGCTTTCGTGACTGCAGGAATTATTCTTTGTTTTTTTCGGTAAAGTCACGTATAAAAATAAAATAATAAATTAAATAATAGCATACGACGTTTCGATTGCAACACAAGCAATCATCATCAGGTATAATGAAATAGCGACATAGAATATAACCAGAAAACTATAGACAGACATATAAGCAGACAGATATCACCAAGATACATAGAGAGAGCAACCCAGGTACAGAGAGAGGTGATCGTCTCTGTGGGGTGGCCTTAAATAGACAGAGGGGGGCGGAGGCAGAGAGAGGGAGGGGGTAGGGAAAATATTTACATGTCAATGAGTACGAAGGGAGGGGAGTAAGGTAAGCAGGCTTAGAGTGTGTTCTGTCTCCCTCTAAGCCTGCTTACCTTACTCCCCTCCCTTCGTACTCATTGACATGTAAATATTTTCCCTACCCCCTCCCTCTCTCTGCCTCCGCCCCCCCCTGTCTATTTAAGGCCACCCCACAGAGACGATCACCTCTCTCTGTACCTGGGTTGCTCTCTCTATGTATCTTGGTGATATATGTCTGCTTATATGTCTGTCTATAGTTTTCTGGTTATATTCTATGTCGCTATTTCATTATACCTGATGATGATTGCTTGTGTTGCAATCGAAACGTCGTATGCTATTATTTAATTTTTTTATTTTATTTTTATACGTGACTTTACCGAGAAAAAAAACAAAGAATTCTCACGACGTTTCGGCCACAACGCAAGCAGCCGTCCTCATTGTGGCCGAAACGTCGTGAGAATTATTTTATTATGTTTTATTTTTATTTCGATTTAAAGCTTTCGTGACTGCAGGGATTCATCTTCTTGGTTCTTTCGGTAAAGTCACGTAGAAGAGAAGTAATAAAATAATAAAAATTAAACATAATAAAATAATGTTTTATTCTTCACCTGAGGACGGCTGCTTGCGTTGTGGCCGAAACGTCGTGAGAATTATTTTATTATGTTTTATTTGTATTATTGTATTACTTCCCTTCTACGTGACTTTACCGAAAGAACCAAGAAGATTTATTTTTATTATTTCATTATTTCCCTTCTACGTGACTTTACCGAAAGAACCAAGCAGATGAATCCCTGCAGTCACGAAAGCTTTACATCGGGGGCGACAGTGGTTTACTTCTCTGGTCCACAGTTTGGGTTGCACGGCCACAATCCCACCGTGGCCTTGCGCCTTCGATGATCCATTCCGCGAGGGAGATGTGCGCGTCGGTCCGCTGGCGCGCCGTCCTGACGAACCTCCTGCGGCGAATTCGTCGCGGAGACGTCAAAAACTTTCAGGGACGTTAAGACGTTCTCTTTGGCCAGAGACAAACCTACCCCCCCGGCCAATACCCTCGGCCTCGTCAACGATGTTACTCGCTGCCGACTCAAGTCCCCCCCCCCCCCCCGCCGCCCTTTGGCACCATCTTCACATTATCTTAAAATTATTCATATAGCGCCTTTTCCGAGGTGCTTTTTGCGCGGAATTAACAATAGTACGCATGGATGTCATAACGGTGGTGGGTGAGTTGAATGAAATAGATGAGAGGAAGCAATTGGGTGGTGGGGTGGGGCGAATCTGTGATGCGTGAATTCGGTGAAAGCGAAATTGATGACAGTGAATGATGACGAGTGAGTGGAATGAACGAATGGGCTTAATGAGTGAGAGCCATATAATGAGAATATGAAGAGGGAAAACTAACGGTGGTAGTAATGAGGGCGGGATTAATGGGGTCGTGAGATGAGATAGGGAATAAGAAGTAAGTTTTGAGTGCGGAGCGGAAACTAGTGGGCGACGGTGACCACTTAACGTGGAGGGGAAGCTTGTTCCAGTGAAGGGGGGAGCGAGCAGAGAGAGAGAGAAAGCGTGGATTGAGCACAAGGAGACGGAAGAACAGAGAGAGACAGCAAATATTGGGAATGTAGGGGGTGAGAAGGTGACAACATCGAGTCAAGCGTGGCAAAATATATGGTGGAGTGAGACCATGAAGGGATTTGTAGACCAGGAATCCTAGAGTCTCACACAGACTTTTAGCGCTGGTGAGCAGATTGGAATAAGCACCTCCTAGATTTGGCATTCGTCAAGGACAGCGGCGTTCTATCAACCGCGTGACACCATCAACAGGCCGATGCGCACATCTTCATGAGCGTAAACAAAATTGAGACAAGCTACGGGAGTGCGGTTGTTGCCATGCCACAACTCAAACTCTGGACCATGTAAGTGAACCTCTGTAGTCTGTACTGCTTCAACGGAGGAATAGGCGAAGCACATTAACTCTTCTTCTTGGTTCTTTCGGTAAAAAGTCACGTAGAATGGAAATAATAAAAAAGTAAAACATATTCTTAGGTTTTTTCGGTTAAGTCACGTAAGTAAAACATCAAAATAAAAATAAAATGAAAATAAAAATTACGACGTTTCGGAGGCAACACAAGTCTCCGTCATCAGGTGGGACCGTCACAGCCGAATTAGCTGCATCAATTTTATTTTCATTTTATTTTGATGTTTTACTTACGTGACTTAACCGAAAAAACCTAAGAATATGAATCTTTGCAGTCACGAAAGCTTCAAATCTAGAAGTAAAACATAATAAAATAATTCCCACGACGTTTCGGCCACAACGCAAGCAGCCGTCCTCAGGTGAAGAACAGGTCTGTCGAGAAGACAGAGTCTGAATGACAACCCCAGGCTTGGAGCGTCTTTTTAGACAGTCATTCAGACTCTGTCTTCTCGACAGACCTGTTCTTCACCTGAAGACGGCTGCCTGCGTTGTGGCCGAAACGTCGTGGGAATTATTTTATTATGTTGTATTATTTTATTATTTTATTATTTCCCTTCTACGTGACTTTACCGAAAGAACCAAGAAGATGAATCCCTGCAGTCACGAAAGCTTTAAATCGAAATTTAGTCTGTATTCCTTCAACGGAGGAATAGGCAAAGCACATGAACTCTCTCCTTAAACACTCTCGTCGTGGCTACCAGGCGTCGACATTGAAATTGAGTCCTGAACACATTTCCATACGCAAACAACAATAGAATTACAATATCATGTGCGTGCATTTGAGGTCAGAAGTTCATTCCTGTTTGGGTATCAACTCAGTCCCATGACCTCTTTCTGGGAAGTCAAGAGTGGCTGTTGTCGTTAAGGCGGAGGACTGTCCACCGCCATGGGAATGTGGAATTTATATCTCTGGCTCAGGAAAGAAGTGGTGATGAGCACTGCACAATATTCGTGACAGGCATAGGCGTTGAATTGCGTTGATGTTTGTTGTTGTACTGTGAGTCTGCTGCTCGTGGCGGCCCCTTCCTAAACAGCGGTGCTGCCAAACCCCGAGGCCACGATTGACAAATCCAACCTCGAAGGTTGTCGCCAAAAACCCATTTCGCCACGCCGACGAACACACGCGCACACAGGCATCGGAACACCGTGGGAACGGGGGGGGAGGGGGGCGTGCGTATCACGGAGGCTTCTAAAAAAAAAAAATAACAAAGCGCCGCCACGAAAGCCAAGCCTCATTACCCAATGTCCACCCTCATTAATGCCCCACTCATCAGCTGTTCAGCTAGCGGGGAAAGGTGGCCGCCCGTCCCTCCTCTCCCGCTCTCTCAACAGGAGTGCCCAGAGAAGTCGCGCGACGCACACAAGCGCCCGTTTCGCCAACCCCGCTCCTCCGAGGAAGGATGCCGCGCGCATCGTTGGCACCCACGTGTCCTCACCGGCGCAGCGGCTTCTTATTTCTGTTCCTGCAGCCGGGGGTGGGGGGGGGGCTGCAATGTTTTGCTGTCTTTTCTTGGATTTCTGTTTGCACTCAGTCACATAGTCACTTTAAGATGTTTTTTGCTCATGTTTTTTGTTTGTTGCGGTTGCACCCGATTCAAGATCCGAGTGGCTCACAGGGCTATACCTACACTACGAGACCTCCTTTACCAGTGGCAAAATATAGTAGTAGGTTTTTACCCTTTAAACTGGTACAAAACTGACACCTTTATACAAGGCATCTTGTCCATTGGTGTTGGACCAACACCAATGGAGACTAGGCTCTAAGAAAAGCTGTCTCGGGTGTGGACCAATCAACTTCAAGGACAGTGCATATCATTATCATTAGCAGTTCTTTTTGTTTGCATTTTGACTGCTTGTGTTGCGGTTATTGCAAACATGATGCCTTGTATACAGGTGTCAGTTTTGTACCAGTCTATAGGGTAAAAACCTACTACTATAGGGCGATACCTAATAAATGAACTTGAACTTGAACAAACACCGCTGTCGTGAAATGTCAACAGATATTAACGATGGTAACGATTGTAAAGGCTAAAGGGGCAAAAGGTGCGTGCCCAGCCCGTAAGTTCTTTCTCATGACACTGCTGGTGGGAGGGTTTACAGAGGCACTCTCTCCATTTCTAGATTTGAAGCTTTCGTGACTGCAAGGATTCATATTCTTGGGTTTTTTCGGTAAAGTCACGTAGGTAAAAGATTAAAATTAATAAAAGTAAAATAAAAGTAAAATAAAAAATCTCTCGGGTGTGGACCAATCAACTTCAAGGACAGTGCACATTATCAGAGTTGTGTCTTTTGTTTGTATTATGACTGCAGGTATTGCGGTCTATGCAAACATGACTCCTTGTAAAAAGGTGTCAGTTTTGTTGCCAGATAGAAGGGTAAAAAAACAATTATCAGGATTTGGAATTCATTAACTTTGCCTTGATTCGTTATGCTCTATTCACACACTATGCACAAGGACACTAACCAATTGTGTCGCAGATAACAATTTCTCGACAGCCAAGTACAACCAACTCGTGAAAGCTCTCGGGCGACAGTGTGAACACACAAATCCACTTTGGAGAGGCACATTGGAAACGAACACGTGTCTAATTAGGACCCTTCTAAAAACTCAGTGGGTGTAGGTGAGAAAGAGGTCCGTCGTCACTTTCCGGAGACCTAACGGAGTGAGAATTTGTGCCCGCTCACATCTCTGGAGGAAATTAAGACATCCCTCGAGTTGAAATTGCAAACGGATTTTGTGCGATCGCGATCTAGCGTCCCCGTGAGGTCATTCGTCGTGAGCCCAGGGTCATGTAATTGAAACCCATTGCAGGAGGAAGTATGTCTTGTTTCCATGTAAACATTACACACGGCACAGAGGATTTGGTTGTTCATGGTTCACACATCTCGGACAAGCTGCGGCAGATAAAATATTTGCTATAAACAGGAGCAAATGTTATTGTGTTACCGAGTGAGCAAACGTCTTGGTGTATCGCAATGAAGTTTATGAAAAATTGGCATCTCTGCTGGTGGCCTTGAGCCAGTGAAATAAATTCAATATTCCGACAGCACGTGCCTGTATCAAAGGACAACCGCTTGTGTATATTAACCCTCAAGTTAAAACCGAGCATCCCGATTCTTGTAGCTATTTGGGACATAATCGCGCCGCTCTGCAGTGTAACGATGCCCAGTTCCACACAAATATCTGCTGAATCCCACTTTTTGCAATTCACTTGCGTGGTCGAATCCAAACAAAAACAAATGCGAACATTCCACCACCCACTGGACACAATTGCAGAGAATGGCCCCACAGTGGGCAAAGTCAGGGCCGAGCCGACAATGAGAGGAACATTTCCACTATCGCGTGGAACCGAGAGGGAACGGTGAGAGGGCTTTGATGACCTGCGGCAGACAACCCACGCCATTCCGCACGAATTCTCTCGCGTCCTTTTCGGTGTCGTTGGCCTCCATGGTTCAAAATGAGCGTTGGTGCGGTGCTCGGCATTTCTCGGTAGATCACAACGCCGGTAATTCCACACTCTTCGAATGGACGAGGCCGTTCCATCCACAGAACGACCACCTGTTTGTTAACTTCCCAGAATGAGAGGGAATGATGCAGGATTCCTTCTTATCATGACCTGCAGATGGCTGTCATGAGTTGCACTCATGCCACGACCCCACGGCCACTTCAAAGCGAGCGGGGTTGCTTCATGACTTGGAATCGGCCCAGATTCGCTCAGAAGCCAAAACTAAACCAAGTGGACTATGTAGCCCGCTGGCGAGATGTTAACTGCCTCGTCTGATATGCAGGAGGTCGTGGCTTCGATCCCGATCCCAATCCCGACTCTGACGCCTGCTATATTTTGAGCTTGCTTGTTCTCCCTGCGGTCGCGTGGATTTCTCTACGAGTCCCCCGGTTTTCCCTTCCACATTTAAAATCGACATCATGCATTTCGAGTATTTTGGATGCTTTAAATTCCCACATGATAAGCTACTTCGTTGAGCTATCATTTGTGGCCAGGTCGCTTCTGAAAAAGAGTTATACAGCTCAGTGGGCCTTTCCTTGTAAAAAAGAAAAATTGTTCATAGTTTAAATAGTTTCATAGTTTGCACCATGCCTCACTCTTTTAAAGGAGCTACGCACTTTCACGTGGGCTGCTCCCCAGAGTCTGTCCACGATTCCCCACCCGTGGGTCAGAATTAAGAAATACGGGTCATCAAGAGCGCCGCCCGCGGAGGTCACCTCCACGGCTTTAGTTTTTGTTTACAACAAAAAAAACATTGCGGAAATGGACGAAATGAAAGTGTATAGCTTGGGAGAGTGTAAGCTAACCCAAGTGTATATTGACCGTTACTTTTATCGCGTGCAAAGACGGCCTGGCATGAAGGGCACTCTATCAATAACAAATGATTCTGCTTGTTATTATTTAACAGTTGCGGGGGGAAGGGAGGGAGATGAGTCAGTGGGATAGATAATGAGGCCGTGCCACGGAGCAGACTAGCCATTCTTGGCCACCCCAAGTACGGCCCAACTAGGCTTGGGTCCGATTCCCAATGGTTATGGAAACACGCCATCGGTGTCTGTCTGTGTAAATCAGTTTTCCTGCAGGAAGATGACGTATTAAACAAAAAAAACTGGTAACCGATTTGCCACACAAAAAAATATACGTCTTTAGACATAAACACAAAGTGGTTACCTTGTTAGCTGAGACACGGTGGGAGCTACCACAGTTGTGTAGTGGTTAGCAGCACACTTGACCCCGCAATGCAGAGATCGCCAATTCGTTTCAGTCTCTTGGCGTGGCAGTTGTCACAATACTGGTAGGAACCTCCTGGTTACACCAGCCCACACGGGATTATTGTGTCCGTCGTGCAGGGAGGGGCTGGGTGGGGAGGGTGGAGCTGGGTGGGGAGGGGAGGGTGGGGAGGGGCTGGGTGAGGAGGGTGGGGCTGAGTTGGGGGTGGGAGGGGTGGGGCTGGTTGGGGAGGAGCTGATCACCCCGTGGTGCCCTTATAAAACTCAACGTTTAACCTACTCACGCCGGCTTGTGCCCGCCCTCACAGTCGGGCATATTTGCAGAATACACCACGCCGCCGTTGACCCTGGCCATTGACCGAGCAACCCAACGTTCCTACCAGCTCCCTCCGCAGGAATGTGTTTATTTCCCCAACGTCCACCTAGCAGTTTCAGTGGGTGACAGTTTGTCGATTGGCAGGGGTAAAGTGTGGGTACGTCCACCTCTTGCACCTCGTCTGGTCAGCGTGGAAGAGTAGAACACTTGCCCTGCAGAGCTCGCTCCCTCTACTGGAGGACTGTCTGTCGGCAGTGGGGTGAGCGAGCAATTGCAGGGCTGCACCTTTACCTTTTCACCTCTTGCCCTTAACACGTGGAGACTGAGCGAGGCCGCTGTAGTGCGTTGGTGCTGTACGACGGTTTCCGCTGGCCAATTAGAGTCGCACGTGCCCTGCCGTTCATACGTCCGAGCGTGCCGATTGGTGCGTTGATTCCCAAACAGTTCACAGGAAACGGTTCCTAACTTTTGGAACCGGTTGCTGACTTGTTGGAATTGTTCACCAAGAACGCAACCGTGTGCTGGTCTACTGGGTCACAATATCATCATCACAATCATCAGTTTTGTGCCAATATGCCCAAGTAGTGGCACATCGCTCTGGCACCGATCACTTACGTCATCGTCAAGCCATTCTCTGTTAGGTCTTCCTCTCTTTCCGCTTCCTTCCATTTTATGAACAACACAATTTTAATTTTGCTGTTGTTGTCCATCCTACATGTGCGTCGAAACATTTCCCGAATCCTTCTAATCACTGCCTCCATCGTCAGGTCGTCTTCTTCTATGTGCAACCTTTTTCTTACTTCTACCTTGGTCACTCTTTGGATCCAGCTTAGATGCAACAGTATCCTTCTGTAGCAAGACATTTCGAGTGCCAATATCTTATCTCTGGTGGCATACGAAGCTGTACTGAGCACGCATGTTCTTAAGATATTCTTGTAGCTGCTTTGCTTGATTCTCCAGATGTCGTTGAATGGTTATCATTTACCAACCCTAATATAAGACAGCTATCCAGCGCTTTCCAGGCTCAGCCCCATTTAGCTTCTGGGATCTGACCAGACCGGTGATGTGTCACAGGGTGTAGGATATCCAGTTCATCCTGTGACATATCTCCTGGAAAAAAAATCTACTTTCTACGAAACTTTCAGGAAATAGCCTTTCAGAAATTCTGCCGATAAAACTGTTTACAAAACTGGAAAACTGCAACGAGGTGGTTAAGACCCGTGGTGGTCTTGGGCTGTGATCCTGATAAATTAAAAATAATAATAATTTGTGCCTCTGCTTCCCAAAGACTTCTGTTCGGGAGCACGAGTAGCCCCCCCCCACCCCCCGGGTTCCCCGAGCAGAGGTTGGTTACTCGCTCTTTGTCCGGCTCTGCCGCGATTCCCCTGACTCGCACGGTCACGCGAAGGCGATCTTTCAGTCATTCGCGAAAGTGGTGGAAGATTTAGCACGCGCGCCGATTGCCATTTTCTGAACCAGAACCCCTCGACAGTTGCCTTCCTAACAACGTGGCCGGATGTACCACGCTCCAATAAATAACAGGGCATTCTGGGATGGCCCATAGGCGGAGTTTGGCTTCTATATTTGGTGGGTGGGGAGTGGGGGGGCAGAGGTTCGCTTTGTCCCTCACAGGAATCGCAGGTGTATATAATTCATTTATTTTTCGAACTTAATTCTAATTGACTTAAGATAAATCAATAAAGGTGTCCAGTTTAGGAGGCATTACCCCCCCCATGCCCCTCCCTGTTAACTCTGCCCATGGGATAGCCCCTAAAAAATGAAAACAAAATTGGAAAAAAAGTTAAATTTCGCCCTGGAAGATTAAAAAACTACAACAATTGAAAAGCATTCAAAGCAATGCTGAATTGTTGTTGAGATGTATTTGTGTGCTATGAAGAAGGGACATTTCCTGGATTGTCGTATTCGTATATATTTATCCTCTCAAGGCCACGGTGTCATTAACGTTAAGTGTTGAGTTTCTGTTTAAAGCTTTCGTGACTGCAGGGATTCATCTTCTTGGTTCTTTCGGTAAAGTCACGTAGAAGGAAATAATAAAATAATAAAAATGAAACATAATAAAATAATTCTCACGGCTGCTTGCGTTGTGGCCGAAACGTCGTGAGAATTATTTTATTATGTTTTATTTTTATTATTTTATTATTTCCTTCTACGTGACTTTACCGAAAGAACCAAGAAGATGTTGACTTTCTGTTGACGTTGGCTGTGCTTGTGCACCACTCCCAATGCAGCAGCAGCAGCAGCATTGCCAAATAATCTGTTTGGCCTTGTTGTTCGCTGCGTCTGCACACTGCGCTGGGAAACATGACGCGCCTGTCAGCCAAGTTTAGCACCACGCCGTTACGACTCCAGCATTGGATTGCGCATTCGAAATCGTCTCGTAAATTTCAGTCGTTTCAGTTGTGTTTATTTACCTAATTTGACAAAGCATTTTTTTATAACGGAATATTAAAACAAATAATAGCATCATACGCTACCGAGTGGATACATTTTGTCCGCATTTCAATAATAGGGCTTTGTGAGTGGAATTGATATACTGGGGCACGTCATCCCTGAATTAACATGGCATTTCAAGCATACACAGGCAGCATAATTACTGGTGGCTGGAACTTCATTTCTAACGCAAACATATCAGCGGTTCATCTTCTTGGTTCTTTCGGTAAAGTCACGTAGAAGGAAAATAATAAAATAATAAAAATAAAACATAATAAAATAATTCTCACGACGTTTCGGCTACAACGCAAGCAGCCGTCCTCAGGTGGAGAACAGGTCTGTCGAGAAGGCAGAGTCTGAGTTCTCCACCTGAAGACGGCTGCTTGCGTTGTGGCCGAAACGTCGTGAGAATTCTTTTATTATGTTTTATTTTTATTATTTTATTATTTTCCTTCTACGTGACTTTACCGAAAGAACCAATCAGATGAATCCATGCAGTCACGAAAGCTTTAAATCTAAATATCAGCGGTTGTCTGCTCAATGCTCCCGACAAGGCCATTGGGAGCGCTCTGAGCCAGCCACGAGTAGCCAGCCACCTCTCCACATTTATTGTAACAGAACCAAAGTGAATCAACTTGCATAAACACATTAAAAAAAAAATTTGAAATATCTTGGCTCCGTCTTCCACATTTCTCCCACCCATGGCACAGATATGACAGTCCAATTCCATGGAGCTTTATTCAAACTGCAGTGATTGGGTGGGTGGGAGATTACGGGTGGGAAGGCTGTGCTTCAGACACAATGTGTGCAGGAATGCGAGCGATGTCTTTGACACAACTCTGTGTCCCAGTGTTACTCAACATTGGACAATCTCTGTGGTGCTGATCGAAGCGGGCACACCCACACGCACACACGTTTGCGCCCACTCCATCGGCACTGTTTGGAATATGCTGCCCACAGCTGCGTGACAGTTTGTGTATACTGACCCAGAGGCTTACAAAGTCAGTGATGCATCTGTTTTTCGTCAGGCAGAAACAAATACGGTCATTCACATCGTGTTCCCCACCAGGCCACTTGTGTACAGAGTTATGGCCAAATTCGGAGAAATACCTGCAGACTATCGGATTAAAAAAAATAACAATTACATTTGTTCAGAATCCACGTGCAGCACAGAATATAATGAATGTCCTATGCAGCTCCGCAATGTGTTGCTGGGTTGTACCGCGTGTTCGGCGTGATGTCCGACGTTTTGCTTACACGTGCTGAGAGCATCTCCAGGAATCGAGCTGGTAAATAGTTCCTGAAGAAGCTTCCAACATGTGGAGCGTAAACGTCGGACAACCTTGCCAGAAGAGCACGTGGTATGACCCGACAAGACCTCGGGATGCCACACAGCACAACCGTTGCTAAAACCATCGCAGGAACAGTTCAATATTATTCAAAAGATCCTCAACTGAGTCTCAGCTCCTGCGTAAGGAGGGCTCTGCTTAGAATTATTGGTAGATTTCTTGTTGAGTTTCTTTTGTGTGTGCGGGAGGGAGTGGAGTGTCCAGAGAACACCCACACGGGTGAGGAAATAATTTTCTGGTAACTCCACTGATAGGTGGGGCAGCGAATTTGATGTATCCATTGTAATGAAATCCTTTATATTAAGTTCACTTGCTTGCTTGCGTGCTTGCGTGCTTGCGTGCTTGCTTGCTTGCTTACGACCGTGCAAATCTTTCAGTCGTTTTAAACCCACTTCCCGTGATTCAATCGAGCTGACATTTTGCACACAGACTCGTTGTGCGTGACAATGAATTTTCGTGGAAATTTTCCAAAATTTTACACTGTTTAGGGAAGAATAAATAGATATTTAATTACCAATTGCTTAATGGTGGCAGACAATCATCTGACCCATAGGTGGCAGCCATCTCAAGCCAGAGGACGAGAGGACTCTAGCCGCCACGCATATAAAGGCTTTATAGTGAAAAACTTTGTTTTTACGGGTTAATTTTTTATTTGAATTAATTAACCCCCCCCCCCCCACCTCTCTGGTCATCGCACCTGATTGGCTTACAAGTGATGACATCACATCTAACACAAAAACAAGCTCTATTATGGATAATATTGGTCACGAAAGCCTACTTCGTGTTAAAAGTTATTACCATTAAGTGGTCATTGTGGTAGCCATGCAGTTGTCTGCTGATCTGTAAGGGTTTTCTTTTTCATAAAACACAAGCAGAAAGCCAAAATTTCACAAACATGAATCTGACCCCAAATCTCATGGTTCTTGCCTATAAATATTGGGCAGTTCGTCTTCGCTGGTGCAAGCAAGCCCCTGACTCTGCCAATGAGATAATACATATTGAAACCGGTCCAAGGTTTTACTTGTGTTGAACCAATACTGCTGAAAATATGCACTCCCAAAAGGCCGCGTGATTGATGAGATGTTGTTATATTTGTTCACGTGGAGAGATTGATATGTGGGGGAGATGTTTGTTCTGCGTATTTATTTTTTCTCCTAATCTCTTTTGCAAGGAGCGCCTAAAGTAAATAAATTGACAACAGATGATTTTGCTGCTCCGGCGTGTGTGAAATCACTTTTCTACTGTGCACAGCCATCATCCAGCAGTGGGCATTTCGCATTCCTATGGCTAGGATGGGTTTCTTCACAGGACACTGTAGGATCAGCCGATTGTTATTGGAGTCGATGATTCTTAATTGAGGAATTCCATTCTGAATTCGATTCAGATTCTAACTCTCCTCCCCACCGCCCCTCCCTCCCAAATGAACTGTTCTTGCAAATCCTTTAGTTTGTTTTATATGATGTGTTATTGCTGGATGAACACAGCACGAACAATTAAATAATTAAGTGAGGAAATTTTTTAGCGATGTACAGAAACAGAATGGACACAAGCTGAAGGTTCTGAACACTACGTGGTCTCTGACTGTTACTCAAATAAGTTAGGATACCTACGTATAAATAAAATGAAAAAATGATAATAAAAGAATAAAAAATACTAACCAATTCACAGCGAACTACTTTGTTGAAAACTAGCCGGTGAATAATAGTCATTCGCACATTTAATTCATATGCTCTCACTACCTCGCGTCAATATTTTCTCCTTCAGCTACAGTCACGTTCAGCTGTTGAGCTCCTCTATGAAGCGACCTCTCCTCTAGATTTGGACATCACTCCGCTGTTTCTCTCGCCACTCATGCTGCTGTTTGCCCACAGTCCACTGATACGTCGTGGACTGTGGGCAAACGGTATCGTGTTTACGTCCGCGCATGGTCTCAATTTTGCATGTGAAAAAGAAGCATATTATTAGTTTTTTTAGGTAAAGTCACGTAGGTAAAAACATTAAAATTAATAAAAGTAAAATAAAAATCACCACGTTTCGGAGGCAACACAAGCTTCCGTCTTCAGGTGGAACAGTCACAGCCACGACAGCTGTATCAAGTAAGAGGGTGAACCCTCTTAAGCCTCACCTTACCATATGAATAAAAAGTGTGCTGTACTTGGCCCTTCCCCCCTCTCCAACCATTATATAAACGGAGTGGTAGCTCCTGCAATATCTCATTTACTTGATACAGCTATCGTGCTGTGACGGTTCCACCTGAAGACGGAAGCTTGTGTTGCCTCCGAAACGTCGTGATTTTTATTTTACTTTTATTAATTTTAATGTTTTTACCTACGTGACTTTACCGAAAAAACCTAAGAATATGAATCCTTGCAGTCACGAAAGCTTAAAATCTAGAAGAAAAAAAAGAAGCAGTCTTCTTATTCAGACTGCAGCAGGAATCTGATGAGCTATGAAGCTCTTTTTCACACGATGTTCAGCAGGGGCACGGGGTCAGAAATGTACAATGCATTTATGTTTTCCGTTCAAAAATATAATTGCATTGGTACAATGTGATTACTTATTTGCACGTGTGGTGAATTACATACTGGCATTTTATTTTGACCACTCGCACAGAGAGACATATTTTGAAGATGCCAATTTTTCTCTCAGATCAAACATTCCAAGGTGTTTCCACGTGGGCGATATTGCTTTGTTTGAACGCAAGTTGTTTTTTGAAAATGCCACGTTTCACCTTCTTACGCGTTTCATCTCGGACGAAAAATAAAGCCGCACACATGCTGACATTTTCGAAATTATGGCCGTCGCTGCTGCTGATTTCGAATTTCACCCACCCTTTGCAGCACGTGATTGACGGCAGAGACTCAACGGAGCCGATATGATCGAGTGCACAGTAGATGCGTTACATTCCGTGACAAGTAACATTCAACACTTCAGATAGTAACGAGCAACAGGGGAATTTATAATGACCGTTAATTAAAGAAATCGTTTTTTTTATATTATAAAAAAACAATTGTGTCATTTCGGTTGCATGATTAGGAATAGATTGTGGGATTGTAATCAACTT
Source organism: Lethenteron reissneri (assembly GCF_015708825.2). Lineage (NCBI taxonomy): Eukaryota > Metazoa > Chordata > Hyperoartia > Petromyzontiformes > Petromyzontidae > Lethenteron > Lethenteron reissneri. Next base: position 9,007,112 of record NC_083782.1, read on the forward strand.
GGTGGCGAGATGTTAACTACCTCGCCTGGTTTGTAGGAGGTCGTAGATTGGATCTCGACCCTGACGCCTGCTGTATATTTGGAGTGTCTCTCTCCCCGTGGTCGCGTTCATTATTTTCCGGGTCCTCCGGTTTTTCTCTCCACATTTAGAATCAACGTGCGTTTAGAGTATTTGGCTGCGATACATTTCCACGTGGTAAGCCACTTCGTTGCGCTATCATCTGTGGCCAGGTCGCTTCTGAAAAAGAGCTATACAGCTCAGTGGGCCTTACCCGGTAAAACAAAAAAAAAGTTTAATTTAGACTCAATTTCCTACCAACAATAAAATCGATTCCGTCACCAGCAACTAGCATCGATTCCTCTGGGAACGACCACCCCGCGCCTAGGATTCTTCACTGCTGACTTACCAGAGAAACATTCGGCAGTTGGCCGGAGCGAGTTCAAGGAAGCCTCACTTTGCCGATGAGTATCTATGGGATTCCTTTTTGGCAGTCTCAAAAGATGATGGGAAAAAAATCCTTTACCCTTTCTGGCAATAAAGCAGGAGGTGTTAAGATGTTCAAACATCAAAAAGATGCCTATTGCTTTTCGATTTAAAGCTTTCGTGACTGCAGGGATTCATCTTCTTGGTTCTTTCGGTAAAGTCACGTAGAAGGGAAATTATAAAGTAATAAAAATAAAACATAATAAAATAATTCTCACGACGTTTCGGCCACAACGCAAGCAGCCGTCCTCAGGTCTCCCCGACAGACCTGGTCTTCACCTGAGGACGGCTGCTTGCGTTGTGGCCGAAACGTCGTGAGAATTATTTTATTATGTTTTATTTTTATTATTTTATTATTTCCCTTCTACGTGACTTTACCGAAAGAACCAATAAGATAAATACCTATTGCTACTTGACTACTATGGTAAAGGGCTTCATAGCTCGTAGGATTCATCCAGTGTCAATGAAGATTCTGATCCGCTGATGAGACAACAAGTGTTGAAACTGGTCCAGAAGCTTGCGAGGATAGAACCAACACTGCCGATGAGCTGCACCACACAAAGAGCTCGGGCAGCTGATGGGCTGTGTAAAAAAAAACTTTTACCTATTCTTAGGTTTTTTCGGTAAAGTCACGTAGGTAAAACATCAAAATTAATAAAAATAAAATAAAATAAAGATCACGACGTTTCGGAGGCAACACAAGTCTCCGTCATCAGGTGGGACCGTGCGCAAGCGCAATCGCTTCCACGCCGTCTCCCAACCCTTTTGGCCCAGCCCCCCCCCCTTCCTCCCGATACGTTCCATTCATTGGCTACCACATTCTGATGAGCTCCCCCCCCTCTCCTCCCCCCTCAACTCGCTTTTAAGGGATTACATCTTGAATCATTGCCTCACTTGATGCAGCTAATCCGGCTGTGACGGTCCCACCTGATGACGGAGACTTGTGTTGCCTCCGAAACGTCGTGATCTTTATTTTATTTTATTTTTATTAATTTTGATGTTTTACCTACGTTACTTTACCGAAAAAACCTAAGAATATGAATCATTGCAGTCACGAAAGCTTCAAATCTAGAAAAAAAACGTTTACCGTTTACGTGGAGGGGCAGCATTTGGGACGGAGGCGTATTTTTCCTGCTCATTTATTTTGTGGGCAAATCTCTTTGCCATTTTTTTATTAAACATGTTCCTCAAGGGCGCGTAATTATTATTTCGTGTTTGTTTCCCCGTAAAGGAGTCGTTACGTGACCGGTTCTAAATTCCAGTGGCTGGATCCAGTTATGTGTAGGGCCACCGCTGTTGACAAAGTGGTAATCATTTACACTTTAATTCACCCCGTAGGGAATACTAGGCCAAGTTAGACCCTGACAGAGCTTTGAACTCGCAGGTATGCACTCTCAACTGCAGGGTACGATCATATTAATCCCAGGACAAATCGACAGAAACAAAAAAACGTACCAGCAATCAACAAAGCACACATGCGCAAATGAATATGTTGTCAAACTATTACAGATGTTACGTCGAGTCCTTATATGGGCGCCACGGTGGCGAGATGTTAACTACCTCGCCTGGGTTCGATTCTGATCCTGACGTCTGTACATTTGGAGTTTGCATGTCTCTCTCCCTGTGGTCGAGTGGATGCTTTTCTGGGTCTTCCGGTTTTCCCTCCACATTTAGAAACGTGCATTTAGAGTATTTGGCTGCTATACATTTCCACGTGATAAGCCACTTCGTTGAGCTTTCGTTTGTAATAACCAGGTCGCTTCTAAAAACGAGCAATATATCTCAGTGGGGCCTGACCTGGTAAAACCCAAATATTGTTGGTTCTTTCGGTAAAGTCACGTGTTTTTCACACCTGATGACGATTGCTTGTGTTGCAGTCGAAACGTCGTGAGAATTTTATTGTTTTATATTTTTATTATTTTATTTTATTGTTTCCCTTCTACGTGACTTTACCGAAAGCACCAAGAATATGAATCCCTGCAGTCACGAAAGCTTCAAATCAAAATAAAACACAAATAGTTTAAAAAGCATTATAACTATGCTTTTTAAAAGTAAAAAAAACAGCCACTGTCTGCTTAACCCCATTAGTTGAATCACCTAAAAAAAATAGCAAGGCAGAGTGCCTGGGCTCAAACGTGCACGAGGCAACACTCACCCTCACTGGCAGCCCTGAGACAGTGGTGGCAATTCCACATTCCTATGGTGGGGACCACTCGACCTATAGGATGACCATAATTGACTTCTGCATAGTGGAGCGCCACTGTCATTTCTAAACTACTATTTTATTTGACCAGGTAAGGCCCACTGAGCTATATTGCTCTTTTTCAGAAGCTACCTGGCCACAAATTATATTATTGATTTAAAGCTTTCGTGACTGCAGGGATTCATCTTCTTGGTTCTTTCGGTAAAGTCACGTAGAAGGGAAGTAATAAAATAATAAAAATAAAACATAATAAAATAATTCTCAGGACGTTTCGGCCACAACGCAAGCAGCCGTCCTCAGGTCTCCCCGACAGACCTGTTCTCCACCTGAGGACGGCTGCTTGCGTTGTGGCCGAAACGTCGTGAGAATTATTTTATTATGTTTATTTTTATTATTTTATTACTTCCCTTCTACGTGACTTTACTGAAAGAACCAAGAAGATTATATTATTGCTTAACAAAGTGGCCTATCATGCGGAAATGCATAGCAGCCAAACACTCGAAACGCATGTTTCTAAATGTGTAGGGAAAAACCGGAGAAAGATCCGCACGACCACAGGGAGAACATGCAAGTCCAAATATACAGACTTTGGGGTCGGGATCGAACCCACAACGTCCTGTATACCGGGTCATGTAGTTAACATCTCTCCACCGTAGCTCTCCTAAGCATTGGTGCACCTGTGCATAGCGTCGTAAAGGTCTGTTAGTTGTAGAGAGAGTGAAAGGCTAGATGCCTGATGCTGGAGGAATACTATACGGCTGACCACCGCTCAGCTGCGAACAACCGAGCACCCCCATTCTATCTTGGTAGTCGCTGCAAAAGATGTGGCGCTATTAGCGTCTGACCTTTTCCCAGCGTATTATTTTACAAGTTTGCATTTTGTGCGGCTGTGTGCGTGTGCATGTGTGTGGTCGTGGCGGATGGATGGCTGTTCCCGCTAACGAGGAACGCTCACGGAGTGTGATGCTCCGATTTCAACCGAAGATGTGTACATTCACAGTACACACGGGCGATGAAACCAGGATTGGTTACATTTCATATCCCCTCCTTGCATCTTTCATGGGCAGCAATTAAAGAGTGTCCTCTCGACCCTTCGCATCATTGCCATCTCTTCACGCACACACACCACGTGTAAATTTCGATTTAAAGCTTTCATGACTGCAGGATTTCATCTTCTTGGTTCTTTCGGTAAAGTCACGTAGAAGGGAAATAATAAAATAAAATAAAAAGAATTCTCACGGCGTTTCGGCCACAACGCAAGGACGGCCACTTGCGATGTGGCCGAAACGTCGTGAGAATAATTTAATTATGTTTTATTTATTATTATTTTATTATTTCCCTTCTACGTGACTTTACCGAAAGAACCAAGAAGATGAACACCACGTGCAGTTTAGCCGGTGCTCCTCGACTCACCGTGGCGATAAACCCTCTCAACGCGATTGAGTTTTTTGGGGGGCCAAATTTCCGGTCGAATGGCAGTTAATCTTCTAACTCGATAATATTTCTAAGTAGTCCTATTCCGAGCAATTGAAATCTATTTTTTTTGCTCCTTCTGGTCAACTTCTGGGGGGATATATAAAATATCAAGGGGCGATTAGCAACACGCTGTGAAACCAGGAACAGAGAAAACATGGGCGGTGATGCAGATTCCACCACGACAACAGAAATAATCCAGCCATTGGATGTTTACTTCTTCCACATGTGGAAAAGATTTGCCCGGAAAGTATCATTTCATGTCAGAATCTAAATCTTTATGTATACTGGAGGCAATCCGCTGAACTATAAAGCTCTTTTTCACAGATGTTCTTTTGGATCATCCGGGTGTCAATCTGTTCCTGTGGGATGTTTCGAACCTCCAGTCCTTCACACACAACCCAGTTCTCAGCTCCTCGACGGAAGAATGTCTTCGGGCGCGTGCGTGGTTCAAAGCAGGATACATCGATCCACAAGTCCAAGTCACATCTCACGACAGTTCAATATCGTTTTTTTTTAAATGGACATCTTCTTCTTCTTCTTCAAACAAAAGTTCGTCAGAGAAGTTGTGGAGGACGGTGTGGATGTGATGAGGCCCAATTCATCAGATGTGCTGCTGCCCATTGTGCGTGGCGTCTGAGCCTCTCTCGCTTTCACATTAGTCTCCACTCTTTACCCCCATGAGTTTGAAATGTGAATTGATCAGCCCATGGGCCGGGAGGGCCACAAGAAATGTCACCAAATCTTGTTCCATCACCACGTACTGTTAATGTGATGATGGTTGCTTGTGTTGCGGTCGAAACGTCGTGATTTAATTTGCTTGTTTTTATTTTTTCACCTACGTCACTTTAAGATGTTTTCTTGTTCATATTTTAGTTTTGTGTTTGTTGCGGTTGCACCCGATTCAAGAGCCGAATGGCTCACAGGACTTTACCTAATAAATGAACTTGAACTTGAATGTACAAACTGTGGTTGAAGTCGGGGCATCATGCCGTGTGAGTGTTCCTTGCAAGTGGCATGTATATAGGGTGCCGCATTGTTAACTACCTTGTCCGGTATACATGAGGTCGTGGGTTCGAGCCCATCTCTGATGCCTGTATATTTGGAGTTTGCATGTTCTGCCTGTGATCACGTGGATTTGTCTCCATGTTCTCCGGTTTTCCCCTCCACGTTTAGAATCAAACACGCGTTTAGAGTATTTGCTTGCTGTAAATTTCCACTCGGTAAACCACTTCGTTGAGTTATCATTCGTTGGCCAAGTCGCTTCTGAAAAAGAGCTATATAGCTCAGTGGGCTTTACCTGGTTAAAAGAAAAATAAAATTGTTTGGTTGAGTTTAAGTATTGTGTAAATCACCCCCGTGGGAACCCACACGGGCATTCTGTCGGGCACAACGACCATGTTTACCACCCCAAAGCGCTACCCCAACACTCAAATTCTTCCACGAGCCACTGACACGGCCGGAAGTGATGCAATCAACATCGGAGTTATCAAATGTGATGAAATTCAACAGTATTTATAACAGAACCATATCATCTAAAATGCAGTGAACACCGCAATAAGATTTATTTTTTTCATATGCAATCACTGCTATGATTACTTTGACAATGACAGATACAGCTACGTATACTGAAGCACGTGCGTGCGATTGAGAAGTGCTATTGAGCATTAAATACGGGCACAAGCAATACAAATACGTATTGTGGAACGCCTGAATAATGTTGCCGATGTATGGAACCTATTGTGAGCAGCAGGCTGAGTTAATGCTGGGCTCGGTGGCAGAGTGCTGCGTTGTTATAATTACTGTGTAGAGGCGGTACGTGCTGGCGGGGGGGGATCGTGAGACAGCGCATGGTGGGTGTCTACATCGCGGTCCGCATCGGCCCTGCCCCCCTGGAGCGGAGGGCTATGTAAGGCGATGCGCAGCAGCACTCGGGGAGTTGTCAACCAGTGAAGACAGAAGACGGAGTAAGAGACAGGGCCCTGAGACCCCTAGCCCCGCTGCCCTTGTAAGGGCCGGGACCCTGTGTGGCTCAGAGGCGAGACCTTGGGATTCACGGCCTGACGTCCTTGTAAGGGCCGGGCTGTGGAACCCAGTGGTCGAGACCCATACCCCGGCTAGGGTGGGTCTGATATCTCCCCTTGGGAGGTACGGGGCCAGAGGGCCCGAGAGTGTAGCCGGGTTAGACACGCGTAGCGTAGGCTGTAGCTCGGCTGTACTTGTTACTGTTATATTAATGTTAATAAATGAGTGTTGCCCCGTCAACTCGTCTCCCGCCATAATTGACATATTACAACTGTCGAAACGTCTTACTTGAATTGTGAATGTTGTCGGTTTACTCTCCAACTCACCGGTGTACTGTACTAGTAACGAATTGGCTTGTTTTGTTTACGTGACAAACCTTACTAATTGGCTGTGTTGCGTGGTGGCGGGTTTAACGACGCATTTATCCAAAAGAAGCCCCTTTATTATGGATTGTACAGACAGAGCTGAGAATATCAGTTGGTGAAGTCCATCAATTAATTTACACGATCTAACCCAAAACCTCTGTTATGGCGACGTTTATGTGAAGCCCAAAGGGAAGGAAATCATCTCTCAGCTCAAGCCGTCGTGGGTCAACGGTCGCGAGAATCGGTGACTTGGAACCAGTGCTGGAAATGCGACATCCCTATGGCAGGGCCTCAATCTCTCTGTTAAATGAACTGCCGTCAAAACATCTGGCGAGAGCCACTGGAGAGTAATTATCTGCACGTGGATGAACATGAGCAGACAGGTACCGAAAAAACGATGAACATTGAGCCAACGTTGGTGGGTCAATGTCAACGTTGACCCAACGTTGTCATGCTTACTTTGCTTGCACACCGTTGTAATGGCATTGGGCTACAGACGTGCTCGCCGCGTCAATAATTTGGGCCTGTCGCTGAGGCTTCTTCCTTATCTTTCGCACGAGCGACTTCGCTCACGGAGGAGGTGGCCTCGCCAGCAAATCAGCATGCAGGGGATGTCACCACGGCACTTGTGCCGGGCCAGGTGCACTTTCAGGCCACGTGACGTATCGAAGGCCCGCTGGCAGGAGATCATGGGACAGACCCCCAGGTGCCATGGGTTGGCCGACTGAGATGACTGGCAGATGCACCACTTGTGTCCCCTACTGTGCCAACTCGCTCTGTTTTAGCTGCCCGGTGCTTTGCTCGTTGTTGTGAGCGTCGCTCATCTGCCCTCCGCTGTTGTTGGAGGGCGACTGCCTCCAATGGCCCAATAGCGTCCTCCTTCACGAGCCTCCCCCACAGAGGCCGATCTTGACACCGCTGGTACCAGTCATTGGCAAGTCCACTTAGGATCTTGCCAAGTTTTCGCAGGAGGGGCTGATTCACTCTAGTAACTCACTCACCAGCAGTCAGTTGTCACCATTTCACTCTTCTATCGCTACTACCACGGTTGCTATTCCCATTAACTTCACTCCTCAATTCTATAACCGACGTTGAGGACTTGGTCTTTCAGGCTGACTTTTGTTTCATCCACACTGCATTTAACCATCACACTGTAGGTCACAACAGCAATCAATGATTCGATTTTAGACTAGATTTGAAATGTGTGTCCAGTTGCGTTTATTGCAGGGGAGCGGTGGCACAGGGCTCAGAACGAACCTGAGTTAAAGTCCCGGCTCACGATCGTTAACAGTGGCGAATATTTAAACTGGTCCTGGGCTTCCCTTTGGTCGACTCAGCCTTCAGTGATTACCTGATGCAGTGTGTAAACATCGGCACTGGGGAGACAAAGACGGGCAGTTCGGGTGCTGGCCACCCACCCAAGCCTCAAGGGACTGTCATATTGTCAAAAATAAATTGTATGAGATTAAATCTTTCGTTTGTTCCTGTTACATAATACAAACTTATGGAATGGCGTTTTTTGGCATACATTTCAGGGTCCACAATAAAACAAATGGTTACATCTGGCTACTTTGAAATGACAGGTTTTGTCAAATAAAAAGAGTCGTTTTAGATTCACACAAATCCTTGAAGTCGTTGTGTTTGTAATTTCATGACCGATCGTTTATAAGGGTTCCCTTGCGTAAACAGTTTTAAACTCCGCAGAATCCCATTATGTAAACAGCAGCCGTAACTCGGGCATGTGACGAGTTATTTCACTTGATTGTCCTGTATTTAACTGGCGAGGGCACATTTAGATAATTATCGATGGCCTTTTGCAAGGGAAGCGTGGATAACTGCAGTTGTGGGGTGGCAGTTATTATTGTGGTTAATGCACACATGATACCTTGTAAAAAGGTTTCAGTTTTGTTGCCAAAAAAAGGGGATAAACCCCTTATTATTATATTTTGTTACTGGCAAAGGAGGTCTAATGATGAAACATCTTGATACTGGCAAAAGTGTCCCATAGATATCACTCTAATTTTACATTGCGGCGATTGAGCTGGGTGTTTGAATGCCGAGTAGTGGAGTGGCACATCGCTGTGGTGGCTCCTTAGCAATTGTGAATCGGGCATTGAGTCGTTATTCAACACTCCGTTGTCTGTACTTGGTCACCACAGTCGCGTTGGAGAGTTTTAATATTTTCCATTTGGGAATGAAGCTAAACACGCGTCTGCGATGGTTTGTTCACATGTGGTTTCGGATGGCCCATAAGCTTCGTGAAAAGTTCAGAGCAAGCAATCTTTTACTTTAAGTCTTTCGCGAGGCGTTTGTCGGTGACTTCTTGTGAGCTCTATTGACATCAGCGAAGAAAAATTTACCCTCGTAAATGAGGACATAGGGTCTCTCTCATGCGCTCTGCAGCATTGGGTACATTTTCTATGGAAATCACATCGTGTGCGAGAATGGAATTGTGAATAATCACGACAGTGTAAATTTGTAACGCACAATATTTCACAGACGCAAAAACAAATGTGTGCCGTAGTCTCTGAGGCACGGTGCCAAGCTAGGTGTCGTTCGACGGCCAGGCAAGGAGAGGTGTTGGCCTTTAAGTGCCTCTTAGAAGTCAGTGTGGATCAGTTTCAGTTTCATTTATTCGGTATAGCCCTGTGAGCCATTCGGCTCTTGAATCGGGTGCAACCGCAACAAACAAAAGACAAAAACATGAACAAGAAAACATCTTAAAGTGACTATGCGCAAACAGAAAAATCCAGGAAAGAAACAGCAACATATTCCAGATAAAGCACCGTACACCACCGCTGTGTGCAAAAATCCCAGTGGGATGCAAGTCAAACAACAACAACCACAAGACGACTTAGATTAAGGATCAAACGCTGCTGCTGCTGCTGTAAAGGTGCAGACGGGAGCTGCCACGGAAAAACACGATGCCTGCGCAGTGACGAAAACTGTGGACTTCTGGGTAGAAAAATAAACTCGGTTCCACGAGCTACTTGGAGCGTTAAATCGACGCACCCTCGCCATTGAGCCAGTTCTTTTCAGAAAATGTGCTTTTTTTCTCTAAGCCTAAGTCCAAGGCATTCATTATCACATCACCATTAACCTTACATTGCTACAAGGTGGTAAAGAAGATTAAACTTGCATTGTTCAGGTTATCTGGTTAAATATAAAACAAAGCGTCCATGGATTAATAGCTAATCCAACCCCGAGGGTCAGGGTAGGATTTATCTTTCAATTAATGGCAAAACAAAAGAAGCTGTCCATTGACTTATTTACATCTTTAATTGAGCCAGTAATTTATTGACTTTTTTTGGCTTCACATAATGAAAGTTTGTAGAGGGCTTGGTGTGAAACGTGGGTTTGAGTGGTCGCAGTGCAGTGCTTAGCGCACGGCACTACGAACCTTGAAACCTGAGTTTGCTTCCCCGCCATGGCTAACATCAGTGGAGAATCTGATCCGCACAAACCCACACCGACCATCGTGGTGAAGTATGGTCAAACAACCCCTATGACTGACAATGGCGTAAGCAGGCCTTCTTTCAGCGGTGGATTGCCAAAAAGGATTTAAGTTGTTATTTTGGTATAAACTCAGACTTTCTGAAATTTTGAGTCGTAACATATTTATCTCGTCAAGAGACCAAATATTTGTCAGTCTATCGTTCTATTATCCTTCTAAACTCCAGTATCAAACTCTGATGATGAAAACCCCGAGAGTGAAACGGGTCAGAAATCTGTTCACAAAAACAAAATCTGCTGGCTACCAGAAGTGTGGGAGTCAATAGGTCCATCCACAGTTTTAAAATATGTATTATTTTTATGGCGGTGCATTATGGAAATGAGTTTATTCCTGGACATATGCAGGGTAGCCCAAAAGCCAGGACGCAGCGTTATATTTATTTTGACAAGGGCATGAAAACATTTAAATTGTTTATTCTTGAAGTTAAAATTGTAACTCGTCATTTTTAATATCTATTTTTCTTCTTCCTTTTCAGGTAACATTTAAAAATGGAAAAAACATTTACTGAATTGAGACTAAACTAATGATTATTTTAAAGATTACAACTTTAATAATTTTAAGAAGTCCTAAATACATTTAGAAATGAGAATGCATGCATGCATTTATGGAAGTCAGTTTGAAAATATGCTCAAATAAATTAAGTAACCCGATGTGATTTGTTAAAATTAACATAACCCTGTGCGTCCTGATTTTTGGGCCACCCTGTATACTGTAGATAGAGGATGTACGTACGTGTGTTGAGCTTCATTAGCATTGTATGCAGCCAACCATGCTAATCAAAGGTGTGGGGGAAGGGTGGTCGCATGGATTTTTCTTAGGGTCCTCTGGTTTTTCCCTCCACATTTAGAATCCAAGTGCGTTAACTGTAGTTGGCTGTTATTCCATTTCCACATGATAAGCCACTTCGTTGAGCTATCATTTGTGGACAGGTCACTTCTAAAAAATTGCTTCATAGCTCAGTGGGACCTTACATGGTTAAATAAAAAAAACTGTTTAGTTTTAATAAAAAAAAAACTTTACTGTATTTTCTTGGAAACAAAAAAATACATTCCGTTGGATCCGCCACTGTGTGGGAAGGTGTAAAGCTAAGGGATGGAGGGAGGGGCGTGGGTGGTGTTGTTACTCCTTTAAAAAAAAATCATCAGTGTAGAAAAAAATGAGAGCACGGGGCGTGGGGCAGCTTATTAAATCGGTGTTGGCCCTTGACCAAATGTGGCCTCATTGTTCGGGCACCACTTCAGCATTTGTTTCTTGCTGCGGTTGTCCCACCTGATGACGGACGCTTGTGTTGCGCCCGAAACGTCGTGATTTATAATTTTATTTCTATTGTTATTTATATCATTTCATTATTTATTTTTATTATTTATTTTTTCCTACGTGACTTTACCGAAAAATACCTAAGCGTATGAATCCTTGCAGTCACGAAAGCTTCAAATCTAGAACCACAAAAGAGGGCGGCGGAGGAGGTGGCGGGCGGTTGTGCTGAGATGGCTCCCAAACGAGAACCGCACCTACCTCGCACCGGTAAAGGATGGGAGGGTAGCGGGGGGGGGGGGCGAGACAGCAGGTACCCCCCCGCCCCCCTCCCCTAGACTTGCGAACACGGAGACGGCGCCCGCTCACATTCCACATTCCCACCCTCCCAGGACTGAGCCCGCCTGCCGTGCGAGCTTTGCTCAGCCTGAGCTCACCGCTGCCTGCTGCTCGGCAAGGCTCCCATCGTGTAGGGTTTCGGCTTTGCACTCAGGTTTGCTCGAGACACTGCGGCTGATCCGAAGGTGGTGGGGGTCGGGGTCCCCCCCCCCCCCCCCCCACCTTGACACCCGGAGAATTGGTAGCGATTTTTAGCAGAGGAAATGCATTTATCTTAATTTGTGTGTGGTACTAGTTCAGAGGCGCCACGGTGGTGAGATGGTAACTACCTCGCCTGGTATGGAGGAGGTCATGGGTTCTGATCCTGACCCTGATGCCTGTATATTTGGAGTTTGCATGTTCTTCCTGTGGACTCGTGGATTTTTCTCCAGGTCCTCCGGTTTTACCCTCCACATTTAGAAACATGCGTTTAGAGTATTTGGCTATCCATAATACAGTTTTTTTTTTGGGTTATATCGCGAAAATATATAAATGTGTCGTTAAACTGGCCACTGCCCGACAGCCAATTAGTAAGGTTTGTCACGTAAACAGAACGTGGCCAATTCGTTACTGGTACAGCACACCGGTGTGTTGGAGAGCAAAGGCACAACATTTATAATCTCAGATTGTAATCTCAGATTGTAAATGTTGTGGCTTTGCTCTCCAACACACCGGTGTGCTGTACTAGTAACAAATGTTCTGTTTACGTGACAACCTTATTAATTGGCTGTTTCGGTTGGTGGCTGGTTTAACGACACATTTATATATTTACGCAATCTAACCCAAAACACCTGTTTTATGGATGATATTGGTCGTGAAGGCCTGCGTCTTAAACAGTATTTGGCTACGATAAATTTTCACACAAGCCACTGCGTTGTGCTATCATTCGTGGCAAGGTCGCTTCTGAAAAATAGCTATACATAGCTCAGCGGGCCTTACCTGGTAAAATAAAACATAGTTTACAGTCGTTTTAGTTTAACAATCATTACATTTCCAGACCGCCTCCCCCCTTAGGCAGTTGCTCGATTCGCCTCTGGGTTGAGATCAAATCTGAAAGCTAGAATGAGTAAAACCCAGCACAGTGTCGCATATCCGGCTCTCGCTGGCAGACGTGTCAAGGAGAGGCCGGACACGTGACCGTCTATATAGTTCATGGCTCGAGCACAGGTTATTGGACAGACAAAAAAAGTGCAAACTGCTCTAAACATTTTTGTGCTTTACTCTGCTGTAGAGGTGAGAAAAAGTGCGTGAGATTATGAACAGAGGACAGGATGTTATAGAAGGAGTTGTGAACGTTCATACAGAATGACAGTTACACTGCGCGCACAAATATTGCACTGGGTGTGGGCAGTTACTTGGTCAGAGCAGATACACTGACTTTGTACTTCATGTGAATAATAATAATCATGATGATGATGAGTTTGAGATATTATCTTATATAGCCTTATACTGGAAGGAACCCACTGGTTCCATCAGCCCACAGGGGATTATTGTGTCCGTCCGTCCGTCGTGCAGGGAGGGGCTGGGTGGGGAGGGAGGGACTGGGTGGGGAAGGGAGGGTGGGGAGGGTGGGGCTGGGTGGGGGGTGAGTGGGGAGGGTAGGGTGGGGACGGGCTGGGTGGGGAGGGTGGGGAGGGGCTGGGTGGGGGGTGGGAGGGGTGGGGCTGGGTGGGGAGGTGCTAGTCACCCCGTGGTGCCCTTATAAAACTCAACGTTTAACCTACTCACGCCAGCTTGTGCCCGCCCTCACAGTCGGGCATATTTGCGGAATACACCTACGCCGCCATTGACCCTGGCCATTGACCGAGCAACCCAACGTTCCTACCAGCTCCCTCCGCAGGAATGTGTTATAGATTGTGATAGATTATGATGACTTCCATTGAAAGCAATTTTTTAACCAGGTAAGGCCTATATAGCTCTTTTTCAGAAGTGACCTGATCTTCGCGTCAAAATACTCTAAATGCATATTTCTAGATGTGGAGAGAGAAACCGGAGGACCCGGAGACAAAATATACACGACCACGTTGAGAACATGCAAACTCAACTATACAGGCGTCAGGATCGGGATTGAACCACAACCTCCTTTGCACCAGGCGAGGTAGTTAACATCTCACAACCGTGACTCCCATAATTTACCTTTTGGACTCCAGACTTTTTTTTTTGAACTAACAGCGATTGGCTGCAATTCACTGTGAAGACTTTATTTTTTACTTTTAAACAACTTTTATTGCCGCCAGCAGCAAAAGCACTGGAGGCGATTTCGATATGAAACACACAAAGTCACCAGCAAACAAATGAAAATAATCGCTATAAATCCACGCGCTGTGGCGCTAAAAGCACCGCGCACAACACGAAAGAAAAGTCACGTGGTGATGGTGGTGTTCATCGCGCACGCCACGGTGACGAGCGAGCGCTTCAGAAGGTGAACACGAGGGTGCCGTCCACGCTGGTGCAGAGAGGGCCTTTCCGGCTCCCCAGCGTTCGAAGAAGAGAGAGCAGCACTTCACTCACGACCTGAAGCAGCAGGGTTCACACTCCCACCCAGGTGGTCCATTGGATCTATCACCCATCCTGGGCGAATAAAAGTAGTGGGAAGTCGGTGGTATTTTTTAAAATTAGAAACTGGTGCCCTGGAAGTAGAGAATCGCTCCCGCCATGGGAATGTGGAATTTCCACCAATGGAGATGAGAGCCACTCAATTGCTTATATGGAGAAGGTGGGCATGTGTTGGGATGTGCTGCGGTGAGTTTAGAATGTTGATTCTGTCTACAATTGGACATACACAACTGCATCACAGGTTCAAAGCAAACGTTGTCAGTGGTCAAGCTTATTCTAAATCGCAATTATATATTTTCAATATATTGATCTTGGTTGGAAAATTCTCCGTTATGTAATGTGGGTGCCCATTCAAATAATTGTGTGTGCGATATGGAATAAAAAAAAATATCCACTGGTCATATCTGGATTCAAATTAATGACGTACATTTCGCCCAAAAGGCTCCCTACCGTGTCTCCCACCGTTTAGTAAACAACTGTTGTGTATCTTCTTGTTTCTTTCGGTAAAGTCACGTAGAAGGGAAGTAATAAAATAATAAAAATAAAACATAATAAAACAATTCTCACGACGTTTCGGCTACAACGCAAGCAGCCGTCTTCAGGTGAAGAATGAGACACTACCAAACTAGGAGCTTATATATAAGCTGCATTGGGGGTTGAAGAGCGCCTTAACAAAAAGAATGTGCATGTGAAGAGGGATTTAGCATATTCATGGAAAATGCGTAGGCGTTGGGCGGGGGGGTGTCAAAGTCATATTATGCCCATGCATTATGCAGGATCAGCAGCAACCAAGGGGGGTGCAGGGATTAGCAGTAACAAAGGAAAGGAATGTTAATGATATGTAGCTGCAGTTACTCAACAACACGTAGAAAACTAAAGTATAAACTACATAAAAAACTAAAGTATAAACTGCATCGCACCATCAGTATACTTACTATACTCTATAATAAGCTGAGTTACTAACAGCAAGTAATACATTACAATTTTACCTCGTAAAAATTCTATAATATGCTTCCATCTAAACCTTATTCTCTTACATCACACGAGCATATACCGTACTATATACTGCCATAGATAAACCCAACATTAAATTATATACTGTATTGCTGTAAACCAACCTATATCTTATACATTTAATATCACACTATGTATTATTCTACACACCCTAATGTGTATCGAAATGGTTTATTACGTCCTTCCAATGATTGCTGAGCCAGAATCCATCTTCTCGGTTAAAGTTGTCTCTGTGTTTGTATATGTGGATCGCCTCATGAACGAATCTCTCATGATAGCCAGATGGCTTGCAGAGAACCTCTGTCTTGGAGAAGTCAATATCATGTGAGCCCACTGAGTTGTAACAGTGATCTGCCACGGCTGAGGTGTTAGTCCTACCGTGTTTCAGGTCAGCTTTATGTTCACGGATGCGGTCCGAGACATGTCGTTTGGTTTCCCCAATGTAACTGCTACCACAGAGGCAACTTAGTTTGTAGACGCCAGGGTACTGTATGTCTGGAACCACATCTTTTACAGACGGTACCAGATCACGGATTTTATGTACTGTGTTGAATCGGACCTGGATCTTGTGTTTAATCAGGATTTTGGAGATCTTTTTTGTGACCCCAGCAATGTAGGGTAAGGTGATGGTCTTGAAAGGCTCCTCAACAGGATCCTTGCTGTTAGTAACTCAGCTTATTATAGAGTATAGTAAGTATACTGATGGTGCGATGCAGTTTATACTTTAGTTTTTTATGTAGTTTATACTTTAGTTTTCTACGTGTTGTTGAGTAACTGCAGCTACATATCATTAACATTCCTTTCCTTTGTTACTGCTAATCCCTGCACCCCCCTTGGTTGCTGCTGATCCTGCATAATGCATGGGCATAATATGACTTTGACACCCCCCCGCCCAACGCCTACGCATTTTCCATGAATATGCTAAATCCCTCTTCACATGCACATTCTTTTTGTTAAGGCGCTCTTCAACCCCCAATGCAGCTTATATATAAGCTCCTAGTTTGGTAGTGTCTCATTCTTCACCTGAAGACGGCTGCTTGCGTTGTAGCCGAAACGTCGTGAGAATTGTTTTATTATGTTTTATTTTTATTATTTTATTACTTCCCTTCTACGTGACTTTACCGAAAGAAACAAGAAGATGAATCCCTGCAGTCACGAAAGCTTTAAATCGAAATTTAACTGTTGTGTAGTCTGGGATGTTGGCTATCAACAACAAGGCAACTCCTACGACTAATTGGGAATGGGATGCAAGCGTAGGATTGATCACCCTGTCGCTGGCCGCCTTTGGGGAGGGTGTATAGTGTGAAAGGCCGAAACACCCTAGGAACCAAAGGTTCACTACTGACGATGCGCTCCCCAAATTTCACCAGGCTCACTGTTCATGAACTCTTGGAAGTGCTTGCACAAAGGATAGTAACATCTCATCCTGTGTTCTTGGAATCTGTGATCCATCAACAGAGGAGGACGGATAGCAAAACTCCATGATCTTTCACTCCTGAAGCCCTGTCGTGGTGGCGAGCAGACCTCGACATTGGCGTTTAGCCCCTGAACATATTGCTGCTGCCAGAATATGACAGCAGTGTTTTCCTGTATCACAATTCGCATGTTAAAAAAAAACAAATCATGGTTCCAACCGCCGATGTGATCCGGCCATTGAATGTACTTGTTAAGTCCAGTCCAAGCTCTCTCCCCTTGGTGTAAATAATATACATTTACTAGCTTTACTACCCCCGGCTTCGCCCGAGACTTGGATTCTTGGCTTGGATGAATACACGGCATACGCGGAGGGTTTGGGGGGGGGGGGGGTGCGTGACGTCAACAGACACACTGAGTGACGCTGCCGCATGCGGGTGACATGACAGAGATGTGACGTCACCGCTCACTTGCATGCAAAATATATTTATTATGGCGCCCATAAAATACAAAAGTAAATTTTTATACTTTTTGCATTGTGTACAGTCTGGAAGCTAACCCACATGCTCGATTTCAAATTTGTTGCATGTCAGGAAGCATGCTAAACATTTCGAACAGACATACATATTCACAAATTTCCCTTTTATATAGAGATAGAGATGAAACCGATGATGCTGGGAAAAGGTGATGGAATCGCCACTCGCCATTGTGGGCATGCAATGAAATAACATTCGGGGTTCAAAACGACGAGGCTTAGTGAGTCAACGTTTAATGGGTGGCGCTCATCTCGAGATTGGCGTCCCAGAGCCAGAGATGAAAAATTCCACATTCCCATGGTGGGCGAAAGTCTCTCGCGCAAGACAACCATTGACGATCTTCTTGGTTCTTTCGGTAAAGTCACGTAGAAGGGAAATAATAAAGTAATAAAAATAAAACATAATACAATAATTCTCACGACGTTTCGGCCACAACGCAAGCAGCCGTCCACAGGTGAAGACCAGGTCTGTTGGGGAGACAGCGTCTGTCTCCCCGACAGACCTGGTCTTCACCTGAGGACGGCAGCCTCGCTGAATTCTAATAATAAAATAATTCTCACGACGTTTCCCTTCTACGTGACTTTACCGAAAGAACCAAGAAGATGAATCCCTGCAGTCACGAAAGCTTTAAATCGAAACCATTGACGATGCGTTGATGGTGCCTTGTCGTTGCTTGAAGAAAGCGCCCCGTGAGTTTCCTCTGTGAGTGAGCGTCCTCTGTGTTAGTCTGGTTTTGAGTTCAGTCCCCTCGACTGGGCGAGGCGATACGCCCATCTTCAGTCTCGTTACGTGCGGCAACAACTCTGAACAGCGGGTCGCCTCTCTCTCCCGCGCCCACCGCGGCGCTTACGACGGCTGGAAACAACAGCAAGGCGGCGGAATTTTGTTGTTGTGAAGATATATATTTGCCCTGGCGGTCCTCCCCTTCCTCGTTCTCGCGCGTTCCATTGCACTGGGATGGTGTGTGGGCCTTCCGCCAATGCCGTCTTTGCGTGGGTGAGCTAAGTCGGGTGTGACCTGCAAAGATTTAAAATCCACCCATCTTTCAAACCGCCCGTCCACACTGCCACCCACTCCCCAGGACCCTCCCCCGTGCCAAAATAAATATTTTTTTTTATAAGAATCTAACCTCTTCGCCACCTCCTAATGCCTGCGGCACAGCCGGCTTTGCTTTGTGTGTGTGCTCACAAAGAGCGTTGTTTATTTGTTTACAGCAAGGCAGCCTCGCTGAATTCTGTTTACCGATTTACCCAGCTGGGGGAGGGCGCACAGGTCCACTCGCACTTCTAAGGGTCATGAGTTCAAACCCAGGTCAGGGTTTGATTCGGCACATAATCTCTGTTAGGATTGATAAAATGAGTACTACTTTGTTGGGAGTTGATCGTGGTTTTCCTCCTAGAAAGTCATTCTGCATTTGTTGTGGAGCAAAATGCATTATGCGTTTAACGCGTGTAATTAATAAATACGTTATAGCCTCTCGGCTTTTCCAGATAATATTATCAATCGGCGTTGCCAATAACATCTGGTAACGCATCAGCATTTCTTTAACAAGTCTGACTCTGCCGATGAGACCCAGAAGGTCGAAAACCGGTCCAGAATGTACTTGCTTAACCAAATGCTGATAGATAATATTGGTCTGGGAAAGTCAGTCATTCAGAACCCTTAATTGAACCCGGAGCTGAAATGAACCCACCGAGAGACATGAAACAAAATTGCCTCATTTGCAAGGGTGGACTAAAAAATACATTCTCAATCCCCACGTGAAGACACAGAAACGGAGCTTTTGCATGTGTTTTTTCATACGATGGAAAGGCCTGCCCATCGCCCATTTACGAATGAGGAATTTCCACCACCGGCTGCAGGGTTCCCGAATGGAGTTGAAACTCCGCCGATGGCGGTGGAGGTTTTTTTTTTGTAACGAGCGATGGCTATATTCTTAGGTTTTTTCGGTAAAGTCACGTAGGTAAAAACATTAAAAAGTAAAATAAAATAAAAATCACGACGTTTCGTAGGCAACACAAGCTTCCGTCTCCGAAACGTCGTGATTTTTATTTTATTTTACTTTTTAATTTTTTTACCTACGTGACATTACCGAAAAAACCTAAGAAAAACCTAAGAATATGGATCCTTGCAGTCACGAAAGCTTCAAATCTAGAACATGTGATGGCCTCGGGGGGCCTTCCCTGTTGACCTCCACGCGAACCCACTGCCTGGTACAAGGGAGGTGGTGGCCATGCAGGCAGCGAGGGTTGAAACGTTCTGCCGCTTTTGCTTATCCCAAGCGGCGATTGGGTGGAGCAGACACCCCGCCTTCACACCCCTCACCTGGCGTGTGGTGCGCACCGCGGCGCTGCCTGCATGACCGCACAAAAGAATAATGTTTCACAATGACACCGGGACTTCAAACACGGGGGGGGGGGGGGGGGGGGGTGGAGGGGGGACGCCTGTTTCGTCTACGAAGCGGCGGTGGCTGCAATATGCGGGCTCCTCGCAACGTGTGGGTTCGTTTTGGTTTCTTTTTTTATTCAGTCATTGAAAAAAAAAATATATTTTCTTGGTTCTTTCGGTAAAGTCCACGTAGAATGGAAATAATAAAATAATAAAAATAAAACATAATAAAAAGTAATTATCACGACGTTTCGGCCACAACGCAAGCAGCCGTCCTCAGGTGGAGAACAGGTCTGCCGGGTGGTCCAATTCAGAGTCTGTCTTCTCGACAGACCTGTTCTCCACCTGAGGACGGCTGCTTGCGTTGTGGCCGAAACGTCGTGAGAATTATTTTTATTATGTTTTCTTTTTATTATTTTATTATTTCCATTCTACGTGACTTTACCGAAAGAACCAAGAAGATGAATCCCTGCAGTCACGAAAGCTTTAAATCGAAATAAATAAATATATTTCTGTCACCCATTCGCCCCGCCCCGCCAACCCCATATCTTCTGTAGAAATAAAACACAGAAGCGTAGCATTCTCATCGTCCACATTTCTCTACAGCCGACAGCAGTGTTTCTCAAACTTGTTTGGCACGCGGACCGCTCAGCCGATGCAAACGTTTCCGCGGAAAAGCACCCAGCCCCCATTGCCCCTTGTGGCAAAACGCATTCACCTCTCTCTCTCTAAACGCCAGTAATACAAAACATATTCAAATTACCGGAACGTAATTTATTTTTTATTTTTAAGCAGTTATAAGGTTTTTTTTCTTTTTTAAAGGGGGGTTGAGGTGGTATTTAGATCTTAGCGTGATGGTAGTTGAATCAGGGCAGTTTACCTAACTGCGGTAATACATAAATATAAGCAAAAATATGAATTAACGTCCGAAACATAAAGTATAATAAACATTCTAGATTTGAAGTTTTCGTGACTGCAAGGATCCATACTCTTTGGTTTCACGACGTTTCGGAAGCAACACTTCCGAAACGTCGTGATTTAATTTAGTTGTTTTGTTTTTTTAAATATTTTTTTCAACTACGTGCCTTTACCGAAAAAAACAGAGTATAATAAACATCGTCATTATTGTCCGGGTCAACCTACGTTTGCATCGCAGCCACCGCGGTCCACCTGAGGGCCGGGTGGTCCAGATGTCTTGTGACCCCCCAATTAATGCTCAAAAACGTAATATCTGTTTGTACTACCAATGCGTGCGAAAACAAAAATTAATAAGCAAAGGAAACAAAACAAATTTAGAGGTCAATTAATTTGGGGGGCGGGGGGGGGGCGGCACAAGACATCTGCACCACGCTGTAAATGCATCTGCGTGTGTGTCTGTGAATTATTTCCATGTAAATGAAATGTGACGGGGTTCACTTAAACACGTGGCTTCGTCATTACGACGCTGGCTCGCGTCGTCACCTCCTTGGAGTCCGGTCTCGGCGCGAGGCGCATCTCAGCGTTTCCGACTCTCTCGCCACGTTCTCCCGGGGAACGCTGAAGCGTGCAAGAGCACCACCACCCCCCCCCCCTGCCTTGCTTTCTCGCCTCGTTTGCCGTGCGGCAGGCCGGTGCCGCGTTGAAGTGAGAACTCGCGTCTCCTCTGGGGGGGGGGGAGCGAAGCCGGCCGGGAGGAGAGGCGGGCGGGGGAGGGGAGGGAGGGAGGGAGGGGAGGGAGGGAGGGAGGGGAGGGAGGGGGGGGAGGGGAGGGGAGGGAGGGAGGGAGGGAGGGAGGGGAGGGAGGGAGGGAGGGAGGGAGGGAGGGAGGGAGGGAGGGAGGGAGGGAGGGGAGGGAGGGGAGGGAGGGGGGGAGGGAGGGGAGGGGAGGGAGGGGAGGGAGGGGAGAGAGGGAGGGAGGGCAGCCCATCTGGGTTTTTCTTGCAGGCACGGAATAACCCATCTGCGCGAGGCGCGGAACAACGGCCGGCTGTGTTCGGCTTTTGCCGCACGACGATTAATCACGGGCATGGGACTTCATGAAGTGTGAAACGCACTGAGTGAATGATGGGAAAGGGAAAAGCAATACAATTTGGCCGAGTTTTGCTCCCTTTTTTTTCTCCTCTTGCCAGGGTGTGTTTTTATTTTTCATGTAATTTGCAATTCGCGAGCCCGCCGATAGCCTTGGAGGGGCACGCTCATAATTTTAGACCGGGATGGTGAATCGGTTCCATCACGGCGACTCGAGATGCAGAGTTGTGAGGTGGCCAATAAAATGGCTCTACAGCCAGCGGATTATTATCCTTTGCGTGCAGTTATTTTTTGCGGGTGTTATGTCCTCGAATGCATAGCGCACGGCGCCACCCAGCAAAATATTAATAATATTTTAGGATGATGCATTTATGGAAAGCGGGGTCATGCGTGGTGGGGTAAAGTGTGGGTAGTCCCATCACTTTCAAGATGTCTGGTCATCGTGGTCAACATTTTCCTCTAGAGGGGCTCTTTTGTGTGTAATTGGTTGCCCTTCCCCCGCACCTCCGATTACCACGGTTGGCTACGTGCGGTGCGAAATAAATTCAATGCACGTACGTAGCGGAGGCCTCTCCGCCAACTCAGGAACCAGCAGGCAATTTCAGGGGTGCACCTTTACCTTCACTCTGTTTCTGTGACCCAAATTTTTTAAAATTGCGGCGTCTGCATGCTTTGCGGGCCGATTGCGGATTTGCTGGAGTTGAAATTAGATTGAGTCTGGACCTCCTCGAGCTGAAATGAACCTCCAGCGATGACCCTCGCTCCCGGACACTTTTTGTTCTGTTTCGAGTTGAGGCCACGGCGGATCATAGCCTAGGCCGCGCCCGTCACCCAGTTTGTTAGCTGTTTACGAGAACCGACCAGGATTATACGTTCAAGCGGGAGCAGAGTGATGAAGTAATGGCGCATGTGCACACACTTCCACTGAATAAATAACTAACGATAACTCACACAAAGCAGTGCTGATTTAAAGTGCCCTTTCAGGAATGCTGGGAATCTGGTCAAGTGATGCGGGCAGCCATTCACGTGGGATCACATGGCCACAAACAGCCGTAACAAGGCTGCTGCTACTGCTGCTACAGCGCCACATGACAAAGGCTGAAGTCTAAGCTACAGCGCCGTGGTGGCGTGATGTTAACTCCCTCGTCTGGTGTACAGAAGGTCTTGGGTTCAATCCCAACCATGAGTTCCTGTATATTTGGATTTTGCATGTTCTCTCTGTGGTCGCGTGGATTTTTCTCCGGGGTCTCTGGTTTTTCCGTCCACTTTCAGAAACATGCGTTTTGAGTATTTTGTTCCTATAAATTTCCACATGATAAGCTTCTGAAAAATAGCTAAATAGCTCCGTGAGCCTTATGTGGTGAAATAAAAAAATATTTTGTTCAGTTTAAATCACCAGTCCGGTGATGCAATGGTATCCTGAACTTACACAGGAGCCTTTCACCCCTTCCCGCCAATGATTAAATAGCTCAGTGGGCCTGACGTGGTTAAATAAAAAAACATCTTTAGTTCATCTTCTTGGTTCTTTCGGTAAAGTCACGTAGAAGGGAAATAATAAAATAATACTAATAAAACATAATAAAATACAATTCTCACGACTTTACCGAAAGAACCAAGAAGATGAATCCCTGCAGTCACGAAAGCTTTAAATCGAAATCTTTAGTTCAGTTTAAATCACCAGTCCGGTGATGCAATGGTATCCTGAACTTACACTGGAGCCTTTCACCCCTTCCCGCCAATGACTAGCGTGGTGAAGTATGGTCAAACGACATCAATGACCGACATGGTGTGTTGGGAGGTCTACAACCAACAGTGGATGGACACAAGATTGTAGTTATTGTGCTAAAATAAATATTTCAAAATGCAAAGTGCTTATGAATGTCGAAATGTGGCAGCGTGCAGACATTTAATGTGCAGTAATTACATTTTCGTCAACTGCGACGCTCATTGTCAGACGATGAGCTGGCGCCAAATCCCATCCCAAGCTCTGCCATCCTCTACGTGTCCAGGTGTCATCGGCCAAGGGAACCAGATTACCCGAAGAAACCCCACTTTTGCAACAGGGGCAACACTATCCCATACCGATGGTACAGGTGGAGTCAACATTTTTCTGCGCCGCATTCTTTTAAAATCCTTTATATTAAGTTCACTTGCTTGCTTGTTTAGGACCGTGCAAATCTTTCGGTCGTTTTTTAACCCACTTCCTGTGATCCAATCGAGCTGACATTTTGCACACAGACTCGTTGTGCGTGACAATTTATTTTCGTGAAAATTTTTTTTCAAACATTTTCCACTTTTTAGGAGAAAAAAAAAGTCATATTTAATTTAAAATACCAATGTGATAAAAATGAAACACTTACTCAAGAAAAACAGAAATGAATAATAAAATAAAACCGATGCCACGCATATAAAGGATTTATAGTGAAAAACTTTGTTTTTACGGGTTCATTTTTTAGCAAGCCAGGTTATCGGCACCTCTTGATGACGCCCCTTGGTAACAGAGTTTCGCAACATTTGCGTGGCGATCCTCCGAATCCTCGCTGCCTCCAGAGTGCTGGGTTACAGTCCACGCGCAGCGTAGCTTCTACCAGCACCGCCCGGCTGAAAGGGGACTCCAAGTTATGGACCGCAAGGAAGCGTTCGCTCCCAACTGTTGGTGAGTTGATGGACTTCATCAACTGATACTCCCAGCTCTGTACGATCCATAATAAAGGGTTTTTTGTTGGTTGAACGTGTAAATATGAAGGTGTCAAATTTCGATTTAAAGCTTTCGTGACTGCAGAGATTCATCTTCTTGGTTCTTTCGGTAAGGTCACGTAGAAGGGAAATAATAAAATAATAAAACATAATATTATTATATAATAAAATAATATAATAATATAATAAATATTTTTATTTTATTATGTTTTATTTTATTTTACTTTATTATTTCCCTTCTACGTGACTTTACCGAAAGAACCAAGAATATAAATGTGTCGTTACCCACGCAGCCAATGGGTAAAGTTTGTCACGTAAGCAAAACGTGCCAATTAGCGACTGCTTCAGCACACCGGTATGTTGGCGAGTAAAGCCACAATACGGTGCGGTCATCACCGCGAGCATATCGGGTAGCGAAGCCCAGAGAGGGGGTTAATTTAGTCGTATAAATTGCAATGCATGATGTTAATCTGAGACTGTGCAGTACCTATTACTGGTTGGGTTACTCACAGTTAATCGCCATACAGTGGAATGCTTTCATGTTTAGTTTTCTGTCCCTCCCCGCACCTCCGATTAGTACGGTTGGCTACACACGGTGTGAAATAAGTTTCAACATACATTCTGTTGATCTGAAAATATGCGGGTACGTATTACCGGTTGGATTAGTCACCTTTAATCAACATATGGTAAAATGCATAGGCATGGCAATTAAACAGTGTGTTACTTAAGAATATGATTCCAAGCAGCATCACTACGCCTTGTGACTATCAACCAAACGGGACCACCTTGGGCACAAGAAAGCTGCCTTGCAGGGATAGCTCCTTGTGAAGATCCCTGGGGTTTGATTTTCCACAAAGCTCATCCTAAATCGCGTCCACTACGCAAACCATGGCAGTAGATGCGGATGATACCTGATGCACAAATGGGAGAAAAAAAAAACCTCTCCAATTGTGCGCGACTGTGGTCATCCAGAACAGACCGTACAACGTATAATGACGCAATGCCCGATCCACAAATACGAAGAAGACATCACAACGATACAACGCCGCTGTTCGTGATGCGGTTTTCTGGCTTTGACCACCCGAATGTGAAATTGTGGTTGTTGTTCTGCGTCTACGTGAGCAGCCACACGACAAGGAGAAGACGAAGAGACCTTGGAGTTAATTGTGTGAAGGACAAAACCCAAAAAAGGCGAATCAACAGGGTAACACGTATAACCGCATGTGAATGTATTGCAGCGAAAAGGATGTTTTCTTGTGTGTGAGCCACATCCTTTCTCAAAGGCTTTGGTCAATCATGGCGCTCATGGTGATTATGATTTGAGAACTTGACATTGGATGCGCCCAGTTGCATCCATTTGTTCTAATTAAGTGTGAACACAGGACCGTGTGTGTGTGTGTGTGTATACAAAAAGTGTGAGCGTACTGCGTGAAGACAGTCATAGGAGTAAACATAACTTTGGAAACCAGGCACATCGCCACCCTCAACTCCTTTTACAACTCTAGCAATTACTGTATGAGCAGAAACGGTCTTTCTTCACAGTCATGAATGAGGTCTTTACAGTTAAAATAGAAAACAAGAAAAAAGATCTGTAAACATATATAATATAAGAAATGCAGTGTTTTTGATGTTTTGGACGACAGTACCACCCAGGATAGGGTTCAGCGGTTGTGCTGCTGTACAACTGGGGTCAGACCACGTATTGTTTGTCACGATGTCCGACGTTTCGCTCCACGTGCAGGGGAGCTTCTCCAGGAACCGAAAAAACTGAATAAATTTCTCTCCGAATTCTGAACAGAATTTAGTTCCTCCTAGAAGCTCCCACCGCGCAGGAGCGAAACGTCGGACGTTGCGACGGACGGCGACACGACTCAAAAATACGACAGAGGGAAGCCGCACGACGCAGCGAGCTAAACCCCTACGCAGAAGCATCGCACGATCTCACGCGGTCACTGGTGACCGAGCAGACACAATCAACCTTCTGCTTTTCATTGCCACCCGGGGGTTTGCTTGCACTGAAACCCAGGACTCTAGGCAGTGTGGCTTTCGTGCCACGACACGGACATTTAAGGCGTGCCCGCGGGCCACCCACCCGACCACAGTTGCACGCTACATCCCCTGTGGAGGGCCCGGCTGTCGATCCACTCGCCGCGGGAGTGAATTGAACTCGCGTTGTCCGCGGCCACGCGCGGTGCGCCAGCGCCTGATGATGATGATGATGATGTCCGCTCCAAACCAACGTGTGTGAGCATGGCAGGCGCAGGACACGCGGCCGAGTGGGCGCACGTGGGAATTGTTGGCTCGCTTAATTGACGGCGCGGACGAAGACGAATCGGCGTGACTTGCCTTCTGTTAGGAAATATTTTTCGTTTCCATTTAAAGCTGCTTTCGTGACTGCAGGGATTCATCTTCTTGGTTCTTTCGGTAAAGTCACGTAGAAGGGAAATAATAAAATTAAAATAAATATCGATTTAAAGCTTTCGTGACTGCAGGGATTCATCTTCTTGGTTCTTTCGGTAAAGTCACGTAGAAGGGAAATAATAAAATAATAAAAATAAAACCTAATAAAATAATTCCCACGACGTTTTGGCCACAACGCAAGCAGCCGTCTTCAGGTGAAGACCAGGTTGCTTGCGTTGTGGCCGAAACGTGAGAATTATTTTATTTTGTTTTATTTTATTATTTTATTATTTCCCTTCTACGTGACTTTACCGAAAGAACCAAGAAAATATTTTCGCCTTAACGTTACACACAGCAGGTGGCAGCAGCAGCAGCAGTAACGACGACAACAAAAAACACATCCCGATGATTTACATTTGCGATGGCTGAGCATCCGTGGCCCAGCTGATACTGCAACATCCGCGGCGCTGTTGTTTTACAACGCCGCAGTTTCCCCTCCTTTGCTTTACGACGTCGTTAACAGGTGCGGCTCTCAAACTAATGGACAGGCACCACGGGATGCGTTTCTTTTTTCCCCCCATCTAAAGCCGCTCGTGGAAACGAATCGACCGAAGGGACAGGCCGAGGCGAAGGTGAACCCTTTGAGTCTATCCTTTCGGTTAAATATTCTATATAAATAAACCGGCCCGAGTTAATGATTCGAAACCCAGTGTGCGGCGGTGACACTAAGCCGCCCGCTTATCTGCTTGTCCAGTTTAAATATCCTTTAAGACCCCTTGGCAAGCAGCCCATTGTGCGTTGGCGTTAAACTCCGTTAAGGTCAAATCAATCGGGGTGGTGGGTGGGGGTTGGGGGCGCAAAAGTCTCAGGTTTTTTTTTTGTTTGGTTCCACACGCGCGCGCCCCTCTCGTCGGAACGCATCGCCAAATATTGGCCTGGGGGTTTCCGTGGAGCCGCAAATCCACAGGCTCGCGCTCGCACGCCGGACGCTCGCGGGCGAGAAGCGGCATCAATAAAGACGTGGGGCCCCGGTCTGCATCAAGTGAAGAGGGCTCACGACGGCTGCTTGAATCGCTTGAGCGCCGAGCCAACGCCCGATTTTTTTCTCTCTCTCTCTCAGATCTCGGATTTGAATTCGGTGCAGCCACCCGTGATGAAACCGGCCCCAGGGCATCATTGGCCGCGCAAACAATACTCCATTGTATTGATTTGTGTTGTTCACCTAATCCGACCTCATCCAGCTCTCTGGGGGGAGGGGATAACGATGTTAAATGTATATGTCGGGCGATGGATGTGCGGTGAAGCACTCATTGTAGAGTGTCAAAGGGAACGCGATGCTGGGTCGAGTGCTCGACTCCTCAGTCAGAAGGTTGCGGGTATAAAGATCTGGAGGTGGTTCTGTTCGGCCGATCATCTCCGGATGGCTGAGAACAAAACATATCGTGGTGTCGGGAGGCATCGGCTGTTTTCTTGCGCTAAAGATCGGTCCCCGCCATGGGAATGTGGAATTCTCACCAATTGCTTCGGGTCGCCAGCTTGAGTATCACCGTGAGTGCAAAGTTATTATGGCTTAGACGGAATCCGGTTACATCTGATGATAACCCATCAGCATTTGTTTTGCAAGCGCGGAAGTTAAACCGAGCTTGTGAGTAATTCTCTCCCTTTCGAGAGGGAGTGAATACTACGTGTGTATGTTCAACTTATTTCCCACCGTACGTAGCCAACCGTGCGAATCGGAGGCGCAGGGGAAGGTCAACAAACTAAACATAAAAATCGGTTCCAAAGAAATTCATTTGTAATCTCGATTTGAATGTGCATAGCTCCAGTGGCTAATTGTTATTATTTGCGGAGTGCTTTTGCTAAATAAAATGTCATAATGAAGAGCAGAATAATTTGCCTGAAGAATAAAGTTTTTAATCGTTGCATATTACCCGGCATGGCTTAGAGATCGGACACGTGGGACACCGACAAATACGAATGGAACAAAAACTGAAAATTGAGTGAAGAGCACAGAGAAGTGCATGCTGGGAATTGCACTGAGAGGCAGAACGAGGACATTCCCCGTGGACGGAGACATCGCTGACTGTTCGGACAAGTAAATTGGACTCGGCCAGGACACGTCTCTGCAAGGGATGATAATGAAAAGACGACGCTGGTGACAGGATGACAGCCAAAGGAAACGGAGTGATGAAATGAGCTTTATTTTTCAGGAGCGATATGACGCGTGCATCTTGGGAGCGTGACGGTTGAGGATCACGTGGTCGAAGTCTTCATCCAGCAATGGATAAAACATGGCTGCGGCTGATGATGATGAGAGTGATGTGTATTTGGTCGGTGGGTTTTTCCCCTTGCAAAAAAGGAGATTATGAATCACACTCAGATCTCAGCTGTGGGTAAACCTGCATTCATCCATGCTTGCAGTGCAGACACGCACGCACGCACGCATCCTGATTAGGGTAAACGAATGCATTTAATTTAAATGTTAATCTGCTTAACGCTCGGCTCTCTTTTAACTAAAATGTTAAAACCCCGATAAGAGTAAAGTTCAAAATTAACTCTGCCCTTTAAAGTGTTCTTTCGCTCAGGCACAAACTTGCTGAGGCAGTGTTTGTTGACAGCTTGTCCCTCCAGCAGCATGAAAACAGGTCCCACCGGAGCAGAGCGAACGGCTCGCAACTGGGTGGTCGTGAGTTCAAATCCTGGTTTGGCGGGGGGTTGGATCTGCCCATCATCCCTTAGGGGTCGATAAAATTACTCCTGCTTTGTGTGTAAAAAATCAACGGTGGTTGTTCTACGTATCGACCAGGGGATCGGCCATCAAAATAACAGGAAGAGCCGTTTTTTTTTTTTTCGAATTTTGGTAAAAAAAAAGACTCAATACAGTAATTTCCTCGTTATACACGAGGGGTACGTCCCGGAGATGCTCGTGAATAACACATTTTGTGGATAATCTATCTTTATAACGAATTGCCTTAAACAAACACGTAAACAAGCTACTAAACACGTGGACATTTTCATAATAACTCAACATTTTTTAAATTGGATCCAATGAACACAAAGTAATTAAAATAAGTATTAGCGTATTAAATAACAGTTTCTCAACGAACTTACCTTTTTAGGTTTGAAGCTTTCGTGACTGCAAGGATTCATACTCTTAGGTTTTTTCGGTAAAGTCACATAGGTAAAAATAAATAATAAAATCAATAGAAATTATAATAGAATTATTTTTGTATTTCTATTATTTATTTATATTATTAATATTTATGTTGTTTTTATTATTTATTTTTACCTACGTGACTTTACCGAAAAAAACTTAAGAGTATGATTATCTCATCACTCACTCCCTCGATGCAGCAGTCGTGTTGCAAGGGTTCCAGATTCGCGGATCGCCAAAATCGCGCGCAGCAGGTTTGTGAATAACGAGGGCATAAACTTGCGTCATTTTCAAGAACTGCAATGCAACCGCGGTGAATACGAGACGGTGGTAGCTTCACAAAGCGGCAGCCCTTAAAGAAGCCGTCACTTGCCGACCCCTGGGATCGACTCGCCTACCTCCTGCCATGGGAATATGGAATTTCCTCAACTGCAAATAGGAGATGAGCAATATTCTTAGGTTTTTTCGGTAAAGTCACGTAGGTAAAAAAAAATCGAAATTAATAAAAGTGAAATAAACTAAAAATCACGACGTTTCGGAGGCAACACAAGCTTCCGTCTTCAGGTGGAACCGTCACAGCACGATAGCTGTAATCAGCAAGCGTGCTGTGACGGTTCTTTGATTAATTTTGATTTTTTTTTACCTACGTGACTTTACCGAAAAAACCTAAGAATATGAATACTTGCAGTCACGAAAGCTTTAAATCTAGGAGATGAGCACTGCCTCAATGCGTATTTGTGCAGAAAATCGCTTTTGGTTTCGCTTATATTACCTTGGAGTCGGTTGCCAATTTTTGTCACGAATGTGCGTAGCTTTGTACGTGATTCTGCTCCCGTAATGTCACGGGCAAGTGATCGACTCATAACCCAAGGGGGTTGACATCCAGGTCAAGGGTCTACTCTGGTCGTCACAACGCCGGGGTCAATAAAACGAGGAGCATTTTAAGGACAGTCGACAACAGTGGCCTGTCCCATGAACAAACTTTCGCCCGCCAGAGGATTGTGTAATTTGCATTTATTTATATTTTAAACATTTAAATGGTAAAATAGACACCAACAGGTTTCAGAGTGCTGTACAGTGCAACAAAAAAACTATAAAAGTCACAAAAACACATTAAAAAAAAAGAACACACCGTGATAAATCAGGCACAAGGAATAATGAATGGTTTGCACCACATGTGATGCCAAAAAGTTCAAGTCTGGACACCAATTTGAGAGCCCCTACCAGTGCTGTGTTTTTTCAGTTTTGTTGTTGTATGTTGCGAAGGCCTTAACATTGCTTCAAGCTGGTTTGTATCGGATATGCAGTCCTTCCACCACGTGCTTGCCAAAGGTGCCTTCTTGGCCATCCGGTGGTGCCACTTCGTCAGAAATGTCACCGTCGGCATCGGCGCCCGTTGTTACTGACGATCGAGAGCTTAGTCCGAGGGAGATGGCTGTGGTGTCACTTTGTGGACGCGTCGCCCCGTCTCGATGCGCAAACTCCAGCGGGGAATTGCGCTCGCCCCGTTTGGCGTGGGTAGCGTTCGAAGGTGGACTGCAACCTTCGAAGGAATGGCGCCGCTCACGTGGTCGGCCCCCTCCGTGATCCGTGGATCAAGCGGACCCACTCGAGAGAGAGACGCCGGTGTATGGCAGCCAAGAGCAGTTCGTGCAAACTCTGCCGCGGGAGGTCGTCACACATATTCTTAGGTTTTTATTCTTAGCTGATACAGCTGTCGTGCTGTGACGGTTCCACCTGAAGACGGAAGCTTGTGTTGCCTCCGAAACGTCGTGATTTATTTATTTATTTATTATTTCATTAATTTAATTTTTTTACCTACGTGACTTTACCGAAAAAACCTAAGAATATGAATCCTTGCAGTCACGAAAGCTTCAAATCTAGAATTAGGTCGTCACACATTTGGCGCCAACGGTCCTTCGCTGACTATGCGTGACCACCGAAATAATTTTTAATGGGAAAGCACGCCAGTAATACTGCCCCCTCCCCTCCCTTCTCCCCCATGAAAAAAATAAATAACTAGGTGTACAATTGCTCACATTTTTTTGTTATAACTCATTGAAGATATTTCCCAAAAAGAAGGGAGAATCTCAGGGGCGAGGCGACGTTTCGAGGCTGGATTCAAACACAGCCGCTTTGCGCAGGGACACGCCGTGCGTTGTTTTCAACGTTTGCGGCTTTGCGAAGTGTCAAGTTCATCTTCTTGGTTCTTTCGGTGAAGTCACGTAGAAAGAAATTAATAAAATAATAAAAATAAAACATAATAAAATCATTCTCACGACGTTTCGGCCACAACGCAAGTAGCCGTCTTCAGGTGAAGAACAGGTCTGTCAAGGAGACCTGTTCTTCACCTGAAGACGGCTACTTGCACCATTCAGATTCTGTCTCCTCGACAGACCTATTCTTCACCTGAAGACGGCTACTTGCGTTGTGGCCGAAACGTCGTGAGAATTATTTTATTATGTTTTATTTTTATTATTTCATTAATTTATTTCTACGTGACTTTACCGAAAGAACCAAGAAGACGAATCCCTGCAGTCACGAAAGCTTTAAATCGAAATGTCAAGTTCATTTCAAGTTCATTTATTAGATATAGCCCTGTGAGCCATTCGGCTCTTGAATCGGGTGCAACCGTCAGCTCCGAGAGCGTTGAAGGGGGTGGGTGGTGAATTTCACATCTGTCCAAACCTGCACGCGCGTCCCCAACGTTGAATAGGGACGCCACGGTGACGTGGCGTCAATAAGCCCTCGCCTGGCATACAGGTGGTCGTGGGTTTGATGCCAACCCTTGACGCCTGCTGTATGTTTGGAGTTTGCATGTCCTGTGTCCCCGTGGTCGCGCGGATTATTTGGTTGCTATCCATCACAACACAATGAGCCGAGTCGCTTCTGAGAAAGAGTCACATAGCTCAGTGGGTCTTATCTGTTTCTTGTAGTTGTATTCTTAGGTTTTTTCGGTAAAGTCACGTAGATATAAAAAATAAAATTAAAATTAATAAAAGTAAAATAAAAAGATTTTTTATTTTATTCTTGTTTTACTTTTATTAAAAAAAATTATCTACGTGACTTTACCGAAAAAAACCTCTAAGAATATGAATCCTTGCAGTCACGAAAGCTTCAAATCTCGAATTCTGTAGTTGTCCTTCACCCACACCTCCGATTTAGCTCGGTTAGCTACGTACGGTGCGAAAGAAGTTCAACATACCTTACAACAACAACAACCGCCATTCGCCACTAAGTGGCGGTTACGTCACCACGACGCTTGTGCCAGGCCATGTGCACCTTGAGGCCACGCGAAGTGTCGAACGCCCGCTGGCACACATGCACATCCCACACCACCATCACAAAGGCGTCACAACAGACAGTGCGCGCACCAGACTGCCAGACGGCTTTGGCTGCAGTGCTCTGCTGTAAGGCATCGTGGTCCCTTTTACTCTTCACTAATGTACGTATTAAAAAGAGGTGTTAACCAGCGGAAAGTCGTATTGATTTCCTCTCTTGCTGTGTGCGCGCCGTTGCCATCGCTATGTTTCTTGTTTTTTACTGGAGGTCGGTAGATATGAGGCTCAACGAGAAATCTTGAGTCGTAAACGGTGCTGTGAGCTGCACTGCAATATCTCCTCTCGCTCTTGACATTTTGTATGCTGTTGGCGATCGATACATTTCTCTGGCGGTGGTGGTGGCGGCTACGCACGTGGCAGTCTGTAATCCGGCGTCGCGAAAGCCGGCGGCGAGGGTTTGGCGGATCGCACACAGATGCCGTGGAACTCCCTTCCACGTGGGCGTCGACATTTTCCTGACAAGCCAGCCGTAAATGCGGTCCATTGCATTTTACATTTGTATGGGATAGAGTGTTGCCCCCTCTCCGTGTGCTCCGGTTTCCTCCCCACATGTAAAAAAACCGCATTAATTGGCCGAAAACATCTTCGGATAGAGAGGGCCTCGAAGCTTGACCTATTTTGTGGCCACCTTCCATACTTTGATCACCGTGCCACCTCGCGCCTTTGAGTCATTCTCCCTCACTGAGCAATCGCGAATACTGCTGGTCACGTGACATTGAGAGCTGAGCTTGGGGAGGCAACGCTGGGTGGAAATTGCCGGGCAGGACGTGGCTTATCTTCTTGGTTCTTTCGGTAAAGTCACGTAGAAGGGAAGTAATAAAATAATAAAAATACAACATAATAAAATAATTCTCACGACGTTTCGGCCACAACGCAAGCAGCCGTCCTCAGGTGAAAACCAGGTCTGTCGAGGCGACAGCGTCTGAATGAAACAGCACCATGCTTGGAGCATATATTTAAGCTGGGTGGAAGGGGGGGGGGGGGAAGGGCGCCTTGACAAAAAAATGTGCATATCAAAAGGAATTCAGCATATTTATGGAAATGCAGGTATGTGGCCGAAACGTCGTGAGAATTACTTTATTATGTTTTATTTGTATTATTGTATTACTTCCCTTCTACGTGACTTCACCGAAAGAACCAAGAAGATGAATCACTGCAGTCACGAAAGCTTTAAATCGAAATAAAAATAAAACATAATAAAATAGATCTCACGACGTTTCGGCCACAATGAGGACGGCTGCTTGCATTGTGGCCGAAACGTCGTGAGAATGATTTTATTATGTTTTATTTTTATTATTTTATTACTTCCCTTCTACGTGACTTTACCGAAAGAACCAAGAAGATGAATCCCTGCAGTCACGAAAGCTTTACATCGAAATTTAGGACGTGGCTCGTGAACCAATGAACGCCTCCAACCTCACACTGCAGAGGGAAAACCCACGAAACCCGATGCCATCCAGTTTCGTGTCTGTCCCCTGGATGGCCCGTGCCATTATCGCCAGCCATTATCTATAATCCCCCCCCATTGGATGATGATGGCATCCGATTTAAAAGCCCCATCCCTCACAGTTCCTTTGATGGCGCAATCCGTCTCGCCCCTGTGTTACGAGCTGACCTCACGGCTCCATCTCCACGGTGAGGGATATCCGCTTGGACGCGTGGCCTCCTTTGGTCGTATTCCATCCCCAGCCGGCCACAGCTGGGGATGAGGGCTGCTCAGTGCTCATTTAAGCATAAAGCTCAGACCGCCTTAAATTTCCACTACCGACCAGCCACACGTGGACACACAGTGGCACTAGCTATCCAAACTGTCGTGGTCCACGTCAATCAGGCTGGCGTAGTGGCTGCGGGCATGGTGACGTGGCATCAATTTTAGATTTGAAGCTTTCGTGACTGCAAGGATTCATATTGTTAGGTTTTTTCGGTAAAGTCACGTAGGTAAAAATTTTTAATTAATAAAAGTAAAATAACCATTATATATACGGGGTGGTATTTACGGGGTGGTATTTCTTGTGATCTCTCATTTACTTGATACAGCTGTCGTGGCTGTGACGGTTCCACCTGAAGACGGAGGCTTGTGTTGCATTCCGAAACGTCGTGAATCATTTACTTGATACAGCTGTCGTGGCTGTGACGGTTCCACCTGAAGACAGAGGCTTGTGTTGCTTCCGAAACGTCGTGAATTTTTTAATTTGTTTTATTTTACTTTTATTAATTAATTTTTTTTACCTACGTGACTTTACCGAAAAAAACCTAAGAATATGATGTGGCATCGTCTCGGTTTGTGTGTCACCCCCCCCCCCCCCCACTACATGTGGCTGCAGAGATAGGCCAGCAAACAGCTGTTTCTCGACATTGAGGACTGTTTTTTTTTCTTTTCAAGAGGGACAGAGGGTGGACCTGAGAAAAAGGAAGTGGATGCGATGATGAGGTAGTGGAGTAACTTGGATATCGACTTTCGATAGCAAATGCAAGAACAGGAAGAAGCATGAGACACATTGGCCGGCTCTGACTTGGACTATTCAGCGCAGCGCTCTCAATGTTAGTGTAAACAATAACAACACGTGATTAACGGTAAACATTAACCGAGGAGGCGCAACTCAAAGCCAAAGTTATTTTCTGCTCAAATGAGCGATGAGGCATTGGTTGCTCATCTCCTGTTTACAGCCCTGCAGAGCTAGTGGTGGAAATTCCACAGTTCTATGGCGGGGGCCATTCTCCATAGGACAACCGCTGTTTACTTCCCCCCAACAAAGTAATTATATTTTTATCCACCCCAGAGGGTTGATGATGATTGGGCTGAGTCAACCCAACCCCACGACCCTGATTTAAACTCGCAACCTTCCGTTCACCCGACCGTTGAACTACCCGGCCCGATTACGAGCGTGTGCGTGTGTATATTTTCAAATATTGTTTTCATGTACGGGCTGCGACCGTGCAAACACGTTCAGAAAGAAAACGCAGATACATGAAAATATTGACGTTTGTGTATTAAAACGTATCGGCGAAGGGTGCTTGGTTGGCTGGTGGTGGCGGTGGCGGTGGTGAGCGAAGGGTCCAAGCTGCTCGTTTCCCCGTGATGAACACGGATATCGGCGCGGTCGGCACCAGGGGAAGCTGGACGCGAGCTCTCATCGCGGATCTGCGCTCGACGCAAACCGAAACCTCCCCCGAGGGAACGAACGCCGCGTTGCAATAAGGGGGGTGGTGCGGCACAACCCACGCCCGGGGGAGTTATTCTTTCGGGCTTTGCGCATTCCTGATGGGATGTTCTTGGCGGCCCACGCGCGCGCACACAAACCCACACGGCCGTAACCCACACGGCCGCCACAATAGCCACAACGGCACGCGCTTGCGTGCGCGACTGAGGGTTCCGCGGGTGAGAATAAGCGATAGAATTACAGAAAAGACCGTCGATTTACCGTCAAGATCCTTGTGACGTTTATGAAACAGCGCCGAGGAACTCCTTACGGCCGATTTCTGCTTTTTATTTCGTTTGGGAGTTTTTTTTAATCTTACATACTACCACGGTTTAAAACGTTTCCATTTCCACCCCCCCCCCCCCACCTTTGCAATAACGTAGGCGTAGGAGTTGAGCGCGCTGCTGCTGCTGGAAGCCGTCCGCTCGAGTTGGACGCTGATCCACGGTCCCACGTCATCAGCGCCGAGCCTCCCCCTCAAGCCGCGCCAACTGGCACGGAGCGGCGTGGTGAAGTACGACTCGAACAGGCCCCCCCACAACCGACGCTGCGTGGGGTGGTCTTCATCAGGGATGTGCCCTTTAGAGTGTTTGGCCGCTTCTATGAATGTCCACGTGATGATAAGGCACTTGGTTGAGCTGTCATTTGTGAGTGGCCAGGTCGCTTCTGATGAAGAGCTTCATGGCTCAGTGGGCCTTACCTGGTCAAATAAAAGTGTTTGGTTTAGTCTATCCAATTAACAAAGCGTGGCAATCTTTATTGATTTATATCGTTATGTCTGAGTGACGTCATTATTCTTATTTATCTACCCAGAAATACCCCGATGAGTCATGGAAAAATATAAAACAGAAAAATTACACATTCGTCAATAACACTGCCTTAAAATATATACAAAAAATAGGTGATGTTTCGGGCCATGGTAAATGCGTTGTTACCGGAGTAAGTACTCCTCGCTGCAGTCGGATGAATCGTCAGGATTTGGAGTCCGCATCTTGATTCAAGAATCTAATCTTTGTTCTTGCATTGCTTTGAAAGCCGCGACGTTAAGCGGCTACAATTGCACACAACGTAACGTGGATTGTGAAACATTCAATTATCGCGCGCACACACACACGCGCGATTCTACACGTGAGTCACGGGCATGGGAATCTGACTTCAATCCTTGACCGGATGCATTGTAAACATGCCCCGGTATCTCCGCGGATGACTTGGGCACGGCGCTTTGATACGAGCGGAAGGTCGCAAGTTCAACCTGAGAGTTCTCGTCTATATTTGTAGCCCTCTCTGATCCATCGGTGGAGATTCCACATTCCACTGTCAGGCGAAATTGCATCCACAGGATGACTAATTTACACCATTGGAACCTCATTTGCCAGTAAAAAATATGATACTTGTTTTTTTACCCTTCCATCTGGCAACAAAACTGACACCTTTTTTTTACAAGGAGTCATGTTTGCATAGACCACAATACCTGCAGTCATAATGCAAACAAAAAACATAACTCTGATAATGTTTGCATACATTATCAGAGTTATGAGAATGTATGCGTACACTATCAGAGTTATGGTAATGTATGCATACATTATCAGAGTTATGATAATGTATGCATACATTATCAGAGTTATGATAATGTATGCATACATTATCAGAGATATGATAATGTATGCATACATTATCAGAGTTATGATAATTTATGCATACATTATCAGAGTTATGATAATGTATGCATACATTGTCAGAGTTATGCTAATGTATGCATGCATTATCAGAGTTATGTCGAGTTTTCGTGAAGTAGAGCTCGTGTCATTGCCCTTGTGGATGACTGGCAGTGTGATTGAACACTCGTAGCCAGAGGGTAACCTGGCCAGGTACAAAGAGAGAAAAAGTGCTCGCAACTAAACTCACCGCGCGGTCCCTATATCTCCACCATCATCAGTGTTCAGCGTGCGGTAGAGATGACGCACACGAATATGGTTTCACTCGATCAATGTCCCACTTAGCTCGTGTTATAATTATAATCGTGCCGAAAATTACGACCAATCTGCACCGCAAAAGTGCGCAAAGAAGCGTACAGAAATGCCTTTCGCTCGGAATTCGTTGAGAGACAGAAAGAGGTGGGGGAAAAAGGCTTAGGGAACACCCGCAGGTGAACGGTGTCATTCCAACGGTGAATTCAACCTCAGCGGAGTTGGGCAACGATGCGTCGTGGCTAAACGGTGATGATGATGTTGATGGACGATGGTCGAGTAATAACGGAGCGGAAGCCAAGGAAGAGAACGCGTTCGAGAGGATGTTCACGGAGGAGATGGAGCAGCGAAATAAAAAAAATGTTTGTGCAATGTGAGCTCGGTGGATTGTTACATCACAGAGTCAGTAAAAGGTGGCAGTGGCTTGGGGAGGCCTTCATCCAGCAGTGGATTGACCAAGGTTGATGAATACGAACACGGCACAAACCGCAGTCCAAAAGCGTGAGCCACCCTGCCCAGGTAACTTGTCTGAACTCGGAACAGTGGCCAAAGGCTGTCGATGATTTTCCCACGGTTTGAACGAAATGCCTCGCGGAGCGACGAGTCTGTGCAGTCCCTGTTCACCTCTTGCGCAATCACTGAGACCTTGTAAACGAGTGAACCCCGCACCACAGAGTGCCTGGGTTCGAACCCTCGGCTCCTACTTCTATAAATATCGTGTCACCGTCGTCGTCGTCGTCATCTCGGGATTCCGAGGGTGACGTCCGTCAGGTTTACTAACCCGACGAAATCCTGCACGTGGAGTTTATATTTTCGTGGGGACCCCGGTGCTCGAGAGGGGGTGGGGGGGGGGGTCTCCACACGAGTTCGACGGGTTCGCGGCTGGGTCCAGTGGCACGGCGAGCCGCGACAAGTGGAGCCGCTTGTCCCCCCGCTTGCAGCCTTCTGCCTTCACAGCCGATGAGACCCACAGTCTCTTGCCTGTTCGGCCGTTGAGGATTCCTTGGATTGATCGCTTTTAGTCTAGACCCCCCCCCCCCACACACACTTTAACCTTGCCACCATGGGTGGGGAT
This sequence comes from Lethenteron reissneri, assembly GCF_015708825.2. Lineage (NCBI taxonomy): Eukaryota > Metazoa > Chordata > Hyperoartia > Petromyzontiformes > Petromyzontidae > Lethenteron > Lethenteron reissneri. The sequence goes on from NC_083782.1 coordinate 9,046,555, forward strand.
GAGCACTGCTCAGTGCTCATCTAAGCATGAAGCTCAGACCGCCTTAAATCTCCACTGCCGACCAGCCACACGTGGACACACGGGCACTAAGCTATCCAAACTGTCGTGGTCCACGTTAATCAGGCTGGCGTAGTGGCTGTGGGCATGCTGATGTGGCATCGTCTCGGTTTGTGTGTGTCCCCCCCCCCCCCCCCCCACTACATGTGGCTGCAGAGATAGCCAGCAAACAGCTGTCTCTCGACATTGTATCAAGGCGATGGGTGACACTGGTCAGTCGGTTGCCGAGCTCATACAGCTGGAATTTTCTCCACTCACGTGGGGGCCTTTCCAATCGTATCGTCTCTCGCCACTCATGTCCTGGATCATCTTCCACATCCACTCCGCAGCCTGTATCGCCACTTAGAATATTACGCAAAAAGGGCAGTCGATTTGGCAAAACCCCACAAAAGTCGGCACAGGAACTGTTCCCCGGATAAATCTGAGTGTGTGTGTGTGTGTCTATGAGTATGTGAGTGAGTGTGTGTGTCTATGAGAATGCGAGTGTGTGTTTGTGTCTATGAGTGTGTGTGTGTCTATGAGCATGCGAGTGTGTGTGTGTCTATGAGTATGTGAGTGTGTGTTTGTGTCTATGAGTGTGTGTGTGTCTATGAGCATGCGAGTGTGTGTGTGTCTATGAGTATGTGAGTGTGTGTTTGTGTCTATGAGTGTGTGTGTGTGTCTATGAGCATGCGAGTGTGTGTGTGTCTATGAGTATGTGAGTGTGTGTGTCTATGAGTACGTGAGTGTGTGTGTGTCTATGAGTACGTGTGTGTGTGTGTCTATGAGTATGTGTGTGTCTATGAGTACGTGAGTGTGTGTCTATGAGTGTGTGTCTATGAGTGTGTGTGTGTCTATGAGTACGTGTGTGTGTGTGTCTGTGAGTGTGTGCGTGTGATGGGGAAGCGACGAACCCGATGACCCGAGTTCAATTCCCTCTCACGGCCAACACCAGTAGCTGGTGTGGTGCGTAAAAACATCGCCACTGGGGAGACAAAGGCGGCCGGGCGTGGTGTTGGCCACCCACTCCCTGCTGTACCGTTTCGCCCTTCATAGGTGCTCGCTTACAGCACTTGCCCCAACAGTCTGTTAAGACTAGATGGGGACCTTCGTCTTTATGTGCTTGTGAGTGTTGAGCCGCGAGTGTGTGAGTGTGTGTGTGCCTATGAGCATGGTCGTGTAAGTGTGTGTGCGCCCGAGTGTGTGAGTGTGTGTGTGCCTATGAACATAGTCGTGTGAGTGTGTGTGTGTGCGCTCGTGTTAGTGTGTGTGTGCGCAAGTGTGAGTGTGTGTCTATGTGCATGGTCGTGTAAGTGTGTGTGTGTGCGCTCGTGTTAGTGTGTGTGTGCGCAAGTGTGAGTGTGTGTCTATGTGCATGGTCGTGTAAGTGTGTGTGTGTGCGCTCGTGTTAGTGTGTGTGTGCGCTCGTGTTAGTGTGTGAGTGTGCGCGAGTGTGAGTGTGTGTGTCTATGAGCATGGTCGTGTAAGTGTGTGTGTGTACTCGTGTGCAGGCGAGTGTGGGTGCGCTCGTGAGCGCGTGCGTCAGTGCGTGCGTGCGAGTCCGTGAGTGTGCGTGTTTTTATTTTACGCAGCGGGAACCGGGGCGAGGATAAAAAACAAAAATTCCACTCTGCGGTTTGAGGTGAGCTCACAGACGTTCCTGTCAGCTGTGCTGAGATAGGGGGTGGCGAGGCGGGGGGAGGGGGGCAAGGGACCAGCTCCAAATGCAAATGAAGTTTTTGGCTTTTGCGGTGAGGGCTCTGGGTTTGACGTCGGGGCCGGCCGCGGTGGAGCCGTGACTCACCTTCCCCTGCCAGGAACGCGCAGCGGCACGGCTGGGAAAAGGCCACGGACGCACTTTTAATTGGCAGCGCTTGCCAGCGCTGTTTCTCAGACTTTCAGCGGTTTTTTGTTTTTTTATCCTTTATATTAAGTTCGCTTGCTTGCTTGCGTGCTTGCGTGCTTGTTTGCTTGCTTACGACCGTGCACATCTTTCGGTAATTTTTAACCCACTTCCCGTGATCCAATCGAGCTGACATTTTGCACACAGACTCGTTGTGCGAGACAATTAATGTTCGTGACATTTTTTTTCTAAAATTTTACACTGTTTAGGGAAAACAAATTAAATATTTAATTACCAATTGCTTAATACTGGCAGACAATCATCTGACCCATAGGTGGCAGCCATCTCAAGCCAGAGGACGAGAAGACTCGAGCCGCCACGCATATAAAGGATTTAGAGTGAAAAACTTTGTTTTTACGGGTTATACTTATTTCTCACTCCGCCATCCTTTGGTACAAGGCGTGCGGTCGGAAACGCCGAGTTGACGCTTACCGCCGCTGGTCCTGTTTTGAAAAGCGACAAGTGGCCAGCAAAGTTGTTCATTGACTTCTTTAATACGTACATTTGTTTTAATTAAGATGCTATTTTACTCTTGTGCACCGTGGCAATATTGCTCAGAAGCTTTATGTCCATGGCCAAGGTCTGGCTGGCCACGATAGGGCTTCAGGAGAGAGTTCGTGTAATTTTGATTTCACTGGTCAACAAAAACCAAATTCTGGCCTGGACTTTTGCAGCTGTTTTAGACTAATTTCAGGGTGCTGATTCCAAATCTGATCTCAGATTTGCTCTATCGCATCTCATTTTTAAATCCTTTATATTAAGTTCGCTTGCTTGCTTGCTTGCGTGCTTGCGTGCTTGCTTGCTTACGACCGTGCAAATCTTTCGGCCGTTTTTTAACCCACTTCCCGTGATCCAATTGAGCTGACATTTTGCACACAGACTCGTTGTGCGTGACAATTAATGTTCGTGAATTTTTTTTTCCAAAATTTTACACTGTTTAGGAAAATGTTTTTAAATATTTAATTACCAATTGCTTAATACTGGCAGACAATCATCTGACCCATAGGTGGCAGCCATCTCAATCCAGAGGACGAGAAGACTCTAGCCGCCACGCATATAAAGTATTTAGAGTGAAAAACTTTGTTTTTACGGGTTAATTTTTTGTGCTATCGGCATACCCCATTTTCATTGATTTTACCCGAAATTAACTCTGTCACTTATGATTGTCAAGTTGTTGCGAGTCGGTGACTGCTTTAGTGTTAAAATATGGTGCTGTATTTTTAGGATAGTGTGTTTATAATATAATTTTATGTAGATATCCACATTTATTTAATATTTTTCTTCTGCAGTTTTTATAGAAAATGCAATATTTGATATCTCAAAAACCTAAAGTGATAGACAAAAACTGATGCCAGATTTGGAATCAGCACCCCAAAATTACATTAGAACCGTTGGAATACCTTCTGCCAGAAAAAGTGTGTTGACCAGTGTTTTCTTCCGTTGAAGGAGCTGACACTACAGTGGTTTACTCTCTCCGATCCATAGTTTTGGTTGCATGGCCACAGTCGCACTCTCCTCTGGCTTGTTTTTACATTTGCCGTTCATGAAGGGGATGTGCGTAGCAGAGGTGGGACAAAGTCATTGTTATGCAAGTCCAAGTCCGCTCGGTTCACCGGCGTTCTTCTGGATCTGGGAGAGTTTCTAGCGTGATCCTAGAAGGGGGATCGGCACTTGAGTCGGTGGTGAGGTACATTGTTGAGGTCTTGGTTGACGATGATTGTGGGTGGTTGTCGTTGGCAAGAAAGCGCGTAAACTCCCTTGCGGTTAGCATGTCTCTGCGGATATTTGGTGGCATAATATTCACCAGAACAGGGAGCCAGGGGATTGGTGTTGGTTGCAGTGTTCCCGTTATGACGCACATTGGCTTATCTAATTGCGCATCTAGCTGTGTTGTGTACGAGCTCCCAGACCAGGCTGGCACGCGGTGACTGCCACTGAGTAGATGAGAGGGCAACAGTTCGCAGAGCATCAGCCGAGGCACCCCAGGACCGTTCCTGAAAGTTTCTGAAGCAGTGCAATACCTGATCCAGTCTTCACACAGATCTGTTTCATGTGGGGCCTAAAGGACAGGCTTTTTTTTCTTCTTGGTTCTTTCGGTAAAGTCACGTAGAAGGGAAGTAATAAAATAGTAAAAATAAAACATAATAAAATAATTCTCACGACGTTTCGGCCACAACGCAAGCAGCCGTCCTCAGGTGAAGAACAGCGTCTGTCGGGAAGACAGAGTCTGAATGGGCACCACCATGCTTGGCAGCGTATATTTAAGCTGGGTTGGAGGGGGGAAGGGGCGCCTTGACAAAGGAATTTGCATATCAAGAGGAATTTAGCATATTTAGTGTCCACGATCACCCCCCAGATGTCTTTGAGTGGCGTCATAGCGCACCGGGCTATCACAGAACGGTGGCATTTGCTGCATGATCATGTAGGTGGGAGGCACTGGTGGTCGTGGAAGGATTTGGTCAAAGTCTCCAGTGACAAAAACATATGCCTCCAATAAAGGTAGCTCAGCGGTTAAGAGTATTGGGAAATTTTAGCGATTCGTCATTATGGTTTAGAATGTTTAGCCCAGAGTCAAATCATCATCATCGACTCACATGAGATTGTGAGTTCCAATCCCAGCCAGTTTTGTATCACCAACATCATCATTACAATTATGATGATGATGATGATGACGAATCAATCATCTAGGGTGAGTAAAATCAGCACCACTTGATAAGGCTGAACCAAGTGGCTGCAGCTGTTGTGCACACAGGGACCTGACCCTACCATAAAAATGTGGAATTTCCACCACGGGCCTCAGGATCACTGCCGCACACATTCTATGGCAAGGGGTCACTGTCACTTCATGTGATGAATAATAGTTCATCTATTTTTGCTGTATTTATATTTTTCCTGAAAATGTACACATCTTGATTTATTAAATGTATTCAGCACGACACATTTTCTACAGGTTTGGGGTATTTTTTATCTCAAGATCGTACTTGCAGTCATTTTGTTTGAATGTTCCTGAGCAGGCATGCGGAGAAGATGATGATGATGCTGTTGTTGGGCTCGCATGCAGCTTTAACGATGGTAGCTTGGTAGCTACAACATTAACACCACCACCAACAATATCGAACTTCCTCCACAAGCTAACAATATACAACTATTGGCCCTAAGTATCGAACAGGGGGTCCCCGCTGCAGTTTAGATGGAGTGCTCTTGCCAATATCATCGGGTAACCCGGTGTCATTTTAACGGACCACACTGCTGATGAGACCCAGATGAGACTCAGAAAATCGAAACTGGTTCCATGTTTGCTCATTTAAATACTGCTGGATAATATGGGTCTGGATAGCCAGGAGGCCCATGCACTCAACATATTTTTGTTATTCACACGTGGAGGACATGGAACACACGGCGCTCTGCTTAGATATGCTTTTAGACATCATGCTTCAAAGCGAGCGCAACATGAGTTTGCTCGTGCCAATAGGAGGGGCTCCACGGTCAAGTGGTGAGCACACTTGCCTCTTAGCTAGTTGGCATGGAGTTGACGGTTTGATTCCAGCTAATGGATAACTATTTACGGGATGGCCTAGGGTATGTGGCGCGGGCAAGTGCCCGGCTCACATGTGGAAGGATTTAAATTTAAATTCCGGTTAAGAGGGTAAATTCACCACAATCATCCCTCTCACCGTCGGTAATAATGAATCCATTGCTGGGTGGCATTCTCCCAAAACCGTTACCTTCCCTCGTGGTCCTGCAATGCAATGGATCAGTTCCCTAAGGGTTGATAAAAAAAATTAGAACAACTTAGTGTCAAGTCAATAATGGTTTACATAATGGAGGGCGGCTGGTCCTCGTCAGAGGAATGTGTAATTTCCACTGCCGTTAAGTGTCCGTGTCAGAATAGCCGAATCTTTTCCACTCGATCTTGAATATACACTTTAGAGGTGACATGTACTGACAGTTCTCCATAAACATGACCAGTGACGGTGATGGGAATTCCACCTTCGACTTTATGCTATAACTGACTCAGAGGCTTGCCTCACTCACCATCCAGCTATTCATTCCTCAAACAGGGGCTTCAATTTCTTGTAAATGTGATGGAAACTCAATATGAATTCATCCAGCATCATTAAAACTAACTTTTACACACAAAAGTATGTATTGCATGCCTACACGTTTGCCTCGCGCCTGAGGAAACAGGGTACGTGTGTATATAAACGCGTTTGATTTAATATCACATTTGCAGTACGTTTCACATTAGTTTCATGTAAATAATGTGTTGCTTTTGCTCTGGTTAGTTTACACAATCCCTCCCTGCAACGTCCTGCAACTGCCGCCGTTGCCAGCAGACTTGGGCTGTTGGTGGTCTTTGAAACAGCTGCTGAGCTAAACTAAAACTCCTAAACTATGAAAAAATATGATTTTTATTTCACCACTGAGCTATATCGTTATTTTTCAGAAGCCGCCACCTGGCCACGAGTGATAGCCCAACGAAGTGGCTAATCATGAGGACCATTTATGGCAGCCAAATATTGTAAGCGCATGTCGATTCTGAATGTGGAGAGAAAAGACGAAGGGGCCTGGAGAAAAATCCACGTGACCACGGCAAGAAGATTCAAACTCCAAATATACATTATAGATTTGAAGCTTTCGTGACTGCAAGGATTCATATTCTTAGGTTCTTTCGGTAAAGTCACGTAGAATAGAAATAATAAAATAAAAATAAATATCGATGTAAAGCTTTCGTGACTGCAGGGATTCATATTCTTGGTTCTTTCGGTAAAGTCACGTAGAATGGAAATAATAAAATAAAAATAAATATCGATTTAAAGCTTTCGTGACTGCAGGGATTCATCTTCTTGGTTTCTTCGGTAAAGTCACGTAGGTAAAAAATTTAAATTAATAAAAGTAAAATAACACAACAAAGGCTCATTCCTAACAGCGTGCTTCAGCCGCACCGAACCTCACAAAAATAATATCCAGGGCCTACCTTGGCTCCTCCCACCCTCAACCAGTATATATACAAGGACTGTGTTCTTGGAATTTCTCTCACTTGATACAGCTATCGTGCTGTAACGGTTCCATCTGAAGACGGAAGCTTGTGTTGCCTCCGAAACGTCGTGATTTTTATTTTATTTTTTATTAATTTTAATGTTGTACCTACGTGACTTTACCGAAAAAACCTAAAAATATCCAAATATACAAGTGTCAGGGTCGTGATCGGGATCGGGATCGAACCCTCGACCTCCTGTATACCAGGCGAGGTAGTTAACATCTCGCCACCGTAGCTCAACGGGGGCCTGACCAGCTGCAATAATGTCTGAGTTGCTTTTTACATCTTGCAGCAGAACCGACTTCGGCACGCGCTCACCAATGAGCACTTCCAAGGCGCAGTTGATTAAATAATGACTCGTGTGATTACATTACTCGCGACCGTAATGAGGCCGGATATTTTGAGTCACGCATTTGATAACGGATAGCTTTTTTTTTGCCAACCAAAGGCGCGGTGCCTTGTTGGGATGTGTTTTTACGAACATTTGTTGATTTTGATTTCACTCCCACGGAAGGTTATGATTTTCATCCACGTTGGATTCGAGCCAGCCTCGGGCGTGAAGCGTCACGCATCAGTCGTATCCAACCATTGTCAGCCCTCGCCGGGCGAGAACTCCATCATTGCCATTGCAATGAATCCCCAAATGTTAGCACCTTGTCCACGGCCAGACCCAGCGTCTGGGTCAGATCTCCTTGGCCTGAGACAATTTAGGGAAATATTAAACCCCAGAAGAACAAGATCACGGTGGCGAGATGTTAACTCCCTCACCTGGTATACAGGAGGCATGGGTTCGATCCCAACTCTTGATATTTGGAGTTTGCACGTTCTCCCTGTGGTCGCGTGGATTTTTCTCCGGGTCCTTCGGTTTTCCCCTCCACATTTAGAATCAACGTCACGCGTTTCGTGTATTTGCCTGCTGTAAATTTCCACCCGATAAGCCACTTCATTGGACTATCCTTTGTATCCAGGTCGCTTCTGAAAAAGATCAGTGGGCCTTGCATGTTAAAACAAAAATCGTAAAATTTAGTTTAATACTGTACAAATGTAAAATGTAACAACGCTTTAAAATCCTTATCAGACAGCCCCTGGCAACAGCCTGTGTGTGTGTGTGGGACTGTGATACTACACATATAGGTTTTTCATTTGTGATTACCTTCTTGACAGTGGAGGCACGCGTCTTATCTTGATGAACGTGAACAACGTCTTTGTGATATTTCAGCCAAGCGTTTCCCATCGGAACTTGAGCATTTATATCGACAGGGTATGGACGGCGATCGATCCATCCTGCAACAGCCTCGTTTCAGCTGAGGAGAGAGGCAGCCAGACAAACGGACGGGTGTATAACAACTTAACGTTTTATATTCTTAGGTTTTTTCGGTTAAGTCACGTAAGTAAAACATCAAAATAAAAATAAAATAAAAGCTGCATCAAGTGAGCCTCACTTGATGCAGCTAATCCGGCTGTGACGGTCCCACCTGATGACGGAGACTTGTGTTGCCTCCGAAACGTCGTGATTTTTTATTTTTTATTTTTTATTTTATTTTTATTTTGATGTTTTACTTACGTGACTTAACCGAAAAAACCTAAGAATATGAATCTTTGCAGTCACGAAAGCTTCAAATCTAGAATTAACGTTTTATGTTTGTGCAGTGCTAAGCACTTTCACACATTTTTAATTGCCATTCTAAAACGACGGGCCATGTTGGAGGGTCCTACATGATTTACTTTTGACCTTTCATTTCTGAAAAAAAAACACGCAATTCTGAGGCTTTTTGTATCATCTATGGCCAGGTCGCTTCTGAAAAAGAGCAATTCAACTCAGTAGGCCTTACCTGGTAAGTAATAAATGTTTTTTTATTGTAATGAATCATTAGCACCCTAGAGGTGAAATTGCACTGATAGTGAACCAAACAAATGCAGCTGCCGCTGATTCATCTGCAGCCTTTTCTGCATGCCAATGATCGGGCCCTTTTTCTCAGAAGTTGAATTCCACTGTGATCAAAAACCCGATAGATTGCCGAAACACTCCATCTGAGTGGTCATCTCAAAAAATCGATACAGATTGCCCTGAAACGATTATAAAACCAAAAGCAAAAGTGACCCACTGGGAATATAAACGGAACACTTGGCTTCTCGTAAGAATAGAGATCTTTCTGGAAAGTTCGTTTTGCATTGATGAGTTTTAGTATCACTGCTGCATTATTATTATTATTATTCCTCTTCGTTTACAGTTCATCAGCAGACAATATGCAACGTGCCTGGGGTAAGGTTTGAACGAGGGTTATTTGACTATAGCTGATAACTTATCGGGTAAATAGTAATTTTAGCGGAAATATTTTCGGGCTGATTGAAATCGGTTCTAATTAACATTTAAGAAAAATACATTTCCAATGTAGCAGGATGGTCTTGTTGCCAGCGTTCAGGTTTTAATAATAATTCTTAATGTTTATACAAAGTAAGTCATTCAAACTGCATCTCAAAATGCTGTAAAGTTTGTAATGCAGGGAGTTTTTTTTCCTTCTCTCACATGCAGCCACAGGAAACAAAACAGGCCAGTGGGAGGAAAGGCATCCAGAACTGGCATCAACAATTGCCCAAGATCTGCAGGCCCATTTGTGTTGAGGATGTTTGGCCAACTCCGTTAATGATTGTTTATACACGTGTGAGTAAATCGGAGTTGCCCAAAGAAAACTCACGCATGCAAAGTGGCGGGTGGGTTTGGGGGTAACACTCAATCCCCATGCAGATGGAACACGGATGGATATTAACCCACTTGCTTTACGGTACACCCATACCACGGCAAGCCAGGATATAGTGATCTCTATGCCTTGGCCATGATGGGGTACAGGCGCGTGTAGCCACCAGCGAGAAAATCGACGGCAGCACCTCACTGAATCAGATGTCAACCTGGACACTGCACATCTCCATTGGCGGGCCTTGAGCAAGTGGTTGGAAATTCTAAGTTTTTTCATGGCAGGAACCATCTCACGAGGCCATCCATATATACAGACACAGACACAATTTCAACCGGAGGATGGTTACTCAGCAATCATTGGAAAGATGTCTTCAACCACTTTGGGTCATGACTTGTGTTTTCTTGTCAACCGCCACCGTCAGCAGTGTGCTGTGTGGAGCGGGGTGCAGGGATTTCCTGGCGGCCCTTTGCTGCATTGGCATTGTTGCTGCATTGGCAATGCTGCTGCATTGGCATTGCTGCTGCATTGGCATTGCTGCTGCATTGGCATCGCTGCTGCATTGGCATTGCTGCTGCATTGGCATTTCTGCTGCATTGGCATCGCTGCTGCATTGGCATTGCTGCTGCATTGGCATTGCTGCTGCATTAGCATTACCGCTGCATTAGCATTGCTGCTGCATTGGCATTGCTGCTGCATTGGCATTGCTGCTGCATTGGCATTGCTGCTGCATTGGTAATGCTGCTGCATTGACATTGCTGCTGCATTGGCATTGTTGCTGCATTGGCATTGCTGCTGCATTGGCGTTGCTGCTGCATTTGCATTGCTGCTGCATTGGCGTTGCTGCTGCATTTGCATTGCTGCTGCATTGGCATTGCTGCTGCATTGGCATTGCTGCTGCATTGGCATTGCTGCTGCATTGGCGTTGCTGCTGCATTGACATTGCTGCTGCATTGGCATTGCTGCTGCATTGACATTGCTGCTGCATTGGCATTGCTGCTGCATTGGCATTGCTGCTGCATTGGCATTGCTGCTGCATTGGCGTTGCTGCTGCATTGACATTGCTGCTGCATTGGCATTGCTGCTGCATTGGCATTGCTGCTGCATTGGCGTTGCTGCTGCATTGACATTGCTGCTGCATTGGCATTGCTGCTGCATTGGCATTGCTGCCCTGCCCATGCTGCTGGTGCTGCTGATACACTTGGGCTACGCCCATCTCCAAACCTTTATAAACAGTTTGCCTTTAGAGGCTAACCCCTTTACCTGATGACGACCGCTAGTGTTGCGATCGAAACATCGTGGTATTTTTATTCACTTTATTTTTATTATTATGTTTTCTATCTACGTGACTTTACCGAAAGAATCAAAGAATAGGAACCATCTATTTTTATTTATTTTGGAATAACAAGCTGTTGACTTTCCACAAAGTGTTCCTCGTTTAATCTGTCCGGAAAGCCATTATGGGCCAGAGGTGTCTCGTGACCTGGTTTCGAACTCGTAACCTTACGGATTAACACGTAGGAGGCTCTCGCGACCAATGTCATCCATAATACAGGTTTCTTGGGTTAGATCGCGCAAATATAAACTTGTTGTTAAACCCGCCACCACCCGACACGGCCAACTAGTAAGGGCTGTCACGTGAACAGAACTTGCCAATTCGTCACTAGTACAGCACTAACCGGTGTGTTGGAGAGCAAAGCCACAACATTTACAATCTGAGTGCGACGTTTCGCCAGTAATTACAACTAGCTTCACCCTGACGGATGTTGATTGCTCTGCCACGGTGGACAAATTCAGTGGCTTAAAATGTAAACGTTTTGCCATCCTTCCCTGATCGCCAAGTGACGGCCCACCAAGAGCAGTCTCAGGTAAATCGTAAAAAAAAAGGCTCATTTGTAAAACAACATTTGTGGAACGCTGCTCGGCTGGCTTTGAGTCGCGATTATCTGCATCAGGCGTTACACCTGCAGCACGAGGTGTATAGAGTTGTCCATCCTACAATCCTAGATATTGCGCATCCCTTAGCCGAGTGGTTCGTAACATCTACCGAAGTCTGCAATCGTTAAAACATTCGTCATGTTAATAAACACACAGCTTTGATTGGACAAAGTAGTTGTATTTTTCGATTTAAAGCTTTCGTGACTGCAGGGATTCGTCTTCTTGGTTCTTTCGGTAAAGTCACGTAGAAGGGAAATAATAAAATGATAAAAATAAAACATAATAAAATACAATTCTCACGACGTTTCGGCCACAACGCAAGCAACTGTCCTCGGGTGAAGAACAGGTCTGTCATTCAGACGCTGTCTTTCCGACAGACCTGTTCTTCACCTGAAGACGGCTGCTTGCGTTGTGGCCGAAACATCGTGAGAATTGGATTTTATTATGTTAATTTTTATGATTTTATTATTTCCCTTCTACGTGACTTTACCGAAAGAACCAAGAAGAAAAAGTAGTTGTACTTACGTGCCCGTGTTCAATGTGTGTTTTTAATGATCTACCTTTCAAAAAAAGAAATCTGGCCACGTCTCGCACACTCAGAAAGGGCATCTCGCGCCCCCAGGGAGTGCCGTACACCGCAGGTTAAGAACCACGGCATTAGGACATCTGGATAGCTTATTAACCAGATGGTAACCCCAAACGAACTTTGCATGCGTGTGCTGTACATGCCACCATCGCACGCCGCAGCGCTATTCACGAGGACAGCGTAAGGCGTGGTTGGTTGTGGTTTTGGGCGAAACAGTTTAATGTTTTTTTTTTTCCCAGAACAGCGTTCCGGACTGCTCCTGCTGAAATTAAACACATTCCTGCTGTGGAGGGAGCTGGTAGGAACGTTGGGTTGCTCGGTCAATGACCAGAGACAACGGCGGCGTGGTGTATTCCGCAAATATGCCCGACTGTGAGGGCGGGCACAAGCCGGCGTGAGTAGGTTAAACGTTGAATTTTATAAGGGCACCAAGGGTTGACCAGCCCCTCCCCACCCAGCCCCACCCCCCACCCAGCCCCACCCTCCATACCCAGCCCCTCCCCACCCTCACCACCCAGCCGCTCCACACTTTCCCCACCCAGCCCCTCCCCACCCTGCCCCACCCTCCCCACCCAGCCCCTCCCCACCCTCCCCAAAATAGCGTGACGTCATTTATGAACGGCCCCTCTCTCTCGAATCGCCGCACCTGCAACGTGGCCAACGCACCTCTTGCACACAAACGAGTGAAGTGGACACACACGTTACGAGTCGAGCTCGAGAATGAACGGTACATAGCAGCAATTAGGAAGAGAAGAGGAGAGAGAGAAAAAACCATACACATGGGCTCTGCTGTGTGCCGAGTGAGAATATAAATAATCGCGAGACCGAGCGCGTGAGTCATGGGTGCGCGCTTACATGAACAACAAGGCCACTTAAGATCCAGACGCTTACATAACACGATGACACGACGACACCCGCCCGGGGACAATTTGTTCACTCAATGTTCACTGATAGCATTGCGTAACCTGCTGCCGAGATGGGTGCAATTAATCGTCCGCAAAAAAATAGATGCTTCGTCTTCACGTATGTTGTACGAGGGGGTGGGTGACAGCACCACGCCCGGCCGCCTTTGTCTCCCCAGTGGCGATGTTCACACACCACACCAGTTACTCGTTTGAGGCTGAGTCGACCTAGGGGAGGCCCAGGAGCGGTTGCAATGATCGTCACCGGTGGTGGCCGTGAGCGGGAATCGAACTCGGGTCGCCGGGTTCGTAGCGCAGCGTAGCGCTAACCACTATACTACAATGCGTTACGCTTTCATATGCGCGGGTCACATGACAGATTTGACGTCACAGCTCACTTGCTGTGCAAAAAATATATGCATTATTGTGCCCCCCCCCCCCCCCAAAAAAGTGTATTTTTATAATGTGTGCATGGTGTACAGTCTGGAAAGTACTCACATGGCAAATTTCCAGTTTGTTGCATGTCGGGAAGTGCGCTAAACATTTTGAACAGACACACATAATCACAACTTTGCCTTGTATATATATGGAGATGTATCGATGTTGAACACGTTTCGCGCCGTACGTAGCCGACCGCTAAGACAGCGAAGCGAGGCTGTTGCAATGCAGGCAAGTTAAGATCTCTGCAAGTGGGGAACACTGCACGGCGCTTACGGATCCTTGCCGGGAGAGATTCGGTCTCAACTGTTTGGTTTTGTTCTGCAAAATTCCAAGAATCATTTTTCGTCACTCCGTCCTCGAATTGCGTCACGGTGGGGGTGGAAGTAAAAAAAACTAAATCCCCGCACGTTTCAAACGAAATGCGTTGGGCACAATAACGGAAAGTTTACGATATCTTAGCGCAAAGATCGTGAGCATGGGTTCCTTCTTCCTATTCCCAATTGTGACTCATGGCATTCAACAAAGAGCGGCCAATTGCCAGCCCGCTGTTTTTTGGTCCGCGTTTTTGTTGTTGTTGGTTCAAATGTATCACGTGAAACGAACCCACTGTGTGTTTTTTTTTTGCGCTGCCAAAGAGATGGCGGGTGGGTTTATGTTGTGAGGTTTGATGGAAAAAATACCTCTTAAATTTCGATTTAAAGCTTTCGTGACTGCAGGGATTCATCTTCATGGTTCTTTCGGTAAAGTCACGTAGAAGGGAAATAATAAAATAATAAAAATAAAACATAATAAAATAATTCGGAAAGACAGACCTGTTCTTCACCTGAGGACGGCTGCTTGCGTTGTGGCCGAAACGTCGTGAGAATTATTTATTGTTTTATTTTTATTATTTTCTAATTTCCCTTCTACGTGACTTTACCGAAAGAACCAAGAAGAAAAATACTTATTTTGTCGTCTGCTTCAAAAGCAATGAAGTGGGGCTCAGGAATTGTGAATGAAAGGTCGTGTTGTTTTAAATGCTGCTGGTCAAAGATTGGCGACTTGATTAAAGCTCTTTGGGTTGGTCTGTGGCTTCGTTGGTGGCTTGGTGGCTCAGAAGGGTTACAACCAGGGCCGGATTAGGGTTCTCGTAGGCCCTAGGCACTTCTATTCTTGGGTTTTTTCGGTAAAGTCACGTAGGTAAAAAATTAAAATCAATGAAAGTAAAATTTAAATAAAATAAAAATCACGACGTTTCGGAGGCAACACAAGCTTCCGTCTTCAGGTGGGACCGTCACAGCACGATAGCTGTATCAAGTGTCCCACCTGAAGACGGAAGCTTGTGTTGCCTCCGAAACGTTGTGATTTTTATTTTATTTTTATTTTACTTTTATTAATTTTAATATTTTACCTACGTGACTTTACCGAAAAAACCTAAGAATATGAATCCTTGCAGTCACGAAAGCTTCAAATCTAGAACCTAGGCACTTCTGTTTCGTATGCCTTCATTGATACGTTTCTAAAGTTGGTACTGCTACTTGTTGTTACTGCCGCCACCTCTGTCACTCCGCTTGTGTCACTCGGTACTTCGTCCAGCCGCTGAACAGATGTCGTTACTGCTGGTACGTTCATTATTTAGTCTGTGCCCTCATTCGATGGGAGCGCGCCGTGTGCCGCAGAAAAGCAGATTTAATTTGAAACACCGTGTGCCGATCCTTGCTATATAAATATATTTATTCGAGAACATATCTTGGTTACATTGTTTTATCATCAAAAAAACATGGTACAAATGTTTGTTTTGCAGGCCCTTTAGTTTTCGTAGGCCATTGGCACGGTGCCTGCTGTAGCCTATTGGATAATACGGCCCTGGTTACAACCACGAAACAAAAACCCTAAAAACATTGCCAGCAATCCCAAGTACAGCGGTGTGCAAATCCAAAGCGTTTCGCGTTCGCTAAACCCAACCGCTCTGCCGCTGGTTGAGATAACTGCAAAGCTCACGCGAGGAGGAGCGGTGGGGCTAGTGGTTGGGAACCCCGTCCACCCAAGTTGGATTCCCAGTCCTACGCTCCGCCGCCTTTGCCGCTGCAGCCGCTGCTGCTGCTTCATCATCAAAACGCACGTGGCAGCGTGGTGGAGTATGGGCAAATAATACCCCCACGTGGTCGACATGGTTTCGGGAGACCGCCATCCGTTGCTTAATGAACACCAGAACAATGTTTTTAGACACCAGCTTGGAAATTAATTTCTGTGAGGCACATGGTATTAGGGCCATTTTGTGAATAAGTTCCACATTCATCGTTTTCGTTTCTTCCTGAAACGCAAATCTTTTTTTCGGTGGTCACGTTGGCTGAAAACAAATCAGTCGCGACTGCTGCGTGTGCTTGCCATGCCCAACAGAGCTTGGGGTGAAACTTCCAAAGAAGAAATAATTCACAGCACTATTTTCGGTCTACTGCTGGATAAAGGCCCTCTCTCCATGGCGTGTGAGTCGCTTGGGTTGTTTGACCATACTTGACTGTGCTGGTCATTGCGGTTCGTGAAGGTGGGGGGGGGGGGGGGTAGTGGGTGCAGGACCGCTTCAGATAATTGATTATAATCACTCGCCGCCTGATGTTAGCCGTGGGCGGGAATCGAAGGCAGGTTGTCGGGCTTGTAGAGCAGTGCGCTAACCACTGCGCCACCACTCCACGTGGAATTCATTGTGAAAAAACAAAACGCACTATTTTTTGCGAGTTCCTCTGTATGAATGTCAGTGTCTCCTTTCTGAGACCAACATTATAGTCGGTGCTCATCATGGCTCGCAGCCCTGACCTCGAAGTGTAAATTCCACGTTATTATGACCAGAGTTAGTCTTTGCACAGGAACACCACCATCAACATTATTTCATTCAACCTGGAAGTCAACAGGCTGAAGCAACCCCCACCCCCCCACATAGAAATGTGGAATTTATCGCGGGAGTTGGGCAACAGCGTCAATGTTCACTTTGGCAAGAAGTTATTATTTGTCGCTTCTGGTTTTTAATTCATGACGAGTTCTTTCCGTCAAAAAAACCCATCCCGATCGCTTTTTCAGCGTAGCCAGTTCCTCTGAGTAACAAACGCTTGGCCACGTGATAGCTTCACGTGTTTGTGTCTTTGTCAGATGTGCGGAGGGTTTCTAGCGCCAATTGATATCATGCCTGCACGGTCTAAGGGCGTCCGAAACCGATTGTGAATGGTAATTCTATTCTTAGGTTTTTTCGGTAAAGTCACGGTTCCACCTGAAGACGGAAGCTTGTGTTGCCTCCGAAACGTCGTGATTTTTATTTTATTTTACTTTTATTAATTTTTATGTTTTACCTACGTGACTTTACCGAAAAAACCTAAGACTATGAATCCTTGCAGTCACGAAAGCTTCAAACCTAGAATGGTAATCCTGGTGATGAAAGCCTTCGTATGAGAGATTCCTTAAGAATTGTTTGCTATCCCAGCAAAGTGTTTGCCGCGTGGTGTATTTATGTTTATCTGGTAAGAGCCCTCCTCACAACAGGCTCTTAGCTGAGCTTCAAATAAAGGCCGCAGATGTACCCACCTCATCGCCGCTTTCGTGACGCGCATGGGCTATCACAAGAAAGCAACGTTGTGCGAGAGATCTGTATATGGTCCTTTATGTATACGAGATATTAATACGGCTGCGTAGGTTTTCAAGGTTTAGCCGTATAGCTCTCCAAAGTTGTTTTCGGGGTAGTTGCTGAAGAAGCTTCTGGCACGAAACGTCAGACATTGCACCTAGCAACATGCGGTACAACCGGAAAACCACGTCGGAGAGAAAAATAATGATGAGGTTGTTAGGCATCGCCTCTCTGTTTCTACGCTTTGCCAGCTGGCACGGAACCGATTTTGCTTTTTTCACATTAGCTTCCCTTGTCCCCGTCTCATCTGAATATTCGCTATTCATTGCACATGTCGTTCCGCTGCGCACGCTAATTGCGCGCGGTTTCATCTCGGTCGGTGTCTGTGTTTCTGTGTGCCGGTGAATGTTTTTTTATGCCCGTGATCCATTCACGGGACTGGGGGAGATGCTTTTTGTATGCCGAAGGGGGACACATTCGTATTGTTTGTCTCAGCGAGCGTTACAGAGGCAGATACAATAGCCGCCGGTTACATAACGCTGTTGTGAGCGAAGGACTTTCGTGAGCCGCCTCGAGTTGAAACGAGCGTGGGGTTTTTTTTTTGCACGAAAACCTGTTAAACGGCACGGAATTGCACTTTAATAATCATGGTGAAATTATTTTTACTAAAATTTGTCCTGGATCAGCGAGTGTAGAGATCATTTCATCTGGACTTTCCATGAGCCGGGAGGGGTGGGGGAGGGAGGTGATATCATGAATCATCGAGTGGAATATTTGAGTCCCGCGTCTATCGGCTTAGAGGTGCAAGTCACACGGGCAAGCAGGCTGGCCGCAATGTACGCAAGCCTCGCTCCGAGGAGGCCAATGAACTCGCGCGCGCTGCGGTTTCAATTGCACGAATATTTATACAACGTCAATACATTCGTTTTTAGCGAGTGGCCATTATTCACATTACACAACAATTATTGATTTCAATTATATGTCCGGTGTGAATTTAACTTGATGAAATGTTCACGAGTTTTTTTTTATCTTGCACATTTTATTCTTCATCTTGTATATGTTTGTTTTTTCTGGCTCCATTGAGTGAGTTCTGAGTGCTAAAGGGCAACAGGGGAACGGACAGGGCAGGCGAGGCTGACGCGATGTTCCAGCCGCGTCTGTCTCCCTCGGTGGCTATGAAATGTCAACTACCTCGCCTGGTATGCAGGAGGTCGTGGGTTCGATCCCGACCCTGACGCCTGCTGTTTAATATTTTGAGTTTGCGTGTCTCTCTCCCCGTGGTCGTGTAGATTTTTTTCTAGGTCCTCCGGTTTCTCCCTACGCATTTAGACTCAACATTCATTTAAGAGTATTTGGGCTGCTATAATTTTCCACAAGCCATATCGTTGTGCTATCATTTGTGGCCAGGTCGCCTTAAGTGGGAATGTACATTTATTTTCGTTTTAGTTCATTGATTCTCTCCCCTCACTCTCTTCTATGATCCTTCTGCCCTGCACCGGCTGTGTCCCCATAGCCATTCTAAGTTCTACATAAAATAAAAAAACAGGCTCCTTAAGACTAATATGATGATAACAACAGGTTTTCTTTGTTCGTTTTTTTTGTTATTGAGAGGCCAGGAAGATATTTACGTTTTGCCCGACTGGTTTTCTACAGGAACATATCCTCAGGAAGGATCGTAAATACAAACTTGTTTTTATTATTTTTTTATTAATCACCCCGTTATTTTTGTTACTCGCCTATCCGTGGCCGCTGTGCTCGCCTCGCTCTAAATAGGTCGTGAGCCAGAGATAAATCTTCACCGCACATTGCGGGAAAATTCCCCCCTCCCCCTCCTCCGACCCCCGTGCAGATAAGGGTTTACTGGAAAACACGGAAGCCGTTTAGGAAGGATGCAGGGAAGTCACCGCCACCGCCACTGCCACCGCCACCACCGGTCTGCAAGTTTGGTCATACGTGTTATGTATATCGTTTATTGTTCAATTTAAATCACAGTTCCTATGATTACTGTTGGTTGTTACATTGTTTTTATAGCTTTATTTTAGTGATTTGAAAACATATGGTTAATCTAAATTGTCTTATGGTTGTTGTTGTTGGCTTGCACCACATTGTGATTTTTTTCACACAGCGTTTTAATAATTTTTTGGGGGGGTCGGGGGGGGGGATATTTGCTGGTTTATTCCAGGATGTTTCTGTTACGCGTCATCGCTTTGGGATGTTCTGTGTTCATATTTTGTTTGTTGCGGTTGCACCCGACTCACGAGCCGCATGGCTCACAGGGCTTATACCTAATAAATGAAACTTGAAATCAGTCACCCCGGGAGTATGCGCCGGGCACCGCGCTGCCCGTCTGGGCAGTTTGCCGCCGATGCGGTTGCGGCAAGCGCGAGCTCTCCCTGGCGCAAGTGGCGATTTCAAAAGTTCCTTCGCCGATTTGTTGTTTATGCCATTTATTGTGAAAATTCCGTCACAGTTCCTATGATCACTGTTTCATTGGTTGCATGGCTTTATTTTGGTGATTTCGAAAAGTGTATTGGTTTAGCCATGTTTGTTTGTTGTAGTACAGAGTTAGACTGATGGCCTTAATCTAAGTTGTCTTGTGGTTGTTGTTGTTGTTTGATTTGCATCCCACTGGGATTTTTGCACACAGCGTTGGTGTACGGTGATTTTTTCTGCAATATTTTGCTGTCTTTTCTTGGATTTTCTGTTTGCACTCAGTCACATATTCGCGTTAAGATGTTTTTTTGTTCATGTGTTTTTGTTGTTGCGGTTGCACCCGATTCAAGAGCCGAATGGCTCACAGGGCTATACCTAATACATGAACTTGAACTTGTTTTGGTGCCGGGGCGGCCGCCTTGGAGTCCAAGCGCTGTGTGGGTGCAGCAGTGGTGTTGTGAAACTCTGCCTTGCCGTGGGTGCCGAGGTGCCATACTCTCTGGCTTGTCAGGAGAAGGCGGTGCAGTGAAATGTGGACTCCATCTGTTCCATCTGTATGTTGAACTTCTTTCGTACCGTGCGTAGCCCAACCGTGCTTATCGGAGGTGCAGAGGTACGGGATTGATCGTTGTCCCCTCGCACGCGTGAGTTTTCTGCGGGTGCTCCGGTATCCTCCCACATGTATAAACACTCATTAATTGGTCAATAACAATTTAAAGATTTCGTGACTGCAGGGATTCATCTTCTTGTTTCTTTCGGTAAAGTCACGTAGAAGGGAAATAATAAAATAATAAAAATTATAAAACATAATAACATTTTATTATGTTTTAAAATAATAAAACATAATAAAAAAATGTATTGTTTTATTATTTTTTAAAATAATAAAGCAATAAAAAATTATTTGTTATTATTTTTATTATTTTATTATTTCCCTTCTACGTGACTTTACCGAAAGAACCAAGAAGATGGTCAATAACACCTTAATATATATAGAGGATCGCAGAGCCGGGGGGAGGAATTTGGTACCGGCTCACCCGCGTGGCTGCTGCCTTCCCCCTCTCGTCTGCGGTTCCTCCTCGTGCCTCTGACGCCATTCTCTCTCTACGCGCTGCGGTGGCGCCACATTACAAGTTGAAAACATTCATTATGATAATTGTTTTTTTACCCTTCTATCTGGCAACAAAACTGACACCTTTTTTTACAAGGAGTCATGTTTGCATAGACCACAATACCTGCAGTCATAATGCAAAAAAACATAACTCTGATAATTTTTGTTTGCATTATGACCGCAGGTATTGTGGTCTATGCAAACATGACTCCTTGTAAAAAAGGTGTCAGTTTTGTTACCAGATAGAAGGGTAAAAAACCAAGTATCATATTTTTTACTGGCAAATGAGGTTCCAATGGTGTAAACATTCATTATATTATTATTTTATTATGTTTCATTTTTATTATTTTATTATTTCCCTTCTACGTGACTTTACCGAAAGAACCATGAAGATGAATCCTGCAAGCACGAAAGCTTCAAATCGAAATTCATCACACAATTGAGTAACCCATAACGATGTCTTGAGAGTTACCTCGCCTTGCAAGAGATGCCCCACCAATGCCAGCCGTGGGTTCCCGTCTCTGGTACTGAAACCTGCGCCGTTAACAGTCGACACCCAACCTCCGAGATTCAGCTTTTACTGCAACAAAAACCCCCATCTGGCTTTTACTCCTGCCCCTGGTCGCCGACTCCAATGCCCGTCTCTGGTAAAACACCAACCCTCAGGGGGTCCCCTTAGACACCTCGGGTCCGTCACTGCTTTACAGGGAGTCAAAGGTCAGAAATGTCATTTTAATCATGCTGGAGAGGGTGTGTGTGAGTACCCTGGTGTGGTGTGTAGTAAACATCGCCACTTAGGGAGACAAAAGCGGCCGGGCGTGGTGCTGGCCACCCACCCCCTCGTGTGCCGTGCCGGCCTTCATAGGTGCCACTCGCTAACAGCACTTGCCCCGACAGTCTGTTAAGGCTACACGGGGGATCTTTGTGTTTGTGGCTATTTTACAGTGAGAGCGGTGGATAAAAGTGGTTGACGCATTGCGGTACGAACCCAGTTACCCGAGTTCAATTCCTGCTCGTGGCCAATAACAGTGGCGAATATTTGTACCGGTCCTGGGCCACCCCTAGATCGACCCAGCCTTAAATGAGTACGTGATGTCGTGTGTGAACATCAGTACTGGGGAGACAAAGGCGGCTGGGCATGGTGCTCGCCCCCTTGTTGAGCCATGCCTTCATCGCGGTTCGCAAATAGCACATGTCCCACTCGCCTATACGGGGGATCTTTGTCATTGGCTACGTTAATCCGTGACTGTTGTAATGATGCCAGTGGGTGGGGTGTGAGGCTGGTTGTGACGGTGGGGTGGAGGGTGGGAGACCAGGTGTGGTTCCTTCGGATGCAGATGTTATCAGTCGCTCGTAAGGGTAATTGAGTGCTTAGACATTGTAAGGGTTCATTCATGGAGTTAACCAGTGACGGCTTTCACACGGTTTTAGTACGGCAGTGAAGGGGGTGGGGGGCTCTTTTAACGAAGCCACATGGCAGAGGGTCGCAAACGGGTTTTGATTCCTTACCCGTACCCGTACCCGGCCGCACCAGGGTCGCAAATGGGTATCCGTACCTGTACCCGGCCGGGTACGGGTAGCCGTTCCCTACCCGTACCCGTACCCTACCCGAAATGAGTGACAAACGATTTAAAGCTTTCGTGACTGCAGGGATTCATCTTCTTGGTTCTTTCGGTAAAGTCACGTAGAAGGGAAGTAATAAAATAATAAAAATCAAACATAATAAAATAATTCTCACGGCGTTTCGGCCACAACGCAAGGAGGACGGCTGCTTGCGTTGTGGCCGAAACGTCGTGAGAATTATTTTATTGTTTTATTTTCATTATTTTATTACTTCCCTTCTACGTGACTTTACCGAAAGAACCAAGAAGATTGACAAACGGTTACTCACCAGTGACTCACGGCCTACCCGTAACCGTACCCGGCCGCACTAGGGTCGCAAACGGCTACCCGTACCCGGCCGGGTAGGGGTAGCCGGGTATCGGGTAGGGTACGGGTATTGGGTACCCGGTTTCGACCTCTGCCACATGGCCCCTCGCGTCTCATTCCACCTCCTCCCCCGCTGTCTCCTCTGCTTCTTCCTCCCTGCATCGACCCCCAGGGGTCTCTCGGCAACCAAAATAACAAGAAGAGTGAAGTTTTTTTAAAAATCCTTTATATTAAGTTCGCTTGCTTGCTTGCTTGCGTGCTTGCGTGCTTGCTTGCTTGCTTACGACCGTGCAAATTTTTCGGTCGTTTTTTAACCCACTTCCCGTGATCCAATCGAGCTGACATTTTGCACACAGACTCGTTGTGCGAGACAATTAATGTTCGTGAATTTTTTTTTCCAAAATTCTACACTGTTTAGGGAAAACAAATTATATATTTAATTACCAATTGCTTAAACTGGCAGACAATCATCTGACCCATAGGTGCCAGCCATCTCAAGCCAGAGGACGAGAAGACTCTAGCCGCCACGCATATAAAGGATTTATAGTGAAACACTTTGTTTTTACGGGTTAATTTTTAATTCGGTAAAATTCCAACCCCCCTTCAATATTCCAAGAACCACAATGCAGTGTGAAGACCAGACGGTTAGCCCTTGACGAGTGACGTCACGGAAGCCAGCCCTTAACGCCCCTCCTGCCATAGCCCCTTTCTAATTTATACATAAGTTAAACATCGCAGGTTTATTGTGCGAATATTAATAATGATGAAGGTGGGGATATTTGCCTTGTCTCTCCTGTTGCCGAGGGGATGGAGAGACGTGTATTCGTCACCAATGAGGCGTCTCTCTCGTGATGCCGCACGTGGCAGCACAGCCTCCATGCATTTTGTGTTTAGCTTCTTGTCCTTCCCTCCCGCACTTCCGATCAGCACGGTCGGATATGTACGGTACGAAAGAAGTTCAACATACATACATATTTGGTGGGACACGTGTGCAGGGTGGAGGGGCAAGGTCACCGATTACATTAATCGGCGTGGCACCCGGATGTTGGCCACCGCAAGAGAAGATCTAAACCCAGGCGCTGGTGATTGGTCCGCCTATCAATCTATTCCAATCGCATTCAACACACAACGGCTGCCGCTGCGTCATTCATTGTCGCCGCTGTGATGTGATGTGGAAAATATCTGGCCACGAAGACCGGTGGGCCACACGGCTAACCTCTGCCACAGGACTGTGGAATTTCCCATCGTAAGGCCGATGGCGAGCGCTGTTGCGCAATCTATTGAGTGGACAGACACTTTGACCCTTCGACCCCGATGCAATGTTACTGTAAGCCGGGCAGCGTGGTGCAGTGGCCTGCGGGTCTCGTCCTAACCATGGCTAACATCAGTGGCCAGTTCGATCTAAACTGGTCCTGGGTACCCCGGTTCCACAAAGCCACACTGACCATCGTGGTGAAGTATGCTCATACAAACCCCATGAACGGGGACACCGTAATACAACAGCGGATAGAGAAAGGATTTTAAACTGCGGCCCGGTGGTCATCCCTGCGACGCAAAGGTGGCTTCTCACAAATGATAGCTCAACGAAGTGGTTTATGTAGAAATGTGTATCGCAGCCAAATCGGTATGTTTCTAAATGTGGAGGGGACAACCCGCAGGGAGAACTTGCAAACTCCAAATTTACAGCAGCAGGCGTCAGGGTCGGGATTGATCCAACGACATCCTGCACACCAGGCGAGGGAGATAACATCTCGCCAGGTGTGCAGGGGGTACCCACATTTTACCCCCCCCCCTCCACTCCTCCCGGGCAACTAATTGCCTCCACGATGAACTCAAAGTTGTAGTTGGAAGCAACAGCAGATAATTCGTGATGGAAACACGCTTGTAAGTAAGTGAGCACATAATCGCCGGCCCCATATTCAATTGGACGCGGTTGAAAATACATCACGTTTGTTCCCACGTTGCTCTGCATCAGGGCACGGTGACTCGGGCAAACGGAAGTGCACAGCGTGTCGGTCTCACGGCACACGCGGCTCGGCGTAATCTGCGAGTGAGTGTTCTGTACTGTCAACTAATGCAGTCATCAAACTGAACTTTCCTGCCCGGTACGGCTGGATAGAGGCGTAGCAATCTGGATCTAAGCGGCAATAAGAATTTGGCGCGTTACATGCACCTGCTCGCAAGGACAATTGTATCTGTTTGGCTGTGTTAGTTGGTGCGGGGTCTCAATGATACAAGTTGAGCCAGATCGTTGTGTGCCCGAAGCCAAATAATAACCACGAATCATCGTTAAGGACCTTCATGTTGGTGAGCAGGTCCCGCTAAGACTGCTTGGCTATTGGTTCTGTTGAACCCTTGGAGTGTCACAGTATCCATGGTAGTTAAACATCTTGCCACGGTGGAAAGATGTTAATTACCTCGCCAAGTATACAGGAGGTCGTGGGGTCGACCCGTAAATTCATATATTTGGAGTTTGCATGTTCTCCTCGTGGTTGCGTGGATTTTTCTGTGGGTCCTCTCCGCTTTTCTCCTCCACATTTATAATCGTGCGTTTTAGAGTATTTGGCTGCTATCAATTCTCACATATTGGGCCATCCATAAATGACGTCACGCACCTAGGGGGGGGTCATACATTTGTAACGATGTGTGACGAGGGGGGGGGGGGGGTGAGAAATGTGACGTCACATCAAAATGCGCAACTTTAAATAAATATAGACGACACGTTCTACTTAGTTAAAGACTTTTTAATAAATGTTTTCTCCTCCAACATCAGAGTGCAGCGCCACATTAAATATACACTACAATGACAATAGTTTAAAGCGATTTGAAGCATGTTTTATATATATTTTTTGGGGGGGGGGGTAGAGCTTTGTGACGTCATATTTGAGGGGGTTTGACTTTTTGTGACGCCGTGTGATGAAGGGGGGGGGGGGAATGGTCCAAAATCGCGTGACGTCATTTATGGACGGCCCCTAAGCCACTTCGTTGAGCTATCAGTTGTGAGTGCCAGGTCGCTTCAGCTCAGTGGGCCTTACCTGGTGACGACGCTCAGTCCATGGGCTAAAACAGATATTGCAATCACCAGAGGTGGTAAAACTTTAGTCGTACTGATGTGGTTATTTGGCAAATACGAGTGCATGTATTGATAACCACCCCACGCATTTCAAATGGTAATCACAAACTTCACAGTTCTTGGCCACGTGACAAAAACTGAACCATGAAAGTTATTTCACCGCACGTGGTACCAACAGGAGAAATATTTGGTCTGGGCCCATGGACTAATTAAATATAATTAACCACACAATGATTTATTGAGGCACCAAACAGCACACATGTTCCACGCGCATGTGAACCGTTATAATTAGCCACGGCGATTTTTTTGTACACATTTTTACATCTTATAATTCTTTTTTCTTCCAAAATTGACGAGAGGGCGGTGATGGTGTGGGGAGCGGTGGTGTCGCGGTTATCACGTTGCACTACAAACCCGGTGACCCGAGTTCGATTCCGACTCACGGCCAACACCAGTGACATTTATCTGAACTGGACCTGCGCCCCCCACTCGGCAAACTCAGCCTCAATTGAGTACCAAGTGCTGTGTGTAACAACATTGCTACAACATTGCTACTCGGGAGACAAAGGCGGCTGGTCGTGGTGTATTGTGCTGACCTTCATCGGTGCTTGCTAACAGCACTTGCTCCAACAGCCCATTAGGGATATACGTTGGATCTTTCTCTTTGGTGATGGCGAGAACGGTGATGTGTTTGTGTAATGAGAGTGATGATGATGGTAGCGATGTTTGTAATGGTATTGATGATGGTAAAGTGTATGGTCTTTTAACAGAAGAGGTTGATATAAATGGCTGATGGAAAGTGATGGTGACATTGGTTTGGTGGCGATGTCTTTGAGGGTGGTGAAGGGGACGATATGTTGCTCATGATGAAAGTGAGGACGACATTAATGATGAGGGATGAAAGACCTGGTCCAGATCTATTGTGACACACAGATTGTACATTGAACTACGTAGCCAATGGTGCTAATTGGAGGTCAATCTTTGTGCCTTGATCATTCCTGACCCCACCTGCTCATAACCATTATTGACGGAGACACGTAGAATTTCTCAGCAAATATTCAGAATTCATCATTGGCTTTTGGGTTCGGCCACAATGACCTGGCCAAAGTTGTGTCTCCAAGACGCTCTTCAAGTGAAACGTCATCATAATCTAATCGCCGAATTTGATTGCGAGAATTCGGCAACTTGCCAGTGAGTGGACACAATAATTTGACGCGTTGGAACGATTGTACGCAGGGTAGTTTCATTCATTTGGCCGTGTCGGGTGTTGGAGGGTATTGGCTACGCAGATTTGTCCGGATCATCACATGGCCAAACCCAAAAATCTATTAATCATTGTTTCAGCACCTTTATTGGAGGGCAGGCCTGGGTCAGGCTATGGCCATGACTACTGTTCACATTGGGGTGCAGCAGGGATGTCCTCTGGCTCCTATGGTGGTAGGGTGACATTTGCATCTGGTAAGGATATATTGGGAGGCTGATCGATGCTCGGATGTGGTCAAGGGATGGCTCCCTTACTCATCAACCGCATTACATTTGCTGACGACCTAATGACTGGTGCTCGCAAAGTATGAGATAAAGATCTCCCGTATAGCCTACACTGACTGTTGAGGCAAGTGCTGTTAGCGAGCACCTATGCAATCCGGCAAGGCGTGCGAGGGGGGTGGCTTGTCTTCTACCATGCCCAGCCACCTTTGTCTCCAGAGTGGTGACGTTTACACACCGCACCAGGTACTCATCAAAGGCCGAGTCGGCCTAGGAGAGGCCCAGGACCAGTTCAGGTATTTTAAATGCGCGCACACTCACACATGCTCACGCACACACTTGCCTCATACACACACTCACTCAAAGACGGCAGAATATCAACCTCGCCCAAAAAAAATAACTCAGGCCCGAAGCGTCTGTGTGTTTATTCTTCACGTTTTTGTTTATTGTGGATTTTACATCAGTTCATTATGCAACATACTCGTACAAAAAAAAAGTAATTAATAAAAAAAAAGAAAAAACATTAAGCCCTACCACAAGTCAGAATGTTTAACAGCTACTCATAGACGTACAGACACACACACACACTCTCATACGCTGTCCCGCCATTGCAAGGCTTCAGGACAGAACTTGAGTAATGCTCTGGAGAGGGGTTAACACATCTCGTCGAGACACTAAGAACAACACAGCAGTGGTGGAACACGGCTACTACTGCGGCACAACGAACTTACTCGAGGGGGGGTGGGGGGGGGGAGTCCAAATGTGCACATCAATCGGGCAGGTGCTTTTATTAAAACTGTTTTGCGTTTCGGTAGTTTCCGTGTGACATCCCGCGTCGCGCAACAACGCAGAGCCCGCCAGCACCGGCGAGACCTGGGGTTGCGAACTGGCCAAGGTAACACCCCACGTGAACTCAAGAAAACCCACCACGATCTCAAAGTATTCAGAGGAGCCGATGGTCTCAGCTCCAGTGGACTGAATAAACATTTTTTTTTTAAAACCCCACCAAATTAAAATTTAGGGTTCTAATTAAATGGGTAAAGCCCAGCTCTCTGGTCATATTTTTCGTTTGATTGGAAACAACGAACGGTGTTC
Organism: Lethenteron reissneri; assembly: GCF_015708825.2. NCBI lineage: Eukaryota > Metazoa > Chordata > Hyperoartia > Petromyzontiformes > Petromyzontidae > Lethenteron > Lethenteron reissneri. The sequence goes on from NC_083782.1 coordinate 9,074,810, forward strand.
ATTAAAATGGTGTCCCGCTAAATAATTTGGATTTGGGAGCCCGAATTGAGGTGGCTGCAGAAGGAGGAGCAGTGAGACGTCGATTTGGAGCTGGGCCTTTTCCGCAACATGGGTGGAGCATCACATTGCCAAAGCGTAAACCTTTTCTTCATCAAGTATTCGGTCACGCAGTGATTTTTCTTTCGCAGACTTTGACGGCATTATCGCCGTGACTACCATTGTCATTTTCCACCCATCAGTGCCCCTATGCCTTTTGGAAATTATCTTATTTAACAATAAACTGATTTTATGTTAAAATTGCAAACTTTTTGTGTAAATTCATTGTGCCGTTTAAGACTACTAACCCAGCGTTTTATACATTGAAGCACACACAACGGAAAACATCTAACCTATTCCGCATGTCATACAGTACACCGTTACAGTATATCTTATTTAAAATGGGAAAAAAAAATAACCAAACGGTTAAAATACATCAAATACTGTACTCGTGTCAAATTAAGAACACCAGAACAATAGTTCCTATTGCTTGTAATCATTTCCATTCCTTTGTATTCTCAAATTTTTTTTCCCTTTGCAGAAAATTGCTTGACATTGCACTTATGCCAAGGAGCCAGATGAGAGTATTGCATTGTCAGGCAGGAAACAAACGAATAGAATTTCCGCACGGTGCAACACCGCAAGCGGAGAGAGAGGGAGAACCGACTTGCATGAACGCGATGTGCCCCAACACAGAGTTGCACTGCTGGGAATGGCGGCAGAGACGACAAAATTCGTTGTTCAAGGGGGCAGAACACGTTTTGACCTTTGACCCGTTTCTCTATGCATGCGGCACATTTATAGCATTTTTCTCTCCTTGACCTGGTCGGTGTTGGGAGTTAACGCTCCACTATCGTCAATATTGCCAAAGGAGGTTACTGGTTTTTTTTTTCGTGTGTAATCTGTGTGTGTAATATAAAATTTGGACGATTACTATCATTTTTAACATTTAAATATGTACTCTGAAAAAATCCCGGCAGCTACCAATGCATATCGATCATGCTAAGGTCTGCAGTCATAATAGTATTGTTATATTTGACAATCAACCTACCACTATGTATCAATCTGAAGATATTATGTTGCTGGAAAAAAAAAACATTTAGAATTTTAGTTTCCCTTTAGAACACGGGAATAAACGATAATCAGACAGATTGCCTTTCAAAAATATTGCTGCACGTGTGAAGGTGGTGCGCAGGTGAGTAGTTTAATCCACAAGGGACAGGGTGATAATTTAAACGCACGTTATAGCCATGTGTATAGAGATCATAGTCTAGATTTTGGATTTAAACATCAGATTTCCAAACTATGACAATTTCGGAATAAGATTTTTTTTCGGATTTGTTCATTTTACACATGACGTGCTCACACGTGACGTAGTGCTCTTGCCACCTTCCCGGGCCGGTCACTGGAGCACGCAGCGAGGACACATTTAGAAACTCCTCGGTTTGGATGATCTTCTCGTCTCTGCGACGTTCACAATCCCATTCCGAGAACGGCGCCTCCATTCAGACGGGGCTCAATGCTGTCATGTTCCTGCATATTTCTGTTGCCTCTGTGTCGCGCGCCTCTAGGAGGTAGACCGCAGAGCGAAATCAATTTGTGTTCAAACGCCCTTCTGCAACGCTGCTCACTTTAAAACTACTGGGACGAGGGCCAAGGTAGAAGTGAAAAAAGACTAACACCCTCATTCACATCTTTGATACATTTTCCAGCGACCGCTCTGCCAGTGAATGCTTTTAACTTGGGGGGGGAGATGGCCTCCATCAGAAATGTTGGTGGGGTGTTTACCGTCAAAATAGCAGCTGCGGGATATTAACGGAGGATACGTGTTTGTGGACAGCATTTACGAATCTACTTTGTATCGTAGCGTCTGGCTTTCATAAGCACTCTTTAGAGTGCATAAGAAAACAACATGTTGTTTTTTATATTATTACACCTGTCAGAAATCTGTATCCAATTACGGGGAAGTAAAAATATATGAAAATTGGCCTCTTTACTGCAGATTCATTCACAACGGAATGAGGGTCAGGCTTTATGTTTTTGTAATGTTATTTTTTTTTTAAGAGGTGTCAATGCATTGGTGTGTACCATGCCGGCCGATGGAACGTTTCTTCACAATCGGGGATGCATTGCCACGCAGAGCATAGCAATGCCGTGCGCAGATTTGTCTGTGGAGTGATCAAACCGACTTGAGATACACAATCCTGCACGTTTGGCTCCGGATCATTGGCAATGCGTAACCTGCAAATCATTGACCATCGATTATGCAGGCCGTACGGTGCGTTCAAGAGGGGGGCGGTGGGGTGTCTGCTTTTCTTTGTAATTAAACACACACACGAATGACACACGGGTGTCCTTTCCGAGAAACGATCCACAAACATCCAGAAATGAGCAACAACGTGAACACAAAGTTGAGCACCGTAACAAACTACTGCCGGCACAGGGGACGCAATCACGGACAAATAAAACTCGGAACACCGCGCAGCAAAAACGCACCCTCCTCCTCTTCCCGGTTGGTGCGAATCCCTGAATTCCCCCAGCGCAACACAAAATAAAAAGGCCACGTGGCTTTCGCAGAGCGACCCAGGCAAGACCACGTGCGCAAGGCCTCTTTTGTTTGCAAAAAAACCCAAAAAACTTGCCAACGACGTTTTTTTTATATGACCGATTATGAAATTAAACATTACCAATTTGCAATCGGGAGGGTAAGAAGGGAGGCGGCGGGAGGGGGGGGTGTTGAATCGACGAAACTACAGCAATGAGGCAAGCCGCCAATAGCTTGGGATTCCAGGTCACCTGACGATGCGAGGCTCGGGATTTCGTCGTCGCCAGTCGCGCGAGGCCCTCGTGAACAGATTCCGCTGGGTTCGTCACGGCGCCACGGGCAGGAATCGCCGCCCACGACATGCGGCCAAAACGTGGTCACGCCGACGCTTGAAATGCTCGCGAGCAATTTGCTAAAGCGGTTTTTACTTTTGAGGATGCATTTTGCTGCGCGGATTCCTGACATCGTGTTTCCCCGCATTCTGAGCTTTTCCAAAAACAACATCATCATCATCAGGAGAACACAGAGTTGAGGGTGGTGTTTAAACTTAGTCCATAGACTCTGTAAGGCCTTTAAAAAGAAACTAGTGACGAAGGAAAAGTGTGCGGTATATACAACCCTTAAGAACAAGTACAATGAGAGGAAAATGGCACTTCTGTGCTTATATCACGTGCAGTTCATATTCAGACACAGACTTACCCAAGAGCATATTCATTTCAGTACAAGTACATGAGCTTGATACAAGTGAATAAGATTTCAAAAATGTACATTTACACGGGCATCAGACCACGGGGAGGGGGGACCTGTGATTTGGAAAGACTAATGCTACTATCGTGGTCACTATTATTATCGTTATTGTGTCTAACATATTGCAACATCAAAAGAGGCTTGTAAGGAGATAACCATTGACCCACGGAAGGCTTGCCATAGTTCTGAATTATGCAGCCAAAGGGCACTGCGATTCACTTTCGTTGAATTTGCCGGCACGCAATAAACACAACGTGACCTTCGACCTGCAGTTGTGTACGTTGCGGACACCCGATGGGTCGTAACGGTCTTCACTAGTGGAGTGAGGAAATCAACATATGTGAATTAAACCATTTGGCTGCATAATTAAGGACGCGCGGGGATTTGACGGGATGCTGGCACGCGATGGGAGCCCGCGCGCGCGACAGACTGAATCTTGGAAGTTCATTCTTTGAGAGAGCGTGGTGTTATTATTGTTACGGTTTTTGTAGATAGCGTGCACCTTTGCAACTTTATATTAACAAAAAAGAAGCCGGTGAGAGGGTGGGACTGCAGCGTGCGTGTGCACGTGATCGTGGACACGCTTGAGCCAAGAATGATTTGTTTTATCCGAAAAACAGTAAGGGGGACCGACCCCCCCCCAGACCATTTTAAAACGGTCAGCCATATGGGGGTGGAAGGGGGGGTGCTGTTGGAGTCTAATGAAAATAAATCAAGGGAAACGAACAAAAATAATAATCCTGGTGCTTAATAGAGTAACGCTAGCGTAGAAGAAAAAAAAATACCTGATTATATAATAGAAACAAATGTTTTTTTTGTTGACAGAAACTGTTTTTAACTTGCGTTACTGTTCGACACAGCCCAGCCTTTCTCTCAACGATTTCAGTTTTACAGAGGCTGCAACGTAAACTAATAGTACACAATTTTCTACACGTACACCGAGAAAAATCACTACCGCACAAAGTCATCCAATATCTACGGCATTCAGACAGTACAATATTATTTTAATTATTATTATTGTTATTGGTATTATTATATTTTTTTGCCCGACACGCACGACATGGGCGATTCGAATAAAAGCGCTCCGCTCACTACAGCTGCAGGTGACCGAAAGAAAAAACCTTGTGGCAGACGATAGTATTTTTTTTTTGCCCGAGTAGGGTCTTCGACTTGTCGTGATGATGTCGCACGAAGTTATAGAGTTTAGCGTTTCAAGTGTCGGGGTGGGGGGGAGGTGGGGGTTCTTTCTTGTTGTTGTTGTTGGTGGTAGGTCCGAGACTTTCGGATGGAGATGCTGACGAACGGAAGAGATTTTTGTAAATCCTGAGCAAAGTTCAAGACTCGTCCATCAGGTCAGTTACAAGTTTCAATCGGTATCACATTTTTTTTCAAGCATTTAAACGTCTGTTTTTTTTTCTTCCTCATGCATTTGTTATTAATCGGGGCGTTGTCTCCCAAACCCCCCCTTTTCCCCTCCCTCGTGTCCGTTTTTACAAAGCGGTGGTCGCACCCCCGGCTGATGGGCACCTCCTGGAGATTCTCGGTTTGCCTTTTCTTTCTTTTTTAGCTTCGATTCTTTTCCGTGTCGTTTCCCCGCCGCGGTGTACGTTGGTGAAACGCGCGGCCCCCCTTTTGAGTTTCACGGGAATCAGAAAGGAAGCCTTCTTTTTGTTGAAACGTTTACGATTTTCCGTCACGATTACACGAGCGTTAACATCTATCATCCATTGTGCAGGACGATGAACTTCACACGTTTATTATTGAATCAAACACAAGGGCAGGTTTCAACACTCGAGTCCATCTTTGTGGAGAATTGCCTTCCTTACCATCACCTACTTTAAAACATGCATTTATGTTAATGGAGGGTTTCTGAGTTGTAATTCAATCATCCATAACATTTTTTTTTCTTAACATGTTGCCGAAACATTGCGTCCAGGAAAGAATCTTTTAAGTCGGCCAATATTTCACGTTGTCACTAATGAGGCGTTACAAAATAGACACATACACCACCATCCCATATCATTAGGACACCCTCCCATGCCAATATAGTCTCTCTGTTTGATTTGCCAATTTTTCACTGACAACAAACACAACCTCTATACCTCAGGTTTATCAACAAACGAAAACTGCAATGCCTCCATTTTTACTTTTATCTGATTTTGTTTGTTAAGAAATTGGAATAGATATATTTCCGTGCGTATGCTACGTGAGACTGGAGCGGCCATGTTTTTGGCCAGGTCGGATTTTCTCCTTTGCTCTGCTCCTTGCAGAGGTCTATTTTTAACGCCACGGAGCAGACCTCCCGCACATCGTCGTATGAAAACGCCGCCGCAAGCTGCACCTGAACCAAATCGGTCAAGGCCTGATACTAAATAAACCCAAAAAATCACTTCCCCCACCCACCAAAACCAAATCAATGGCACCTCTCTCTCCTGCAACTCGAGCACGCAGGCCGCAGCTACAACACGACTCGCAAACGCGACATCGGGAACAAAACAAAAAAACCCCTGCCAGGCTCGCCCAGAGCCTGGCTCATGTCGCTCTCAAATTCCACTTCCGTCACCGCCAATTTTTACTTCAAAAAATCAGCCCCACTCATCTTTCCTTTAAACAAACGGTCGTGTCATGTTTTCTTTGCTGCTGCTGCTGTAGTTGTCTCGGCTGCCGTCGATTCTATTCAATTCCTTTTCGGCCTTTGCCCTCGCTTCATGCCACCACGTACTCCGGCTCCATCTCCGCGGAGTTGGCCCACGCGCCGCTGCTCGCCCCGTTCTCCACCACGGCTTGATCGTCCAGCTCGAGGTCGAGACCCGACGCGTCGCTCGCCACGCTGCTCTCGCTGCCCGCGCGCCCGGCCTTGCGCTGCCCTCCGGCCGCCCCGGGGGCCCCGCCGCAGCCCGCCCCACCCCACCCTGCCCCCACCGTCCCGTCGTGCGCGCCGCCGGCCCCCGGGTAGGGGGCGCGCGAGTCCCTGCGCTGCTTGCGCCGCAGCTTGCGCTGCCGCATCAGCAGCTGCAGGTGCTCCACCTTGGTGCGCGTCGCGCTGTTCTCCTGGTGCTGACGTAGCCGGTCGCCACCTGAGGGAACGCACGCACGCGGACGCACGCGGACGCACGCACGGTCAGTACTCTTGAGGGCAAGGACAAACGATCGCCACGGGCGCGACGACGAGACGGACGGCTCGTTCTCGAGGGCGGAGACGGACGCAAGAACGTGCCGCGCCCAGTCCTGAGAACAAGCGTCAACTGTCACGCGTTAACGCGAAGGGTCGTGCCGCTCTGAGATCCGGGTGGAAGCCGTCTCGCGACATGATGCCGACAGCACAATGAGGATAACATTACATTTTATAACAACGAGGATCTGTGGGCTTGCACCCACAATGTCCTACTGAACTCGCAACATTGAGCAAACTGTCTTGGCCAATGCTGTCAGTGAACTCGAATCTCCTGGCAGTGCCACCAATCCATTTGTATCTGTGCACACTGCTCTGACAGCAGGGTCACGTTTCACAATGTGAAATGACTCCAAAACCATGTGCTGCAAATCCTCATCGGTTCTGTCTCATGCACAGTGTTTCGCACTGTACCATAAAAAAACGTTTCCAAAATGCATATTCGCGGAATATCTTCGAGGCCGAGTTTAGCATAACTATAACCGAGACGTTATTTTAGCGGGTAAGGCCCCGTTGCACCAAGCGGGTTGTTACGAGGACGACCGCAGCTCAAGAACTGTTAAGCGGCGGTGGCGGCAAGTGACACGGCATTGCTGGGGAGAGGAATATGCAACCTAACCGGAGCGCAAACAACAATAAACACGTTATTTACACAAAACAATACGTTCATAGATCAGAGTGTAGATGTTGGGCGACCCGTAGAGCCACTGGGGAGGACTGCCTCGCCACACACGAAGCAGCCGGCTTCATTCGAAACGGGAGCCTGGGATCAGGAAACCCCAAGCTTCTCAAGCATATTTAAACACATACCTGTGCAAATAGATACTCATGTCAGCATAACAATACTGTAATAAAAATATCATACAAGAAGAAACCAAAATAGACAGACTAATTATTATATATTTATTATAGTAATTTAATCATTTACTTATTTACCCCGGGGAAAGCCACACAGAGTCCAAAGACCTTCTTAGGAGGGCCCTGCATTGACTGGGATGCTTGGCCAACACCAATCAAGTAATGTTTTTTCTGTAGCCTTCGGAAGAAACCAGATAACCCAGAGGAAGCCCATGCAGAACAAGGGGGAGAACATACACACTCTACGCAAAGGCGCCCAAGTTAGGTGCTTCTTGCTGTAAGGCGCGAGTGTTCCTACTGTACCCATGCTGCTACCACCCCTGGTTGTCCTTGTAAAAGAGCTGCCAAGCTCAGCGGGCATTACCAGCTGAAATAAAGTCTGCCAAGTTCCCTGGTAAAGCCGACCACAAGGCTGCTGTTAAGTTGCGCCGTACGTGTGCGTGTGTGTGCGTGTGCGTGCAGGCGCTCTTTACGGAAGATTATTTCCCAGAAAAGGCCCGGGCCATTTCGGATGCGGGGTGACAATTTATATGCGTCCATATACGACGACGACGCCGTTCGGCCATCCAATTTTATTTTTTGCGAACGTCCTTAGAATGAGCAAGGGGCAGAGCTGAAGTGAACCCAGGGCACTCAATCACACTTCCCTGCCCCGCCCCGCCCCCCCCGCTGCAGGAAACATTTCTGTGCACTAACATCTGTTGAGATTGAGAGATTGCAATCCTTTGGTATCCACCCTCGTCACCACCGTTGTGCAACTGATGCAGAACTCTTCTGAGTGCCCGGGACCCTGTTAAACGAGGCGTCCTGTGTGCGTGTGTGTGTGCGCATCAACAACCTTGGGGTTATGTAACAGCTGTGACACTTCACAAGGGCATATTGTCCTTGGCCACGGACCTTAAGCCTGCGGTGCAATGTATTGCATGGGATGATCTTCAAATATATCTGGAGAGGACAGATCTAACGAAAGGCAGATGTTCCCATTGGCAAGTGCGTTTGTATGAATTAAGGGTCCGTGGCATCTTTGTGGAGGAAATTACGTAAAATGTCTCTCGCATTTTAGGTTATGACACGTGAGTTGGCGATTGGCACTAATGCCTAATAGTGTCAATTATGCCACAGGGTCAGCAGAATCGATTTTAGAGCAAAATCATTACTGGGTTGAGGTGTCATTCGCTATCTTAAACCCCTCTGCAATGTGCCACTTCATTTACAAAATGTGTTTGGCTTTAAACTTTTTTACAATTTAATTTTACTGCTTGAGCACACCTCATTGGTTTGGAAGGCCTCATATGACCCAAGGCGGTCACTACTGATTGACTGTGCTTCACATACTTAGAAAACAAAGTACATTGTTTAAGCTATTGACCATAACTTTGTACAGTGCTTTGATTTGTGTTTTCAAACTCCGGAACATTGCTTCAAATATGATGGGGCTTTTGAAGCTCAAATTTCCTTAATTTTACAGTAGGCCTCAAAAAAATGGCTCACCGCCCATGCCCATAACCAACTCCCACAGGACTGCTGTAATAGAGGCTCATTTAGTGCGAAACCATTGTCCACTCAGAAGCTAAGCAAATCGTACAATTGCTGCCACCTGTGCCACAAGTTTTGCAAGTCGGCCGGTCGGAAAAGCGTTACAGATTTAAAACCACAGCTAATGTTCAAGTTGTTTTAGTTACGGAAACAGGTGGCCAAGCCTAACAACACGACACCATCAGGTTGGACATTTTTCTGTTTCTGTCCTCAAAGAAAATACTTACAATAGGGTCTGGTATGTAATTACTAGCTCATTGTGATGCCCTTCGCAGATCGTGGATAATAAAAAAAATGAACACAGATTAGACCATGTGCTTTTAACTTTGCTTAAAACGAATGTTGTCGAGAGGCAACGATGATAGGGCCCACTGCTGGAAATATGATTGGTGTTACGTACAAGTCTGAGATTTTGTCTGCATTAATAAAACGATTGTGGGTCCAGGAAAAACTTTTTCGTAGGGGGAATATTTATGCAAAATGCACGATAGCCGCGTGTGCTATGTCGGCACGATGTAAATCTTAACAGTGAAAAGTACAATCATCGTACGATGTATCAGAACACAGCTACCGGGACAGCGACTTTGATGTTGGTAACTCACTTGCACGCGTTTCGTATCCACGCTGCCAGTAACCCACAGGGGACCCGGGTGGTGAGAACTCTACATATAACAGGGGAGATAGTCTCCAATTTGGCAGAGGGACCTGGGTAACCAACAAGCAAAATAAATAAAAATAAATTATGTAGAAAAAGAATTTTAAATATTACTAAACTTAATTCAGCTTGGGCAAATTACCTCCAGGTTGAACGCAGCACAAATTATAAACGCTCGGCAAGAGACTTGACCATTAAACGTATATAGCGTGACTATAGTACAACTATATTCTTGGTTCTTTCGGTAAAGTCACGTAGAAGGGAAATAATAAAATAACATAACTATAAAACAACAAAAAATTCTCACGACGTTTCGACTGCAACACAAGCAACCATCAAGCAATCATCATCAGGTGTGATGATGATTGCTTGTGTTGCAGTCAAAACGTCGTGAGAATTTTTATTGTTTTATTGTATATTATTTTATTATTTCCCTTCTACGTGACTTTACAGAAAGAACCAAGAATATGAATCCCTGCAGTCACGAAAGCTTTAAATCGTATAGTACAACTGTCTAAACCGGCGGTGCCTGCTAAGCGAACCGCGCGCCTGCATGGTGAACTTCTTTCGCACCGTACGTAGCCGACTGTGGTCATCGGATGCACGCCCCGCTGACTACTGACCTCATATCTCCTCCTCTTCTTCCCCCCTCCCTTCCTCCACGACAGCAAACACTTCCCCCTCCGTCAGCCATCCATCCTCATCAATCTCAGCACTGATAAGACTGCCTCCTCTCCCTTCCATCTTCAAAGTCTTTCTCACAGCCTGGAATGGCCTTCCCCGTCATCATCCACAACTTTTGACTCTCCGAATGGAAAAGCAAAGAGAAGCACAGGGCGCCATTCGATGCCTTCGCACACGGCTGAAAGTGTTTTAGTCCACACCGACTCTCCAGACCAATTTTATCGAGCAGAATTCGTTTAAAGCGAGCAAACCTCGAGACCGGTTTCGACATTATGGCTCTCGTCAGCAGTCAGCCGTCTTAAATCAATTCGGCTTGATTCACAGATGCTAGAATGATTACTATTGTAGCGATACTTCCAGGAAGGCCTCACCTGGGGATCGTCATCATCGTGTGTCCTTGAAACGAACTCAGTCAGATCGACGATGGCCATGTGTGGAGGGGCACAAGCCCAAGTGCAGTCGGTAACTGGTGCTTAACTCATCATCATCATCGGCTGTGCACGGGCTCCTTTAGCGGAGGGAAGAGGGGCCCAGAGAAAAAATAAACCCTACAGGGCTCACCGATCGATATCTCACCCACACACACACACCAATCAGTGTGTGATCCAGCAACCCTGCATATAACGTCCCCGGGGTACACGTGCATGTGCCAGCAGAGACTTAAATGGAAATCACCTCTCGTCTGTATCTCCCTTCAAGACATCCGTCTCGTCGACCGCGCTGACATTTCTAAGAGGTGGCAAAATATGCGAAAGACTCGGCGGCATTCGGACGTAACTTTTGACGTTTTGGCGTAATCGCAATGAGACACTCCTGAGCTTGTGCCAAGATTAACAGGAAAGAAAGGCGCAGACAAATGTCCGTCCGTCCCCCCCCCCCCGCCGTAGGAACACAGTGGTAAAAAAATATCATCGTGATGCGCAACTGATTAAGGGTTCGGCAAAAACTGTAACCAAAGCAGCAGCAGATTTGTCGATAACTCACAAACTTCCTCCTATCGCTCACTTCCTGTTATTCAAATCGTCCGACTTTTTTTGCATCAGGGGTGTTCCCTGTCGGTCTGGGACACCGCTTGACAGCAGGAGGCCCTGGTGGTTTGGGGCTAATACCACGCAGCACGGAGCCGGCACTGCCGATATCCTGCGTTTGAATCTGGGTATCGGACCGCCCCCGCTCGCTAAAAAAAACCTGGTATCCCCGCAAGCATGTCCATGAGTTGATGGTCTCAGCCCGGGTCACTGATTACCACACAACAAATTTCGATTTAAAGCTTTCGTGACTGCAGGGATTCATCTTCTTGGTTCTTTCGGTAAAGTCACGTAGAAGGGAAATAATAAAATAAAACATAATAAAATAATTATCATGACGTTTCAGGCCACAACGCAAGCAGCCGTCCTCAGGTGAAGACCAGGTCTGTCGGGAAGACAGCGTCTGAATGAAGACCAAGTCTGTCGGGAAGACAGCGTCTGAATGAAACATTCAGACGCTGTCTTCCCGAAACGCAAGCAGCCATCCTCATCTGAGGACGGCTGCTTGCGTTGTGGCCGAAACGTCGTGAGAATTGTATTTTATTGTTTTCTTTTTATTATTTTATTATTTCCCTTCTACATGACTTTACCGAAAGAACCAAGAAGATACCGCACAACAGACAAATGTAACGCAGGAGGCTTTGCCGACAAGTTTCACAAAGGATGCCCCCCTCCTCCTCCCCCCCTTAGCCTTGTGACTTCACCTCCGGCCACATGATTCAGCTAAAGAATCTGCAATTTCAGTGTAAAAAAATATTTAATATATCCCGTCACGCTACGCCAAAAACACAAGCCGGAGGAGCGGTGGAACGAGAGACCCTTGGCAACGTGAGCTTGCCACTCTGTAAGTTTGAAGCCAAAAGCGGAGGGGGGATCCAGTTTTTCTTTTTTTGTCTCGTCGTGAAACGATTTCAGCGATGCTCACCGAAATCCCCGCGCACGCTTTACACGAACGCACATTCGGCCATCGAGACGTCGACTTCAAAATCAATTTTCAAGCTCTGGTCTTCTCTTTTCTAAGTTACCATTTAAACGACTACAGCGGAAGAGATATCCGGGACGAGAGACGTGGCACGCGATATGCTGAGATCGCCACATTGTAAGCAACCACGTGCACTTTTGAGTTGAAATGCCACTCAGTGGTCGATCAGTCTGCCTTTGGTCCAGAGTTGATTTCCACTAATTATAGATCAGCACAGCCCCGTGTAAAGTCTGAGCACATACACACGAGGCTACGTGTGCTGTGTATGCATAATTAATTTCCTCGCAGAGATAGATGGAATTTCTGAAATCCATGAGACCAATATGGTTACTTTGTGCAAACCAAAATAAAAGTGGAGACAATAACTCAATTGAACATGGGCATTTTTCCAAACCAGCCATGCTAATCTTTCTTTGATAATCAAACAAAACTTGGGGGTCAAATGAAAGCACTCGGGTAATGTTTAACCATTCACATGGGCGGATAGCAAGATTATGATGATGATGATACAGCACCAGCGAATCAATGCACATTTATAAAACTACAGCATGCACGCATGACCCAGATATACCATGTGCAACTTGCTGTGACATCCATGAGAAGAACATCACGCATCTGGGGCCAGGCTTTCCCAGCGGTAGGGATCAAGGTTTTAACATTGGCTTCGAGATTAGAAATGTATTCTGATCATCTTAAGTCCCCTGTTTATTTTGTCAGCTGTGTACGCAATATTTAATCAGGGCTGGAAATGGGAAGAAGTTGCTGGAGGAACTCATAAATGCCCCCCCCCCTTACCCGTAGATCTGGACTGTACCAACTGAGAGGGTGCCAGAGGTAACCACTGACTAAAGCATTCACATTTTCTTGGTTCTTTCGGTAAAGTCGCGTAGAATGGAAATAATAAAATAATAAAAATAAAACATTATAAAATAATTCTCACGACGTTTCGGCCACAACGCAAGCAGCCGTCCTCAGGTGGAGAACAGGTCTGTCGAGAAGACAGAGTCTGAATGAGAGTCTGAATGACTCTGTCTTATCGACAGACCTGTTCTCCACCTGAGGACGGCTGCTTGCGTTGTGGCCGAAACGTCGTGAGAATTATTTTATTATGTTTTATTTTTATTATTTCCATTCTACGTGACTTTATCCGAAAGAACCAAGAAGATGAATCCCTGCAGTCACGAAAGCTTTAAATCGAAATTTATTTTTATTTTATTATATCTCTTCTACGTGACTTTACCGAAAGAACCAAGAAGATGAATCCCTGCAGTCACGGAAGCTTTAAATCGCATTCAGATTGTTGCCTCTTTCAGCACGCTCATCAAAAACAAAGCTACGCAATGTGTTACATTTATTCGGCAGAGCCTTTCTTCCTCAATGTTTTTGGAGATCCTCCAGTCTGTGACAGGACAGAGGACTATGCACTTGCGAATCACACTCACGGACTACGACATCACAAGTTTTGCTGGCTGGCTTGCGGGGGCCAGGAAAAGGTGCGCATTGGTGACGTCACCACTGGGTTCATGCGTCAGCCCCCACCCTCCACCCTGGCCGTGTATTCCGAGCAAATGCGCACCAGGGGCGTTCCGGGTTCCCACAGGCCCCAATTCCCACCCCTGTGGTATTAGAATTTGAAAGCGCACACACGCACACACACACCGAATAATTTGCTCCTTCAGATTCCGCTGGCTTCATTTTGAATGCCCTTGGGGCTCAAAGGGCCCAGACTAAAAAGAACCTTCAAGAATGGTGGGCTTCATCGTGAATGCCCGTGGGTTCGGACAGCCAAACTTGACATCCCAAGGTTCAGAGTGAGACTTGTGCACCTTCATGATGACTGCTTGGGTTCATTATTAATAGCCGAGGCTGGGACAGCCCGTTTCAAGAGCAGGTAACGGACATGTGCATATGTGTGTGTGCGCGTGTGCGTGCGTGTGCGTGCGTGTGCGTGCACGAGTAGGGAGTGGTGATACAGCGGTTAGCGCACTGCGCTACAAACACGGCGACCCGACTTCAATTCCCACTCGCGGCCAGCACCAGTAACGATTCTCTGAGTTGTTCCTGGGCATCCCCTAGATTGACTCAGCCTCAAATGAGTACCTGGTGTGATGTGTAAAAAGCATCGCGACATCGGGAGATGAAGGCGGCCCGGGAGTGGTGCTGGCCACCCAACCTCCTCGGGTTTCGTGCCGGCCTTCGTAGGTACGACTCGCGAACAGTCTGTTAAAGGCTACACGAGGGATCTTTGTGTATATATGGGTGTGTGTGTGCTTGAAGTGCAAATACAATTTCCAGGAAGTAACATTTCAACGTGGGTGTAAAAATAAAAACATCTGTGCAGGTGCTGTTCACGGTAGCAGCAGCAGCAGCAGCAGCAGCGGCGGCAGCAGCAGTAGTACCAGCAGCATGGCAGTGGCAGCAGCAGCAGTACCAGCAGCATGGCAGTGGCAGCAGCAGCAGTACCAGCAGCATGGCAGTGGCAGCAGCAGCAGTACCAGCAGCGTGGCAGTGGGATTGTGAGAAGGTGACAATTTCCCCGCACGCCGAAAAGGGCTCGCTCGGCACTATAGCTTCACACTCGCACTGCTCGTACTGCTCGTACGGCTCACGCAACACTGCGATGTAACCCCCACCACCCCCCAGTTCCTTAAAATTCCATCCCATCCCCTCCACCCCGAATCAATGACCCTCCCCCTCTATCCCCCACGATGGTAATGAAGTTGCAAAGCTCCTCCGTAATTGTCACCAATCTTGTGAGTGATTGCCCCAGCGATGTACGCGTGTCGTCGTGACATACAAGAAGTTTACAAGTCGCCTTGTACATTCCCTGGGTCACTGGACACGGCAAATTAAGAAATTTGCCTTTTATCAGCGGGGGACCGATGGAAAATAATCAGCCTTCACCCCCTCCTGCCAAACAAAAATAATAATCACAATTCAATAAGGCCAGACAGGATCTCCATCGTGAAGGTGGAGAGCACTCGCCAATAACATCTTGGCAACCTGGCATCATTCGAGACCCATATGGTCAAAACCGTTCCAGAAGTTTGTGTTGCCTAAACCAAATGCCGTGTGAAAAATATTGATTTAAGAGAGAGCCCAGAGGCTGATGTGCTGACATTTTTGTTCTTAACGCAGCGCCATGATGAATGGCGGTGCCGTTTTATTTATTTCACCGTGCGCACAACGCCCCTCGACGACAACGACTGACTCGCAACGTGGCCGGTTCCCATCCCAGTCGCCGCTGAAGCTGTGGTCAGGAACCCAACCCAGGTCACGGGGGACTTTCAGCCTCCGGCGCGCTTATCTATATACCCCAACCGTGCAGAGGCACGCACGCACGCACATTCACGCCCACACACACGCGCGGCGTGCGCACGGCCACTCCCAGAGGGGCAGGTACGGCACGACATTCTTGAAAGGGGTGGCCCTTCGGCACCACGGCACAGCGTGTTTCTACTTTCACGGTGGCCCAATAGCCTCCGGGTGCGTTCCCTCGCGTGGGCGATCTCTCCGTCCGCCTTAATTGTTATCATCGCTCTGCCTTCTCTGCGATTTCGTAAAACCCCATTGCGCTACGGGGCCACCCCGGGAACCTACGCCGAGTCACTCCTGCCGTCACCCGGCGTCGCCTACGACAGACGGCAGAGCCTTACGTCTCGATCGCGGAAGCCCCTGCCGGAATTTGCGTTCAAGATGTTTCCTCGATGACTATCGAGGGGTCTCTTACCAAAGCCCAGTGCAAGCGAGTCGTCGTCGGTGTTTGGGTCCATCAGCCACGAGCGCTCTTGCAGCTGATATCGACGGACTCAAATGCAGTATTTGGAGAATAACTCTCGGTTAGACGACTCAATTATATTATAAATCTACTTTTGGCTCAGGTGAGTGGTCGCGTGGGATTCAAATGAAGGATCTCGGCATTGCTGGGCTCAGTGCTCAAACACGGACAGGGGCCAATAACGTGATCCACTCACGTTGGTCGACAGGGGGGTCAAGAGAAGTGAACGCCGGTTGCTGGCCCACCTTTGTATGTTTTCAGAGTGCCCGTATCCGCCTGACACTATACGAGAGACAGGCCTCTGGCAGCCAGAACCCTGCAATCGTTAGGCTGGGCGACACTGTGCTAGAACGTCATGAAAGTCACGAGTTAAAATCCCGGTCGGGGTTTCGACTCGGGCCGTCGTCCTTCCGGCTAAACGGAGATGCTGTGTCGTGCGGCGAGGAGTCAACAGCGGTTGCCCTCTGGACCCTTGCACGGTAACGTGTCACAGTTCTACCACGGGCGAAAGGCTGCCAAACGCGCAGATGAGCACGGGCCCCACGCTCGGTTTTTTGCACAGAGACACCGCGTGGCTCATTTGACGAGGAAGAGAGACATCAGCAGGAGGACAATGAGGCTCTTGAGTCCCACCAGCCGCCACCCAGGATTTCCGCCGTTGCACATTTGTTGTGGCTTCGCCTTCTGTCATCTGCCCCAGGAAAACGGATTACCCCAAGGGCCCTTTAAGTCCGATGCAGGAAGCGCAGGGATAGATAGAGAATGAAACACAACCGCACTGTTTTCAACAGGATGGGATGCACATTTCCTCGATGATAAACACTACTTTCCTGTCCCAGAGTCTTAAATTTCCTTTAATTACTAATGTGGTGCGCCTGTGTGTGTGTGTGTGTGCACATGTGCATGCACATGTGCGTGTGTGTAGTGCTGGTGAGATGGTTTGCAAATTGTGATGCTTCGAATCTTGTCCACGATGCACACTGATGAATTGAAAATAGTATCTCAACCTCGCTTGGGCTTCCACTAGATTGACGCAGCCTAAAAATACTTGGTTGCAACGGTGATGTCGTGAAGATCGGCACTGGAGACACAAAGATGGCCATGCACGCATGGGGTGCTGGCCAATGACAAGGTCTGGTGTCTTTAAATGCCCAACCATTGTTTAAGTCTCAGATACCACTGCTCATTTTATTTGACGGGAAATTTGGCTGAGTCAACCCCTGGCCAGGATTTTTGAACTTGGAACTTTCCAATTGCGAATCATGTGCTCGGCCACGTTTCAACGGGTGCTCACTAACAGCACCTGTCCTAGCAACCTCGAACGTTTAACGGTGAAGACGCTTTGTTAGCGAATCGGCGGCGACATAACACGCACACACAAGAGGGGACGACACGAACGCTGGAAGAGCAACATGTCTCCCGGGCCGGGATCCCATCGCCGAACAGCGACCGCTTCGGCGAACCTCCAAATAGCGACGTCCGTCGTGGAGACGCCGGAGCGGGTCTTCGCGAGCGATCGCCCGGTCCCTCGTGACAGGGCACGGGAGCCCACTGGCACGCACTGCGCGGTATGTGTTTGACCGCGTGTGCGTTACTCACCGGCCCGGCCCCCCCCCCCCCCTCTCCTCGAGGTTAACTTAAGAAACTTCCGAGACAATTGGTGAAAAATTACCAGACGTGCCATTGTGCGCAAGAGATCCGCTCGCGGGGAGGCATCGAGTGCTAAGCAGAGGAGGCAGCGCAGCAAGTAGGTTTCGGACGGGCTGGGCGGTGCTCGACTGCCAGAAGCAGTTCAAATCCCAGTCCCAAGTCGACGCGGCCTCTCGAATTAAATAGTTCCACTTTTGTGCGAAAGTCCACGAACGGTGACTGTCCAGGTTGAGAACCTGACCCTGGCCGAGAATGTGGAATTTCCACCACCGGCTGTGGGCTGCCAATAGGAGAAGGGGCCAGAACCACACTGCTCATTGAGCAGCAGTGCTCCGCACATTCACTCGTCTGATAGTTACGATTAGCGCCTGTCATATTTCGATTACTTTATAACGAATTTGGGGGTCACGATTCAGGAAGTGATGATATTTCACCACTGAAGTACACAAAGTGCCCCTATTGGTCGCAGGGGTCACGTGACCGAATCACATGCAACGTACAGAGATCGAAAAAAATCAATCGTTGCACACGCACTATTCTCTGCTAGTATAGTGAGCGCGAGCATCATTTTAAATTAACGATTCGATGCCTGATGGTTAGCAAAGGGGGTTTTCTAGTCATCGTATGTACCTGCTGCTAGACATCCGTGAAATTACTACGCATCGGCAAAAAACAGCTTCATAGCTCATCAGATTTCTCCAGAATAATGTTACGTTGCAGAACTCCTCTCGTTTGGAAACGCAGTATTCACACGGTAGAGGCCCAAGTCCCCAGATAGGATGGACCCCCGGGGACTAAACCGGAGCCCCAGCTTCGACTCAACTCAGATGAAAGGATAATTGCAGGAATTAATAAACTGTGAGCAACCGAAAACCGCCGCGCGATCAAATGAAGATTACATTTTGAAGAGCTAAATAATTTATTTTGCAATCACTATTTACAATATGCCATGAAATGGGCCGGTGTGTGCGTCTAACCATTTTTAAATCGACGCTTTATTTTATTTTTCTGCCTCCAGCAAGCATTTTTTGAAAGACACAATTTGGCACTTTAGTAATTGCCAGACACTGGGTACACAATGGCTTTCTCTGGCAAACAATGTCACAATGGGGGCCACTTTGCACCCATACAAACGCAGCCACCCGTTCTGACGTGGCAGCTGACGTGGCCTAAGAGTCTCGAGTACCCTCGGACGCCCGGTGGCTCGGGGGGATAATTCTGGCGTCGTAGACACCGAACCCCCGTCACACCGCCGAGATGCTGGGTTCGGATCCTGGGTGCGGCCACCCGTGACCACAATCAGTTTCTCAGGTGTGTTGCGAGTCACTGGTCTCGTCGTGGTCACGGCGCACAAAGGCCACCGTAGATTCAACACGAAAAAATAGAATGGCACGTGATTGGTTGAAAATGACTACCCGCATCCACTAGAAGCTCAATGATTTAAGAGAATGATTTAAGAGAATCGAGTTCAATCCCAAAACGAATCGCGAGACAACCCCCGTATCGTGACAATGCGCACTGGTCGACAACAGGCTTCACAAATTAACACTGTGGCCGTGCCACTTGATTTTGGCCAAAAGCCAATAATGTGTAAATACATCGGATGAATGACGTGCGGTGAACCACACTTCAGGGTGATTTGCAGGCCATCTCGTGCTGGGATGCAATGCCGAGGTGACTGAGCACACACAGATTACCGAGTAGAGCCCTGTATTGGGACACGCACTGCAGGAAATTCCAAATTGACGCTTGTATGCCCCCCCCAAATGGTTGGCCCTGTTATAAATTGTATGAATTCCACGTTCCCATGGCTGGCCACAATTGACTCCGCTGAATGGTCACTGTTAAACAAATAAGTACCACAAAGTGGAATTCATTATTTTATTTTCCCCAATGTTGTTGTTGTTGTTACCCCGGGCCACGTTGTGAACTTGCAACCTTCTGATTGTGAGTTTTGAGTGCTCTAAACTCTACACAACTCGGCTAAACATTTAGTTACAATTAATAATTGAAAGCCCCTTTTGTCAATCCACTGCTGCTTGAAAGCCCCCCCCCCCTCCTCTCCGCCCCCCAGCTTGCGTCAGCCGTAGGGGTCGTGAGAACGTCGTTTTTCAGTGCGGGTCGCTTGAAGCGAGAGAGGGTGCCAAGACCCGGTTCGGATATCAGCGACGAAATCAGCTCGGTGGATTATTTGCATTGCAGGATCTCGAGATGGCGACGACTTGGTGGTGTTGAGGGGGGGGGTCCCTTCATGCAGCAGTGGATTGATCATGGCATCGTGGCTGCCGATGAAGATATCTACCAACAGGCGAACTCTACCGCTGTTTTTTTTTTGGGAAGACGCTGCAGAAACCGCGCCACGGGCAAGTGTTGAACCGTACAAAACGGGCTATGGTGGCGGATTGAGACGACCGGTCGAATCGCGAGTAATTTTAAACCGCAACCATAACCTCGGCGACCCCATTCTCTCCCCAGCTTCCCCCCCCCACCGCCGCACCCCCCTCTCACAAATCCTACTGTAGGCCATTTGCACAATGCCCCCCCCTCCTATCCAAACCCCTACCGTTTCCCTTTGAAGCCACCCACTCAACTAAAAAAAGCCCACGAGCCCAGAGAGGGAACACTGTTGACCTTTCTCCTACCCTTAAACCCTCCTCCCTGAGCAGGCACGCACACACGCATCAGCACGTATCGGCACGCATGCGCACACCCACATACCTCTCCAACACAGCCTCGCTAAGATCCCATTCTATGGCGCGCGGGAGAGGTGGGCGGTGGTATTGGATGGGGGGGGCATGCTCAGGCACAAAGACAAAGGTGCCCCCCACTCACCACCCATCGCCAAACTCTTGCGATGCCTGCGATAGGCCGCTGGGGCATGTGCTGTTAGCGAGCACCTATTGAGTGCACTGCAGACACGCAGCGAGCCATGGTGGTGGTGCCAACAATAGGCGCGCACACGCACACGCACACACTCACACGCCCGCACACATTCCGCCCTCCAACTCAAACTCAGGCTGACACGGTTGACTTTGCCTTTTGGCCCAGTAAACCTTAAGATGTGGGGGGGGCCCAAGCCAAGTCCAGATACCAGCTGCCACTGTTGGCTGTGCGTGGCTGGAAGGTGAACTCGGGTATCTCTGGATTGTAGCGCCACGCACCAATCCCCAGACCGGCCCCCTCCGAAGGCGGCGTGTGCTTTCAAGTCCTCCGCACTTGTGTGTCGAGAATCTACGAGTCCCGCGAAGCTCCTCTGCGTTTGTGTGCAGGGGCGAAGTTTTGCCGGAACTGCATCGTATGGGCCCAGACGCCTTTTTTTTGTCTTCCGTGCTGACGATGGCGTCCTCACACCGCATCGTCAAGTAGTCACATTTGGAAAAGGAACTCCCCCCACCCCCAGTCTGAGGCTCAGTCTGTGTTTCGAGATGAAATGGTGACCGACGGATGGTGTCCGCCGCCCTGTCACTGTCCGGGAATTGAACCAAGGCTCGCAGGGGATCGCAAATCACTCCGAGACAGAGAGACCAGACAGGCCTACACCCGTCACGGCATCAACAGCAATGAACCCCAAGCCGATCGCCTTGAACACAAAACAGAGAAATGTCATCCTATTTGACAAATATCAGGTGACCCTTTCAAAAAAAGATTATTTGAAGGTGCCCGCCGCTTGCCTGGGCAACGATGCGCAAGCACGAATAACAGTGGCCCTCACGTGCGCTCTGAAGAAGGGCGGTTGCCCGAAACGTCGGCCGATTACATACTCTTCCTTTTAAGGCCCAAAGTGTTGTAGACGAGCGTGTGCGAGTCGTGGGCTGTATACTACGTCCGACACGCCCGCTCTCGCAGGACTCAAGCCCGTGTGCACTGTACGAGGAAGCCGGTGGCTTGCCTGCATCACGAGCGGTGCCCAAGGGACAAATACGGGGTCACCAACCCTCTCTCATCCTCCTCTTCCTCCCCAGTCTCGTACCCCCCCCCTCCCGCAGCCCGTAGCCTCTGAAGCACCCCCCCTGTCACCCCCAGCCCAGCCATCCCACACCCCTCCCCACCCACTTCTACACCGCCACTCAAACCCCACTGCTGCCCCAAGCACAATGCTGAGAGTCTGAGAAGCGACACTTATCCCCCCGCACCCACATCCAGTACCCGCCGCTCCCAACCCACTGGGTACGAAGATCCCGGAGGAAGCTGCTGGAGACGGCCCCCCCCCCCTCACCACACTCCCCACCGCCCCCCACCAGGATTCACCCCACGGGTGCCCCCTTTTTCAATGTGCCCCCCCCACCACTCCCCCACACTTTTACGACGGTTGTTTAGCTTTGTGTTTTTAATGGCAAGCCAAGGAATCGGCGTAAAGATTTGTTCTTTTGGCGTCGGGGGCTGTGATTGCTCACAGCACTTGCCCCTACATTCTGTCAAGGGCCAAACGCGGATCTATCTCTGCGGTGCGGTAGTCGCTTCGAGCGTGTGCACGACGCACGATGCACGCACCTTCTCCTACCCGCCACTGGACCGCGTCGAACACATGCACGCACGCGCGCTGTGACACGCGCGCTGTGACACGTGCGCGCAGTTTCATCATCGCGCCATCCAATGTGAGTGTCGACGGCCTTCGCTTTGGCCACGCCATCCTGAAAGTCCCACACGCGGGTCCAGCCAAGACCAAGGCAGCAGCAGCAGCAGCAGATACCAATGCGAGTTTGCAATTAACACTGCGAGCACGCACAAGAGATGAACCGCACCCTTGCAATCGTGCTGACGTACGGGACACGTACGAACAACGCTACTAGTTGACATGGACACACAATGGTTTTCTCCGGGGAGCTACGATGTCGTGGATGTTTAACACTGGCTCCCTCCTCCCCAACAGTGAAGGCCCGTAGCGGGAATCGAACCCTCGCCTCCGTTGCCCCGGACTGACTCAGCCGTCCGAAGCCGCCATCCAATAGAAGAAGCGTCGTCTGCTTTGTTGTGGCGCTCCCCCAGTCATCCACGTGCGGGGCACAGTCGTGGGGGAGAACATCATGCCCGCTCAGGGCCCCAGCCCATCTCACATTTGTGAAAAAGGAAGACGAAAACTAAAAGAGCGTGCAGTGACGATTGCTCCTACGCATGCGTGCGTGCGTGTGGGCTGTAGTATCGCGGGTTGGCACGCCGCGCTACGAACCCGGTGACCCGAGTTGGATTCCCGCTCACGGCCAACACCAGTGATGATTATCTGAACCGGTCACGAGTGCCTGATGTCAGCGCTGTGGTCTACGTTAGCATGGCGGGGAGGGGGGGGGGTAACGAAGGCGGCCAGAGATGCATGTCACTGGCCACACCATCCACTCGAGCGTCCGCTTCACCGACAATCGTAAAGTTGAACGAGCAAATCCTGGTTGGCGGCACGGCCAACTCTAAGGCTGACGCAAATGTACGGCGAAAGAATTTCAACACACATACGTGTGTGTGTGTGTGTGCGCATGGACGCACGTAGCCAACCGTGTGAACCGGAGGCGTGCGGGGAATCGTAGGTGCGAAGTCAACAGCGGTCATGCTGCAGAGTTAATGGCCCTCGTCATAGTAATGTTGAATTTCCAGAAATGCAGATGAGCATCACCACTCCCCCCCCGCCCTGCTCCTCTGAGCTGGGAGTGACATTGCCGTGAGCAGCAGCGCTCTTGCTCTCACAGTCAGTGAGGTTGATGGTGGGGGGGTAGGTGGAGGGGGGCACCTCTGCGTGTGTGTGAAGGGGGGCGGCCGTAGGGGATCGGATGTGAAAGGCCGTGACGGGTAGGGGGGAAGCTAGCACGTGCACACCCTTTCCAGGAAATTAACATCAGCCCCCCACCCCCGGCTCACCTACCCCCCCCTCACCCCCACAATGAGCTGCCGAATTTGAATTTCCACCACTCGGCAGGAAAGGCCGCAGACAGAGCAGGCGGGGAGGGAAAAAAAAGGGGTAGAAAATAACTACTTTTCTGTTTTTGCTTCATCAGCAGTTTTGTTTATAGAGTTTTGCCAAACAAACAGGGCTCATTTCCTGCTTTAAATAACAGCCCAGCCTGCAGTGCTGCCTTGGCTGCCCGCTATTGTGTTTCTCGTTAGCCGACGTCGTCGCACGACCCGGGAGTCTATTCGCACCGTGACCCGTGGATACGCGCGCCGGGCACACGCGAGGGACACGCTACGTTAGGAGCGTCGTTCGCATGTGTGTCCCACTGAAGGTCGCGGCGTGGCACCGGGGTGGTTGGGCCAATGACCATGCTGATTACCCACCAACGCCAGCTAGCAGCAATGTCAAGGCTGAGTCGAGCGGGGAATGGAACAAAATATAGCAGGGATCTCACAGACATGCAGAGGCTCTCCCACACACAAAGACACACACAGAGATCCCCTGTGTAGTCTGAACAGGCTGTTGGGGCAAGTGCTCTTAGCGAGCAGCTACGAAGGCCGACACGGCACACGAAGGGGGTAAGGTGGTCAGCACCACGCCTGGCCGCCTTTGTCTCCCGAGTGGCATTGTTTACACACGTACCGATGCACACACGCAGACATCAAATTGCAGCCCACATTTTGCAGCGAACAAAATAATAATGAGATCGGTGCGGTGCTCATCTGACCGACTCCAAGTACAATGGGCATAATTGGCTCCATTGAAATACAATATGAAGTGCTCATACAGGACCAGACATTGCATACGTACGTACGAGCGTGTGTGTGGCCGATTGTGGTGATGTAGCGGTTAGCGCGCTGCGCTACGAACCCGGCGACCCAAGTTCGATTCCCGCTCACGGTCACCAGCACCAGTGACGATTATTTGATCCTGGGCCTCCCCTAGGTCGACTCAGCCTCAAATGAGTGCCTGGTGAGGTGCGTAAACATTGCCGCTTAGGGAGACAGAGGCGGCTGGGCGTGGTGCTGGCCACCCCACCCCCTCGTGTGCCACATTGCTGGCCTTCATGGGTGCTCGCTAACAGCACTTGCTCCTACATTCTGTTTAGGCTACAGGGGGGATCTTTGTGGCCGATTGCAAAACCGTGCTACGATCTCAGCCCTGCACATTGGCGGTAATCGTATCAAGTCGACCCTACCAGATAATCCAATCTCACTCCGAGAGGCTTTTAAGAAGAAGCCGTGTGAAATATCAGACAGAAGACAAGCGCTAACCCAAGAGCTCGTTTGAGCAGGAGACAAATTAATTGCCCTTGACTTTCTTATCCTGCAGTGGCAGTTTCATTTCTCCCTCCCCCGCAGGACCCCCAAATATATTTCTGGTTAAAGAACTTCCCCCCTCCCTCCCCTCGCCGCCTTTCCCGAATCACAACGCGAGTACTCCCTCTTCATCCAGCGTCTCAAGGCCAAGGGCAATTTCAAATCCAAGGAGTCTTCCGACTCAAACCAGCACTGCGGAGTTGCTCCGACCTCCGCTACCGTCCCCCCCACCCCGATCTAACGGTGGCAATTCCGCATTTCTATGACGGGTGTCAGTCCATCCACGGAACCACCACTGTTGACCTAACAGCCCACCCCACCCTCCCCCCGCGACTGGGGATTGAACTCACGGCCCAGTCAATCGAAGGGTGGCAGCCCCCGCTTCCCCCTGCCCCCCACCTCTGCGGCTGGACACGCCACCGCGTTGCGTTTACGCCGGTCCACCCGAGTCGCACGCACGGCGGTGCCACGCCGGTGTTTGTTGCGTGGGCGCCGTTGCCAGGGCCTCTCGCGGCGCTGCCCCCCCCCCCACCCCCGGCGTGCGTTCTCGGAGCGGCTCGATGTAGGGAGCGACTTCCCCCCCACCTCTCCCGCCCCCCCGCCCGCTCGACGCGAGGGTCTAACTGCGAGGCCGTAACACTCCGGCCCCCGTGAGTGCGGCTCTGTGGCACATTGCTCCTCCCAGTGCTCCTCGCTACGGCGCCCGGGACATCGTCCCCAACGCAGCCGCCGCCGCTGCCACCGCCGTCACGTGACCCGCGCAGCTCCCACGGTGCCGCTCTTCTTCTTCTTGTCGTACGGCTGCCGATGTAGACGCAAGAGCAACAGCTACGATTTCACATTCAGGGGGTCAAGCCAGATAGCCACGTTGGGAGCAGCGGAGCGCATCGGCGTTGTTAGCGAGCGCCTATTAAGCACGGCGCACGAGGGGGAGGAGCAGAGGACAGCCACCACCGTGCCTTGCCACCTTTGTCTGCGCAGTGCTCAATGTTTCGTGGAGGAGTGATCCAGGGTCCACTCTTTCACGCGATATCCTCGCCTCTCTTAAGGTTCTCACCTGGTTCAACAAAATGAACCGAACTAAAACTGCCGATTAAATCGACGCCTGTAGCTGCCAAGAAGTCACCTTCCTGTTTTTTTAAAGAATGCACACTCGCACTGTACACCCCCCCCCCCCCCACATCGCTCACTGCCACGAAAGTGGCTGCACATGTTTAGTAAACTCCAGTAGGTGAGGGAGGCCACTTTAAAACCAACACGCACTAGAGAGAAAGGCGAAGAAATATTTCCACCGTCTACCCTCGCAGTGGACAAATGTGGAACGATCAGAAGTTGTGGAACATCTTCTTGGTTCTTTCGGTAAAGTCACGTAGAAGAGAAATAATAAAATATTAAACGTTGACATTCATAACAAGGCCGTGGCCACTTCACGCACAAAAAGCGGCGTCGCTGCTTAGACTTCTGTACTGGCAGAGAAAGTTGTCTTCAGCGAGCACCTATTAGGGCTGCGAGAACAACATGCGCCGATGGCCGATGCGACCAGCGGCCGCTGTCGGCCTGCCGCCACTGCCTCTCCTGTGCGCATGGCGACCACGACGCTTTTCAGGCGCGTGCTTAAGGCTGAGCGGACCTAGCGGAGGCCCTGCGACATGCAGGTTCGGAGACCACCCTGCCCCGCTGATTTTGTTCATCGAAACCGGCAATCGAATTCGGGGAGAGAACGCGAGGTGCGGAGTTCGCAGGGTAAGAGAAACAAAAAACCCCTCCCGCCCATATAGCCATGAAGACTGTTGGGGCGAGTGCCATTAGCGAGCACCTATTAAGGTCATCGCAGTGCATGGAGGGGTGGTGAGAACAGCAGCATGCCCCAGCCACCTTTGTCTTCCCCATGCCGATGTTGACGCACCTCACCACCCGGTATTGATTAAAGGCTGAGTTGTCCTAGGGGATGCCCAGGACAACAAGTTCTGGAAACACGTTGCCACTGATGCTGTCGCCATGGCTGGGAATGTATAACGCACGTCTGTAACTTTAGCTTCACAATTTTAAATTCTGATGTAATGTTCATCTCTGAATAATCGTAACGCTGTATTGATTCAAATCTTTTTGTAGTTCAGTGCAAATCCATGCACTGCCACTTCCTATTGTAGTGCACACAAAGACAAAGATCCCATGTACAGCCTTTAACAGGCTGTACGGTCAAGTGCTGTTAGAAAGCACCTACGAAGGCAAGCACAGCACTCGAGGAAGGTGGGTGGCCAACACTCCACCTTTGTCTCACACGACACCAGGAAACTCATTTATGGCTAAGTCGACCCAGGGGAGGCGCTGCGCCGGTTTCAGATATCCGTCAGCGGTCTTGGGCGGAAATCGAACTCGGGTCACCGGATTCGTGGTGCAGCACGCTTACCACGAAGCCACCGTAGTGAACACACACACGCACGCACACACGCACGCACACACGTACGCACACACGTACGCACGCACACATGCACGCACACACGCACGCACGCACACACGTATGCACACACGTACGCACACACACACACACACGTACGCATACACACACACACGCACACACGCACGCACACACGCACGCACACACACGCACACACGTACGCACACACACACACACGCACACACGCACACACGCACGCACACACGCACGCACACACACACACACACGCACGCACACACGCACGCACATACGCACACACGTACGCACATACGCACACACGCACGCACACACACACGCGCACGCACTCTGTGCCCAGTGTTGGGCAGCAGCCTGCTCAATCCAGTCCATATGGTGAGCACGCTCTTGTGTGCACAACGGACGCCAATATGATTTTCTTGTTGAGTCTGCTGCCAACGCCTAGCAACGAAGCGTTGTTCAAAACGCACACGGCATGCCGCGTTCGTGCCCAGATCGTTCGATTGTTTCAGGTGGGGTAGTTCGTCGCTTTTAACCCTAAACCCTTGCAAGAGACAGCACCTGTCCATACACTTCCAAGGAAAGGGGGGGGGGGAGCAAAAAACCTGTGATATGCTATAAAAAAGTAAGTCAAAACTAAGGATGCACGTTTGTCATTGTGAAACAGGTGGGCTTTTTGCGTGTTTTTGTTTTTACGGTTCCACGAAGAATTGACTTCGAAAAATTGAGGAAATGTTTTACGTCCGGAGTACAATTGTTCCAATAAAATGTGTGTTTTTTTTAAGCAGGCAACCACTTGTACATTTGTAACGCTTTGCTGTGGCTGGTGTCTGCTGGCTGAGTGGCCCATCATTGCCAAGCGCCAGGCAGCTCAATGCACTTTGCTCGGGGAGATAAACCTCAAGCTGATCCATTACTTTAGTTGATCATTCGTTTGGAATACATGATCATCTTCATCATCATCGGCCATGAACGATCAATCCACTGCTGGATGAAGGACACCACAAACCGCCACCACCTCTCACAGAATCCCGGCACGTGACAATCAACAGAGCACCGGCAAGCGGGTTGATTTCGTTGCTCCATCTCCATGTCGGACGTAGCCCTCTCTCTCTCGGATGCGTTCTACGACTTGACTGCCATCCCGTCACCACTCTTGTCCATTGGCCATCATCGTCACTGTCACCATTATCATCGTCATCATCGTCACCATCACTGTCACGTCATCACCGTCATCACCATCGTCGTCGTCATCACCTTCGTCGTCGTCGTCATCATCATCATCCTCATCGTCGTCGTCACCATCACCGCCATCATCACCGCCATCATCACCGCCATCGTCACCATCACCGTCGTCGCCACCATCGTCGTCATCATCATCACCGTCATCACCATCATCACCATCGTCGTCACCATCGTCGTCGTCACCATCGTCGTCATCATCATCACCGTCGTCGTCACCATCGTCGTCATCATCATCACCGTCGTCGTCACCATCGTCGTCATCATCATCACAGTCATCATCACCATCGTCAACATCATCATCACCGTCGTCGTCACCATTGTCAACATCATCACCGTCATCGTCATCAAGGTCCCTTCTAGTGATAGGTCCTACGCAGGCCCTCTTTTGTCAAAAAATAACAAAAATTATGCAGAGCCCTTTGCTAATCCGCTGCTGGATGAAAGCAAACGATATGCAACTTATTATATTCCATCTAAAAACAAACTTTTTAAGAAGTTTTTCCGAATCGGTTTCGTTCTACTGGACATCTGTGAAAAGAGCTTCATAGCTCATCGGATTTCTCCAGGATGAATAAAGATTCAGATGTTCATACCTTTACCACTGGGTTCCTGCTCGAAGATCTTTCATTTTCATTCATGGTGCCTTGAGATTTCTTGTAAAAGGTGCCTTTCTAAGTGGCAACTATAATTGATAGCTCAACAAAATGGTTTATCATGTGGAAATGTACATCAGCCAAATACTCTAAACGCATGATTCTAAATGTGGAGCAAAAAACCAGAGGACACAGAAAAAAATCCACACAACTGTGAAGAGTGATACACGCAAACTCCAAATATACAGCAGCAGGCGTCAGGGTCGGGATCGAACTCGCGACCTCCTGTATACCAGGCGAGGTAGTTAACATCTCGCCACCGCGGCACGGACGGAGACACACAACTGGAACTGTAATGAACGAGACAGGACGCGAAACGATGTGGTGAACGAAACGAGTTGCTAAAAAAACAGGACGTCGATCATCGAATCGCGTCGCTGCAGCGAGGATGGAACCCCGGGGCCTCCCCCTCGCCCAGCACGCTTTGCTCGGCAGCTCGTGGTAGTCCACAGCTCCTGTGTATGAGTCAGCTCACGAAGGCGCGCTTATCATTACTACTACTACGACCATCGTTAATGCTAGATGCGATAATTGTTCATTTGCTCCCGCTGCAGAGTATGACGCAGCAGCAGCACGACGCGCGGGCAACGTGATCGCTTGCGCAGCGCAAACGCACGAGCACGCTCGCTTGTGCAGACTACTAGCTTGTCATGCCACCCCCCGCCCCCCCTCCCCTCTCAACGGTGGATAACCTTTTCGAGATTTGATGTTGAGGCCGCGTACAAGCAGACGTCATTAGCCGCCGCTCGGAGCTAAGTTTCCACTGCCGAGGCTTGTGGACGCGCCGATTGAGCTTGGTTACCCGCCCCGTGGCACGAGCGAGTCGAGTGCGGTCCGTGTTTGGTTGCACTACCGTTTCCGCACGGCGCAGGCAACAGCTTGCAGATTTGCCCCCTTTGCTTTGCAAACAGTTACACAAGCCAACCTAAATATTTGGCCATTTTCCAGTCACTTAAGACACACGTACACATGCACGCACTCGTGCTAAAGACTTTAAATCCCAACGGGACCACTATTAGGACACAATATTTAGCAAAAATAACCTCCAATAATAACGCTCCTCCAAAGCAGTCGGGTATACTTTGCAGTAATTAGCGAATACATCAAAAACATTTACCGATGGGTTAGGGACACGGAAGGAGAGACTCGTCAAATGCACTGGCTTGGCCAGCTTGTAAAACACTTTGGCTCCGGCGTGTACGTGAGCACGGGAGAGAGCCATCGTAGTTGCTAGTGCCGCTATGACGAACCTGGTTTTCACCGTGGCTAATTCCCGACCGTGAGAAACGCGCGGGCAAACACCGCCAGTGGCAATTCGTATTTGAAACCTCGCCTGGGATTCCTCCAGGTCAACTCGACCTAAAATTAGTGCTTTTGGTGCGGTGTTTCTGGCAACGCTTGGCAAATCGAGACGGAGGCAATCTGGGCGCATCGGGTTCGAATGACATTTCGCTCCATCTGCCGGGAGCTTTTTCAGAGACCAAGTAAGTTTCTGAAGAAGCTCTCGGTCACCGCAAAAGCTGCCGTACGGAGAAGCTCTCTGATGCGTGTTCGGTACAACCCGCAAGCACGCTGGCGACATCTCGGCAGCACAACCGCCAAAATCCTCCGCGGCATAACCGCAACAGCCTGGATGACAACATTACCTCGGGTCTCTGCTGTAATGGCATCATGTGTATTTTTCCGTTTTATTCTTCGAAAAAAAATTCCCTCTCTGTTCCAGTCCATTATGTTTGGCGAGGCTTTACGAATGGTACAGGAAGTCTATAATATGTTTGACCATTCTACCCCCGGCCTGACATGAGCCCTCTCTCTATGACCTTATTTTGCTACACGACAACGCGCTATTTGTTAACTTGCGGCCCGGCAGACATATTTAAAAATTGTTCCGCATTACCTGTGGCACACGCATGGCTTAAGCCACTCTTTCGAACAGCCATGCGGTTCTCAAACAACCAACCAACCTAAAAACACACTGACGGTGACCTTTAACACTTTTCCAGAGTCATGCAGAGCAGCAGATGAAATGCCCTAAAGGTGGTGGCATTTTTGAATGTCAAACTAGTCTTCATTCCCATTGTTTTTATGAGGTGGGGGGGGGGGGGGTCGGTGGGAGTGAATTGTGGGTGGGGAAATATTTGCATTTTTTTTTTTACTGTAGCATTAATTTCCCCACTGCAGTAACGATTAGCGCGCTCGGCTACGTACGGTGCGGAAGAAGTTCAACAATGAAGTCGCACCAAGTCAGAGAGCCGAGCCCAATCGCCGTCCGGAACGCTGTATGGCCGAGCGAGAGAGCGTGCTCTTCCAAATCAAGTTCCCGAAAAAGCTCCGAAGCAAGCCCCAGCAAAACGTCGGACGTCACGCCAAACAACACGCGCGCGCACGCACGGTACGACCGGAAAAGAAAAAAAACACATCGGAGGTTGTGTACCGGTGCGTGGGTGCAACAACCCAAGCGCCGGTACAGAATCACGTGATTGCACGTGGCCTCGTGTTTGCTAACCCTGCACGGCTGGGGAGGAGGTTAGTTCGGGAGCGGGAAGGCGGCCAGGTGTTTTCGGGGGGCGATTTGAGACGACGAAGGCAGCACAGGCCGGCTCCACCGCGGTGCGATGTGGTGCGATGTGGTGCGATGTGGTGCGATGCGGTGCGATGCGGTGCGATGCGGTGCGATGCGGTGCGATGCTGTGCAATGTGGTGCGATGTGGTGCGGGGATTCTTCATCTGGCAGTGCCGGAACGTGATTATTTATAACCGTGAACATTTTTTTATTGCCCCCCCCCCTCCCTGCCCCTCATCCCCATCAGCCTCAAATTGTGTGGGCCGCCCCCCTCCCCCCCCCATTGCAAGCGAGCGACCTTTTGGCCCGTACGCAAAGAAATGAAAAATTGATTTAACACAAAACAAACCGCTGTAAGGGGGAGAAGAGGAAAAAAAAACGGAAGTTGTGCACCGGAGGCGCTCACGCAGGCAGAATAATCCTACGGCACTCACTTAAACACCATCGCTTCCCCGAGTTTCCAATCGGCACCAACAGAAACACAGTCACACCAACGGCAGCACACAACACAGACCATCCAGTGTTCACCTAGTCAGACTGTCGGGGGGAGGGGGGGGGGGCAGGATCTGTTTGCGAGTACCTATTTACAGGCAACGTGACACCGTGAGGAGGGTGTCGTGACCGCGCGCGTGTGTGTGTCCTGAATGTCAATGCCGATGACCGCGTGCTAGGCCACGTGTGCTATCCATTGCTCGGCTGTGGTTACCCTGGGGAGGAAGTTCGTGTCACCCAAATATCACTGGCGTGGTACGTAACACCCACGAATCAATATCGTGCGACCGGCATCGCTGTGCAAGCGGCATATGTAGCACAACGCCTGAGGGAGGGGGGGGGGATGGGCAAACGCTGTCGGAACCCGGCCCTGGCTTCCCCATCCAGGATTTTGGCGGGCCTTGAACAGGCGCTCGCTAACAGGCGCACGGATCCGCACTGCTCTCGGGGTGAGCGCGTGCACACGCGACGGCACGTTCGGCCGCGAACGCTCGCTTTACTGTCACACGCGCGCGGAAGATTGCCATCGGTGCAGCGGGGGCCGTCCACGCGTGGAAAATGCGGATGGAAAAAAAACAAACCAAGCCGCAAGCCCAGGCAAAAAAACTCCCAGATCGCATCAGCGCACGGCACAAACAAGGGCCTCGCCCGGCATGCCGAGCAGCGCAGGGCAGCGACTTTTAGAGCGACGGTGAAAAAACAACGCGCGAGTCGTGTCTCCCCCCTTCTTCTCAAGCAGGTGTCGCGGTGATGCTGCACAGGCAGGCCTCTCTAGGACAGTTTGCACGGCGGTGACGTGGGAGGGGGAGGTCGATCTACCGGCCACTTCCGACAGAATGGTGGCTAGTGAATGACTACAGAAGGACGGGTGAGCAGAGCTGACCCGCCCGTCCGGGATTCGAACTCGTGAACGTCCGCTTGTGAGAAAAGGGCCCTGACCACAGCTCCGCCACCTACAGCCACGGTCGACAGACCCGCCCATCTGACTGCTTCCCTCGAGAGCGGCGAGCGTGTGGCGTAAACGATGGCTCCACGTCTGCGTGGTCCACTGGACCCTCGATTCCAAGGCAGTCGATTGCAAACATGCGCGCCTCTGTTATAACGATTCGGGGCCCTGCAGCCACCGGTGTTAGAAGATGAAGTTGTCAACAGCAACGGCTAGAAATTCAGATAACATTTTTTTTTAAAGCAGAAACTTCAGTTCGAATGCAACAATGCCCATGAGATTCCACCACACTGTCGTGTGCTCCCTTCCCCGTCAGATCCTAAACAATTTGACAGTCGACAGTGGACCTCTAAGCTCCGCTGTTGCAATATCCCACAATCTTGCTATCGGACCAGCCGTTGGTGGTCAATCTTTCCCGGGGCCCAATCTAAAGCCTGTCTCCATAATCTGTGCTCCCCCCCCCATCCTGCACACACACACACACACACCTCCCACCCATCCACGACCTCCTCTATTTTGGACTTCCAAAGTAGCTCCACCCTATCGTCGCCAAGAGATTCCTCGCATTGTCTAAATAAACCCGATAAACTTCAACGAGCGAATGTTTGATTTTAAACGATCCCCGGTGTCATCGCTCGCGCGCCGAAGCCGCTGCGGAATTTCGCAACCCGCCCGCCCGTTCGCCGACCCTTTGCAGGTGACGTAACTTCAGCACGCACGCACGCAGCGAAACGCTCGCCGGGGCCAGGGAACAAAACAGGAGCGTCGCGGAAACACAAAAAGAAGCGTCGATGATTTCTCAGACGCATCACCCAACCTGCACCTTTTGTTCCGTGGAAATGTGTTGCCAGTAACCCCATTGGGAGACTCTGAGCAAACCGTAAAGTATGCACTAGGTTGCCTCTTTAAAGCTACATTCTCGAAAGCAATTAAGCGTGGGTGTGAATGGGGACCCTTCTGCGCAGATAATGCGATACAATGATCGCACAGGTTGGGGAGAGAGCGAGGATTTATATCCCGAAAAGTCAAACGGGTCTGCTCTTGAAATCATGAGCACTGTTATTATAAATCATAAGAACAATGATGAGTATCACAAATGCTTGAGCAATCACTGGTAGAAGTCACATGGCCTAAAATCGGGTAATGGAAATTCCATATTCCTCTGGTGGGGTGCAGTCTCCCTTGTTGACACCTACTTCTGACTCTCCGCAATGCTGGATTAATTTTTTCACTTGCAGCCAAATGAACCTTTGACCGCGATTGGAACTCGACTGCAAGTCAAGCGATGTAACCACAGCGCCACAGGACAAGATAGCAAGATAGCGAGATGCACAGCAGATATATGTACACAAAAAGTTAGACAACAATAAGATCTGGGGATTCGCGCGTAGCTTGCGTCATACCTGCAGAGCGCACTCCCACCACGCGGTGCGCCAGCTCCCGCTGGATCTGCTGCTGGAGCTGCTGATGCAGTGCATGCTGGGAAGGCACCGGAGTGGCGGCAGCAGCAGCAGCAACAGCTGGAGGAGGAAGGGGGGTGGCAGTGGCCGGAGAAGAAGACGAGGAGGCGGCGGTGGCGGCGGGGGATGAAGACGGCGAAGAGGAGTGGGCAGAAGGGGAGGATGCGGGCGAGGGCACGGGGGTGGCGAGGCCCTGGCCGGACACTCCCGTGCCGTTCGCGTTGCCCCCCACGGACGTGGCGGCCGCCTGAGCGTGGCGGTGGAGGTGCTGCAGGGAGGGCGGCATGCCCTGGTAGTGGCGAGTGGCGCTCAGCAGATCGTTGAGGATGTGCAGGATGGTGTTGATGTCCCGACGAGGTTTGCCCAAGCTGTCCTGACAGTTGGGGTGCAGCGTGCCTGAGTGTCGCAGAGAGAGAGACCAAAGCAAAATCAATATCAATCAATGCAATGTTGACACCATCACGCCTTGCCACTGAGCCTTCCTTCTGCCAGATCAACTCGGCTGTTACAAACTTGACACCAACCCTCCAAGTTTTTTCTCTAGATGTGTCACCGCCACCGTCCGGCGTTTGGTCTTTACCATGGCCACCGACCACCAGAAGTCATTCCAATGCCCGTGTCGGTGACCCAGCCCCTCGTCCTCCACCCCGACCACGTGTCCCACCCTAACCACGTGTCCAAATCCCCCTAACCACGTGTCCAAATCCCCCAGGTGCTTCCTCTGTACTTTTACCGAGAAGCCAGATGCTTCTTTTTCATTTGATTTGTTCAGAGATGTAACAAACAAGAAGGTTAATCCTGTCCCACAGACCCATGTATTAACACCACACATTCACCTCTCCGCTACACGTAGTAGAGTGGTTTACGTAATCCATCGAAAACCTGCCCTGACGCAACGCACCTCTCAACCTGCTCAAAAACCACTTGGACTACGCGCATGAGTAGCTGAACAGACAAAGCTCTGCGATTACTCGACAGCCTCTCTGCATACGCACACCTTTGGTCAAGAAACACAGAAATTATTTAAATGCCCGACACTTCATTGGCCACTTGCTTATTTATAAGACACTTATTGCTTATGACACACCGAGCCATCAGCAGTTATTGATTGGTGGCACGGTGAACCAGATGTGTAAATTTCACGAGCACATGGGCGAAGACCGGTCTCCACTCTTCACCTCCCTTGAAGCAGAACCTATCTCATTTGCCCTCAAAGGATGCTGAGCCGAGTCGGCCCCCGACCAGGAGTTGAACTAGCAACTTTCTGATTGCGAGTTGCGCGCACGCTCTGCCACGAGTGCCCACCAACTCACGGCAAAATTTTCATCTTTTTATTTTTCTTAAAACGGGCCAAAACTTTTCCAAATGTGTGCTTTTTTTTAACGACAACTATTGGGCACATTCGATCAAGTCAACAAAATAATCGAGAGAACAATCAACAGCAGGATTTAAGCAATCACTTCTCGCCTCTCGAACAATAACACTGAAACGAAAATATAAACGGCCCGCAATCTCTGTGGTCAATGCCCCAGGGTGGGGACCCTCGACCAAAAACAAAATAAAGGAGAGAGAGCGGTCGTTTGCCACCGTTCAGCCTATTTTTAGAAACGGCCAGTTTTCCAACCGCATCCCCAAACCGCGGTGGTCAAATCTGCAAATTCTCGGCCACTTGGCGCTCGCCGGTACTCGGCGCGGCCGGGATACGGCGCTCGCAGCGACACGAAAACACCGCGCCGGTGGTGGCGTTGGTCGCGACGATACCTGTAGGTGAACGCCGGATTGGCGTGATCGAGCTTGCATCCGAAGATCGTGTTTGTGTGTGTGTGTGTGCGGGGAGCGGTAGTGGTGGTTAGCACGCTGGGCTACGAACCCTGGCGACCTGCGTTCAATTTCCACTCGTGGCCAACAGCAGTGACGATTATCGGTACCGGTCATGGGCCTCCCCTAGGTCGACTCAACCATAAGTAAGTAGCTAGTGTGGTGCGCAAACATCGCCACTGGGAGACCAAGGTGGCCAGGCGTGGTGTTGGCCAGGCGTGGTGCTAGCCATCCACCCCCTCGTGTGCTGTGCCAGCCTTCATAGGTGCTCGCTAACAGAACTTGCCCCAGCAGTCTATTAAGGCTACATGGGGGAGCTTTGTCTTTGTCTCCTCGTCGCCGTGCGGTGGTGGAAACGAGCGCCGTCGTCTGTCTACCGCTCGGGGGGGAGGGGGGGGACTGGCAAAGGTTTCAAGTGACAGAAAAGCAAAGTCTACAAAACTTTACAAACATGCCGGCTGCTGCAGGGGCTCTGTGCGCTTAGGCAATTCCTTATCTAAACGGCAAACAGCGCCGCTAATGCGAGAGAAGGCTGCCCTCCCACTCCAGACCCGAGCCTCGAGTCTATTGGGCCCCCCCCCCCCCCCCCCAGAAATGTTTGTGCAAACAAGTGGTGGTGTTCTTGGAATCAGGAAATGTGCACAAGACGAGCGCGGCGGCATGACACTTACATTTCCTTGGCCTTCCGAGGCCTCAACGGGCCCTCACCTGGTTCAAATGAAGGGCCGTTTGTTTGACCAGAAACCCCACTGTGTTGGGTTCTTTTTGAACACAAGTACCCTTGAATGCAAGTATTTAAAAAATCGTTTGCATGTTTACCGCACTTACGTGTGGTTAATGCATACACGAGTCCTTGCACAAGGTTTCTATTTGGTGTTTGAACATCTTAACACCTACTGTTTGATTGCCAGGAAGGGTAAAAACCTATTCTTTTTTTTCAACGGTTTACTCAACTTGATTCCCGTGTCGTGGTCAAATCTTGTAATCAAAATTTCGTCTACTTCCTGTTGTCCAATCAATTCCAAATTTTGCTCACGTACTCAGATCCAGGTGACAATGCATGCCTGTATCAACATCGGCATCAATTATTTAATTCGCTACTTTAAAGCAATTTACATTTTGTATGCACGCCTTATTATTTATATATATATATTTGTGTAGGTCAAAAACGCAGCGGTCCCTAAACTCTGGAATCGCCTTGCCCAAGAAGCAGGCACCACGTGCCTCAGGCGCGCGCCTGCTCCGTGTGAACGAGTTACGGCATAATCAATTTATTCAAGTAAAAGCGTTCATGTGAGAGCAGGCGCCGCATCATTGACTGTACTTCTCGACCGTGCGTTAAACGAAGTTGTTATTAAAACCGTTGTTTTAAAAAAAAAAATTTTTTAAAGGAGTTTACTTTTTTGATACTGGCAAAAAAAGGTCCCACAAGTAGCCTCCTTGTAATGTTATGAAAACACGTGCGTGCGTGCGTACGTGCGTGTGCGAGTTTGATTCCCGCTAGCAACCTCACTGATTATCTGAACTGGTCCTGGGGCCTGCCCTAGGTTGGCTCAGCCTCAAATGAGTACCTGGTACGCCCTGTCCAAACTGGACACATTAATTTATTGTCAGTAGTTTACAATTTAGATTCAAAAATAAATTAATGATATGCACTCTCGATTCCGAGTATGAGAGACAAAGTGAACCCCGGGCCCTGCCTCCCACCAAATATAGAAGTCAAACTCCGCCTATGGGTGCCGGCCACACCACCACCCACCCCTCGCGTGTCTCTCGTTGCGGCCTGCGTAGGTGCTCGCAAACAGAACTTGCTGCAACAACATTCCGTCAAGGGTGGGTCTTTGTGCGTTTGGTGGGCCGGTTGCAGAAGCAAAAAACATTCTGGCATCGGACGTGGTTTTTACTTGACAAGTGCTGGGCTCCTCTGGCTTTAGTTGTTGAGGCAATTAGGTTGGGTTTGTGATGAAAATGTTGGCACAATAATGACCTGCTCTTGTGAGTGATGTCACAGGATCTTCATTGTTCCCTTTCTGGCAATGAAATTGATGCACTGATCTGGTGCGACTGGTGGGCACAACAGGCAGCCAAAATTGCAATCATATGGGATCATTAATCTGACATTTTCCACATATTCTTTACTCGTATAACGAATTAATGAGTATATAATGGGGGTTGTTAAAGCATCAACAACGGACCTTACGGATGGATAAACACAATACCCTGAGCTCCGATAGAAATTCCAGATTATTGCGTTGAGCATCGGAGCCTTCTTAAACGATGACGACTGTTGATCTACCGCAAAACGTAACTCACTTTGACCAGCCGGTATTTAAAGCTTGCAAACTTTCAAATCGGGAGCAAAGCCCTCTAACTGGCAGTGCCACTCTGCTGGACTGTGGCCTACCGCCTATCTTACAGGGTTTGTAGATTACACTCAGATGTGAACAAAAAAATCCCTTCAGAATAATGGTAAAACTGTTTCTACACGACGGTATATTTATTTTAAAATGACTAAATAAAGGACTCTCAAGTGTCCAGCTGACAGCGAATCACAAAAAAACAGCCACGGGAAGAGTGTGGGCAACTTCACAAGACCGCTTTCTCAGGAACCACAAAAATGCTTCTTGTTGAAATGTTGGAGGGGGGGGGTGGGGGGGGGCGAGCGGGCTTGCTCCTGGTTTATTATCGTTGTCGACCGCGCCGGGACACCTCAAGACCACAATTGTTCCAGCGAGAGACTGTGGACAAAAGGGAGTGCTGTCATTCGCAGCTCACGAGAAACGGAACACGAGGGTTTGTGCCGAGTCAGGAGCACAAAGCACAGACGGGGGGAGGAGACTGCAAAGTAAAATGAGATGCCCCCGCCGTGAAGACAGGCGAGTTTGCAGGCATTGGACCGAGCAGGAAATATTTTTGGCCGATCTTTTAGCACGTTGCGGCGGTTACCAAACCAGAGGAGGCGCAGAAAGGTTTAAAATAACAGTAATTCCACCTGCACCACTGACCATGTCCATTTCCTCATGGAAGGGAAAACGGCTTTTGTTGAAGAAACACAGGCAGCAGCGATGATGATGATGATGTGTTAATCACCCCATCCACTCGTAGACAATGGTACAGATTCATGTCATTATATTAAGCCGCCTTTCGATACGGGACGCGACAAATACTGCACCTTGAAAAACACAGGGGTTTTTTTGTTTTGCGGTTGTCCAAAGTCTCAAATTAAACGGCGGTGCAGGAAACTATCAGAAGCATCTTTTTTGTCAATTTACACTTCTCGAAAGATCTGCCCGGTGCGTGTTTACAAGAGTTAATGAACTGCTAATCGCAGCTCTCTCCCTTGCAAAACAAGACTTTGTCCCGATGGCTCCTCACCTGGTTCCAAATAAAGGTCATCCGGTTGATTGATTGGTTGGTTTTCTTGCACAACAGTGGCTGCCGCATTTCTTTCATGCTTTTTCTCTTTTTTGAGCAAATTTGCACTGGGGCAGAGCACTTAGCTCACAATCGGGGGGGGGGGAGGTCACGAGGTCAACTCTAGGACAGGGGTCGCCTGGCCTGTTAACCGTTATCTTCCTTCCAAAAGGTGTTTTATTTATTTATCTATAAACTAATCCCCGCCATGGGAATGTGGAATATCGTCAACCAGCACAGGGTCACCCTGTGGAGGATACAAATTTCAAAAACGGAGAAACCTTGACTTTCTGTTTCGCACCACCACGCCCGATTCTCCTCCCAGACCAATGAAACAAAGAACTTTGTAAACGACAAGACATTTCATCCCCCCCCTTCCTCCTCCTCCTCCTCCCTCGACATTACGACTCAATCCTATTGGCTCCACTGAATGTCACAGGTCACAAACGGTGGCACGGGATTGGCCGCACGCCTCTGGCCTTGGTCAGCGTTGTTGACGGGGCGCACAGGAGGCAGCTGCCAAAGCTTTTGTTTGTTTGGACTTCACCCCCCCCCCCCCCCCCGTCTCATTTTGTTGATGGACCTGCCTGCCCCCCCCCCCTCTGCAGGCGTTGTTTATGCATCCCACTGCTAATTCTGCAAGGCACGAGGGAGCGACCCCGTTCCCGAGGCCCTGATCGCACCGCCCTTCCAGCGCAGTCGCCAGCGCCGCAGAAACAAGTTGACATTGTCACATTGGTAACGCATGATTTCGGGAAAAAAAAAAACCTTTATCAGCCCAATGCAGGCATTGCTGTTTTAAATTAATCAAATTAATGTGTGTATGCATATATATACACACACACACACACACCGACACCCACGCACACCGATGCTGGGAGTAGTGGTGCAGTGGGTCACGCACTGCGCTACGAACCCAGCGTACCGAGTTTGATTCCCAGCTAAGATTGCTGGTTGGCGACATGTAAACCCATCCTGGACCTCCCCTAGGTTGACTCAACCTGAAATAGGTGTACCTGGTGCTAAGACTAAACATCAGCACTGAGCACACCGAGGCGACTGGGCTCAGTTCCGGCCACACCACCCCCTCTTGTTCCGTGCTGCCCTTCATAGGCGCTCACTAACAGCACGGTCCCTGGTTAAAATGGTGAGCAGTAGCTACGCTATGATCCCAGTGTAATTAGGTTCTGGACAAACCCAACATTAGTGGCAAGTAGTATCTGTACCAATCCTGGGCTTCCCCCAACCTCTCGGACAACTCGGCCAGAATGAGTCGATGGGTGCAGTGTGTACATATCAGCACTTGGGCAGACAAGGCATGGTCGTGCCATGCCGCAGACCTTACCGACAACATCTACCTACAGGAGAAGGCCTCAAATAGGGAATTTATTAAGGTGGTGGGAAAAAAACCTCAACTATGAGCAAGTAACGCCCAGGTTGGAACTCCCGCCGCTGATCCTAGCTGGGGACTTTCGAAAAAATTTCCGTTTTTCTTGCGGCTCAAGCGTGCAGCGCTGGACTTGCGAAAAACAATGGATGTGCCCCCTCGCGTACCGAGGCTAATTTCCAAGCAACTCCCCCTCGAGCCAAGCGCAACAACAGAAGAGCGAGCGGCGTCCCCCCGGCGATCGCAAAGACGCGAGGGGAGGGGGTGTGGCCGACCCTCTGCCGCCGCGGGATGATCGGCGCCGTCGGTCACGTGCGGCGCGAAAGAAGTTCAACGCACATACGTACATACGGGAAACACTACGCAGTGCCCTCCCACCAGCGGTTAGATGGGCGAGGTCACTGGGCGTGTTGTAGGCCGTCGCTAAAGACTACACTTGTTTCGCCCGGCCTACACTTCCCCACGTATGACCAGTGCACCTTCGGACTTTTGTAAGTATTTATTTGTCCTAACTTCGTGCATGGCGCACTGAGATCTGTGGATGAATTGCGCCTTATAAATGTAAATCATTATTATCATCACATGCGACCGTGCACCGCAACTCTGCCGCCAGCGTGCTGCTACTCTGCCCCGCACGACGTTACAAAATCGATTTTACAGCTCCGAGTAAGGTACAGATGGAGGTACAGGGTAAGGTACAGAGATGGGGTCCATCTCTGTACCTTACCCGGAAGCACGTCAGTGACCACCATATATAAATATAAACAAACCAGCTATCGGTGGATATCGCACATCGGCCCGCAGTGTTACTTCCACGGTAGCTCTGCAAGTTGTGCCGCGTTTGGCACACAAGTGAACGTTTGGCACAGCTGGGAACGTGGCGATGCAGAGGGTGCGGTTTTGTTGATCCCCGTTGAAAGACTCTCCCCACCCTGCAGGGCCGATGAGGTACCACGTGGTGGGCACAGGACAGCAAATTGGATGTTGAACTATCTGCGTGGACGTTCCTTTCATTGGCCGTCCCACCCCCACCCCTCCCTTCTTCGCGAGTATTTTCTCCAGGCAACCACGTGAGTAAAACAAAGCTCAAGGCCAAAATCACAAAGAGGGCCCTGCTGAGAAGTAGATCTCGAGGCTCGGCGGGGCGTCGTCAAGAGATTCCTGCCACTGGGATGTCTGTCCATTTCTTTTGTAATGAGCGTTATGAATCGTGAAGAAAAAAAAAAACCCGCCACCGTGCGTACGAAGGGAAAAGCATTGAACAAAAATCCCCGCAAAAGGGTCACCAGCCCACTTGCTGTGCTGCCTTCCGTTGCCAGTACCACCCTCACACCTCTCTGCTCGATCCACAAAAAGCCCACGCTGGCAACACGCCGCTGCCGTGCTACAAGCGTGCAAACGCTGCCACACGCGTGGAAAGCGCCGACCCCTGACCTACGAGACACCGTCACTCTCACACGGCAGGGCGGTGGTGGGGGAGGGGGCGGGGCTCGAACGCCGACCTGGGCGGAGAGCGTGGGCCCACTCGGGGCGCTCTCGAATCGCACGAAGCACACTTCACCGGCGGAACATTTAACAGCGGACCCACTTCTCCGCTTACCTCTGACGATCAAGCGCGAGCGCGCCGTTCAGCTCGAGGGCCCAAGCGCGGCGACCGCGGGACGATTTAGTGCCGAACGCCAATCACTTTCCGCCACTTTTTGTTGGTCGAAAAGCAAACAATTGACATGTGCGTGGAATGACTTGACTGCCCTTTGTTTTGCCTGGAGAGTGAGAGGGCCCCCATTAGGAGCAACCATCTTTTTTGGCAGGGCGACCTCGGAGGCCACTGGGAATTTTAACGAGTAATTTATTTCAACGTGCAACATGCAGCCACCGCCGCACAGTATCCGCTGGCTCTCGAAATAAGACAACGACTCAGAGGCACGAGGAGGAACCACAGACAGGCAGGCAAGCCGGCGCTACCAACAATTGCCCGAGCTCTGCGATCCTCTAATTAATGAGTGCTTACAGGCGAGAGGAAACCGGAACACCCGGAGAAAGCCCACTGTCGTGCGAGGGGGCAACACTTTATTTTATACGGACGGAACAGGCGGAGTACACATTTGCTGTACCACCTGCCAACGCCTGTAGACTCCAAAAACCGAGATAAAGGGGCTGTGCGTCTCTGACACACAATGGGCGACTCACCTGAATGATTGAGGGCGTCTGTTTATAGTGGGCTGGTGACTCAAGGTTAGGGGGGAGTAGGGGGCTCATCGTGCCATGGGAGTTTAAGTGCACGAGGTGAGAAGTTGT
Organism: Lethenteron reissneri; assembly: GCF_015708825.2. Taxonomy (NCBI): domain Eukaryota; kingdom Metazoa; phylum Chordata; class Hyperoartia; order Petromyzontiformes; family Petromyzontidae; genus Lethenteron; species Lethenteron reissneri. Next base: position 9,118,388 of record NC_083782.1, read on the forward strand.
CCTTGTGGCATAATGCCGCGTCACGGAACGGCTCCGGGTATATGCCACCGACAAAGAACGACGGGGAACCAGGAAGAGGAGACTTCGTTAACCGACCCCAGAAGATGGCCACTCATTGATTCTCCGCAACGGAGTCATCCTGCCGTGCGCCAACCGTGCGATATAGTCGACACATTGTGCAAGCCCTCCGCAAACTAAACTGGGTCGTCAAATTAAAGTGAAAGAAAATTGGTTGTGTTTGTGCCGTCCTTGGTGACCGAGCCGCGACCTTTGAACTCGCCACGCTTGAGACTGTCGCTCAATCACAAGGGGTGATGGGGCAGCTGGATTTGAACCCAGCCCCCCTATTAAGCAGCATGACTCCATATCTCTGACACGGGCGTCTCTCTGCTTCCTGATGCAAGCCAGCCGCCTCCTCCTCCTCCTCCCAAAGCGCGCGTGTTTACATTCACATAACCAACAGCCTCGCTCAACCGTACAATGTGTCGGTGACAAGAGTGAACAGCAGGAGACAGATAGAGATTGGGTATGACTGACATTGAAAAGGCGACCGGTTGAAGGCCCCGAAGCTCTGACTCTTTACCTTATCTACGATGGAATGCATCCTCATAGTCGCCATGACCACGTTGTAAACACTGCCATTTACAAGGACTCCCACCCTCCCCACCCCGCCACTTACGCGATAACTTTCTTGCGCTTATTTCAAGAATGCGAGGTTTTACGTCCGTTTCAGACAAACGCAAAGGTTGAACCGGCCAGGAGGTGCTTTGGTTAAAGCGCCTGACTCACAGTTGGAAGAATGTGAGTTGGGGATCAATAAAAATGACCTTTGAGAAGTTAACGGCTGTCCCAAATATAAAACAACAGCAAACACGTTGATTGAGCTTGACCCGTGTGCTCATTTGCAGGAAGAGGAACGTGAGCCGATAAGACAAGGCGGCCACCGGTCGAACGACCCACAATATTGGTCTTTAAGGTGGCTGATTAACCGGGCACGGTGCGACCGGCGTTTCTTTGTTGTTAATATATTTTTTCGCGACTGCGATCTATTTACCCAGGAAAATATATTGCTGCACAGAACTGAAAAGAAGCCAGGTTATCATGTATGTATGTTGAACTTCTTTCGCACTGTACGTAGCCAACCGTGTTCATCGGTAGTGCGGGAGGACAAACTAAAACACACAAAAAGCAGTTCTAAAGAAATTAGTTTTCAATCCAGATGATTTCAAAGCGCAAAGCTCCAGTGGGGCCTTCCTAATATCGGAAGGAATAGCCTTCCAGACTGCCGCAGATTTCAGAAATCAAACAAACAAGCAAACATACCGGAGAAGGTTCCAGAGAAGACGCCAGGAGCGTGGTTGACGAAGCTCTCGATGATAGCCCCGGGTTTGCGGGCCCGGCTGTGAGCTGACGGCGCCGGTGCCGCCACTGCCGTGCTGGCCGGCGCTTGCGTCGAAGTCTGCCGTGTGGGGAGCAGAGGAAGTAGACAACACACACACACGCGCGCGCGTCAATGTTTATATTCGGTTTTCCAGACGATGCGCCACGGAGATTTACCACCTGTCTAAGTCAGCGTGTCTCCTTGCAACCGGCAAGCATGGGCAGTGTTCACACCCCTAAGGTTGGCTGAAAGCCTGAGATGGAAATTCCACATTCCCACGGCAGGTGTGCCAGTCACTCCAGTCACTCCGTAGAACAATTTCCTGTCAACTTCCCCCACAAGGGTGGTACTTGTGTCATGCGGAGCAGTGGGGATGTGAGTGGAGCATGCTCATGCCAGTGATACACAGCCGGAAGAGGAATCAAACACACACTTTAGATAATTTACGTACGTCATTGTGGATTATTGTTTCGTGTCCACGTGGGGTGACAACCGCGCTGCCTAATTTTGGGAACAATTTTTTGTTGTGAAAAATCTGGCAGGACCCTCCTGAAAAAAAGTCTAAGATTCAGTGATGCTTTCCTTGATAAAAACAAATATAAAAATAACAATAAATATGACAACCAATGATATTATAACTACCTCTTCAATAAACGGCATTATTAATAGCGATAGTAATTTGAATTTAAATTGGATCTGAAAGCTAAAGAACTCCAGGCACTGTTGAACAAATAATTTAAACGCTGAAACAAAAAGGAAAAATACTAAAATAAAAATATTTTTTTTTTTTTTACAAAATAAAAAAATGAAATTACAAAATAAAATAAAATAAAAACTCGAGCAACGATTGGGCAGCGTGCGACAAGTGCTGAGCACCAGGCATGCGTCAACCACCGCCGGCCACATAATAATAATAATATCACGTAACACGTAGGGGTGCATTACAACAACAATTACATTCCTAATCGGAACAATGGTACAACCTACGCTCGCATAACTCTTGTTGCAAAACAAATTATAATTTTCATGAACTTCCTCGCCCCGCACGAAGGTGCCCCCCCCCCCCCCCCCACGGCTGTGTTGCCCTATTTGGGGGGTGGGGGTTATGAGGCTGGGGAGGGGGACATGGGAGGGTATGGAGGAAGCAGGGCCAAAGTTGATGATGCGAATGCAAATCACCCCGACTGCATCGTGGTTCTAAACCCGTCTCTAGGCCCAGCTATACCCAGGCTCCGGCAAGCATGCTCCCAGATAGTTATGACGATGCAGCTTGAGTGTGCTCAACTCGGTCGGAAGCAGCTATAGTGGCCTCAAACCCATTCTAGATTTGAAGCTTTCGTGACTGCAAGGATTCATACTGTTAGATTTTTCGGTAAAGTCACGTAGGTAAAAAAATTAATTAAAATTAATATAAAAAAAATCGACGTTTTGGAGGCAACACAAGTCTCCGTCATCAGGTGGACCGTCACAGCCAGATTTGCTTTATCACTTGATACAGCTGTATCAAGTGATAAAGCAAATCTGGCTGTGACTGTATCAAGTGATACAGCAAATCTGGCTGTGACGGTCCCAGCTGATGACGGAGACTTGTGTTGCCTCCGAATTAAAATTTTTTACCTACGTGACTTTACGGAAAAAACTAAGAGCGTGCCTCAAACCCAGTTTCATAGTCTGCCGCGAATGGGTTGTTTAACCACCGACTGTGCAGCGTTATGCATATCAAGATCTACTGCTGTGTGTGTGTGCATGCGCTACAATCCGGTTGTAAAAATACCAAGACAGATGAGCCTCCTTTGCATACACTCGTCGGAGGTTCTCAACAGGCATTAACAACGTGCGATAACTCCGGTCAATGAAAGTGGCTGCAGCGGAAACACATTTGCGATGTACGCTGTGTGTGTGTGTTTTTATTTGTAACCATAACTGAGTAAAAAAAAAATGTTCATGATACCGGGCGATATAAAACCCACCTTTGACACCAAAGACTGTTTGTACGATGAGGCTCCCCGATTTGACGTATTGTGTCATGCCTATTGCAATCATAGCCGTTCCAAGACATATGGTGGGCTGCTTCACTTCACGAACGGGCTTACAAGCAAGCCCATTTCCATTATTCTTGTTTGTATTTATTGTGTTTTGTTCCAAGCAAAAGGAGTGGGTTCAATTTAAAAGTTGGTCCGTGACTGATGGCCCAAAACCTAATACCTCTGCTTGCGCTGGGTTCGTAACGCCCGCGATGCCGTTCGACGGAGCCTCGCAGCTTGTGAACTTAAATTGTAATTAATTAGGGTTTGCTCTGGACCATCAGCTGCGTAAACATGATGGGGATAATCGTGGCCTGAAGCACTGGATATGCAGCAGCTATTTCGTGTTTACACGCTGTAAGTTACATTGGTACGCGCGCGTTTCGAGGGGAAAACCGCAATATTTTGAGAATTAAGTGAATTACTTTAGAAATTTCTCCGTAATACTTATCAATAGTTGTTCACGACACAATTCGGCAAAGTTACTGCTTTGTTATTGACAAGACCCAAGCAGTCAGCACATCTAATCTCTCGCCCCGAAAGTGCATTGGTCGCCCATCAACCAACGCCAATAAAAAATGCGCTCGACCAAAATAAACAAAGCAATTCATTATTTAAGCGACGGAATTTTGAGAAACTACGTCACGCAAACTCATCGCGCAGGCGGCCAAACGGTTTCGCTGCTACGCGCACTTTCTCGGAAACGTCACGGCGGTAGCGGCGGTGGTGCGCGGTGGTGCGCGGTGGTGCACGGTGGTGCGGGAGGTGCGGGAGGGGGGGGGTCCCCCCAGCTTGAGACCCCCCAGCGGTTAGTGCCCACGACTCCCCGTGCTTGTGGGTGGGTTGGTGTGGAGGGGACGACCTTTCGGACTCAGCTCCGCCGATCGAGCGATGGTGTCGCTCGAGCTCAAGACATGCGTGCTTGCTCGCTCATTAGATATGCGCCCCCTCAAGCCGGAGATTCATGATTCGGACTTGGGAAGAGGCTCAAACGTCTTTTGGATACCCCGCGCCAGCGCTTCACGCCATGACCTAGTCACAGAAAAATTTGGACGCACTGCCAGCGCCGTTTTCTTTTATAATTTTTTTTTTTACTTTTGTGGGTTATTGCTCGTGCGTGGGCATCACAAGTGGAAAATTTCAGTCAGATGTTGCACCTGGTTTTGCGCCCGCTGTGATGGGCCTACGGGGGGTAGCGGCGACGGTGGGGGGGGGGGGATGGGAAGGAATGCCACTGTGTGGGGCTTCTTCTTGCTGGAACTCGCAGTCCGCGGGCTCCACACCCCGCACCGATTGACAAGGCGTCGCCGCGCATGATGCTCATGATTACAATCAGGAGCTCGCTTATTAACGACGCAGCCGGGATACTCGGGGGACCCTCCGAGCGCCGAGCCGGCACCGTCCTCCGGATGCGGCGTTTGTGTCGGACACCTGCGCTGCTTGCGCCAGGTGCTCAAGCGTTGTTGTTGTTGTTGTCATGGGACCTTTTCGCCAGTATCAAAGTATGAAAAATAATAGGTATTACCAGAGCATGATTAATGCGGGCTTGATTCCTTGCAAAAGGTGTCTATTTGGTGTTTGACTATCTTAACACCTCCCGTTTTATTGCCAGAAAGGGTAAAACCTCTTCTCGTTGTTGTGGGCCGTCGCGTCGGATCGACAACGCCTGTCTGAGAGAAAGCTATTTTGTTACATCTACGTTTCTTCACAGGTCTGAAGTGTAATTAGCCGATGGCGTCCGCCCGGTCGGCAATGACCGCACGAAAAACGACCAAATACAATCTGGTTTGTCTCTTAATTCTGCCGAGGCGATTTCCGAGAGCCAAGGGGTCGCTTACAACGGTAGCGGCACACCCCGCGCATTTGCAAAGAGAAATATAACTCCCACGCGTAGGCTGCCGATTATTAAAGTGAGCCGCTAGCGTCAGGTCACGCTAAACGCGAGCGCGCACTAGCGCGACGGGTTTCTCGAAATGAGCGTGTGGTTGGTCTTACTCGGTCCATCGCACAGCTCTTCCAACGTCGCAGATGCAGCGGCCGGAAGTGAAGCAGTGTATTCAACTCCAAAGAAAACTGCGTTTTAATCGTAATAATGTAAATTTGTAAGGCTCATTTCATTCCCAAGATCCCACTGCGTCCCCTGTTTGGAAAGCAGGAAATAAACAGGGCCTGCAGGGTAAACGACCAAAACGCGGAGGGGTAATGGCAAATTTAAAGAGGTGATTCTAGATTTGAAGCTTTCGTGACTGCAAGGATTCACACTCTTAGGTATTTTTGGTAAAGTCACGTAGGTAAAAAATATAAATAATAATAGAATTAAAATAATAAATCACGACGTTTCGGAGGCAACACAAGTCTCCGTCATCAGGTGGGACCGTCACAACTAAATTTACTGTATCAAGATACAGTTAACTTAGCTGTGATACAGTAAATTTAGCTGTGGCGGTCCCACATCATGACGGAGACTTGTGTTGCCTCCGAAACGTCGTGATTTATTATTTTATTTCTATTATTATTTATATTATTTTTATTATTATTTTTTTACCTACGTGACTTTACCGAAAAAAACTTAAGAGTATTAAAGAGGTGAGTTTTCAAGACAGACTAAAATATATCAAACGACTCCGATTGTCTTACTAGCAAAGGCAAAACGTCCCAAAGCGTTGCGAGCTGCAATGGCGAAAGCCCCCGCAGGAAATGAGCCTTGACCTCGGAGTACTGAGAAGACAATGGATCCCAAGATCTCAGCGACCTTGTTAGAGTGTGCGGATGGATCAGCAGTTTTTAGTATTCACGCTAAAAAACTCGGCTTTCATAAGTGGCCACGGACACGCTCGCGGGCATGGCTAAGGTAATCATTAATCATAATTAATAATGAGAATGAAAGTTTCTGAGTGCCTGACGGCACAGGCCGCAATTCAATTGCCTCTTGAGCCGGAGCATGTCGGAGACAACTTGCATCGCCTCGTGTGAGTCACGACGTTGCCCTCCCCCCTTCCCCCCCTTTGCACCTCTCCACACAATTTTGGACCATTCCCACCAGCCCAGCTGATCACGTGTTACACCCGGTGCCAAATTGCGGGAGCGCAAATTGGCGTTTCGATACATTTCAGTCGCTCGAAACAAAATATTGGCAAGCCTTGTGTCTGCAGAAGTTGGAGACGACCGATTATAGCCTGACATCTGGATTTAAAGACCCTTGTTTTTTGGAGTGTGGCCGTGCTGTGCATTGACCATTCTTGAGCACGAGGGGCAATTTGAGGCTCGTGTGCGAAGGGCAATTATCGACACGGTAATAGCCTTGCGCGCGACACCCTGGTCGGGTGATGGAATCTGATGGAATCTCACCCGACCAGGGGCGGGCCTGGGCAGGGTGATTTACAAAACTCAAAATGGAATCGATGACCTCGGGATGTTGTCCTCACCCGGTTAATTTTATTTTTTTGTGAAATGAGAAATGAATCCCGGCCGAGCTACAGGAGTCGGCAGAACAGCGCGCCTCCTTGGCAGCCTAGTTTAGTGGCTTGACGCTGATACTCTTTAGACGTACTTTAGAATGAGCTCCGCACCATGATGAAAGGAAGCTGCGGTATACTAGTACCCGACGCTTTGTGCGGGTCAGCAGTGGTTGTATTTGGGAGACAATGGAATCCACCGTAGCAATGTCACCACTCAAAAAGGGTGCAGAGTACTGCTCTCATGTAATGTTAGTAGGAAGGGCACTTTGACTTTTGGGCTGTAAATAACTACCCAGTAAACCAGACAATGCTGGGTCAACGTTGGTTGGATCTGTTGGAACTTTCCGTGGTTACTGAGTAGTCTGGTTGATGACTATCATTTTATATTGTCACATCATTGAATTACGGCCTGTATATAATACAGTGACCACATTTACGATGGTGATGATGATGATGATGATTTAAAGTCGACGATGACAAAAAGGGAACAATCGCAGCGGTGGACAAAACGCCGCCCCCACGACGGCACCGCCTACTTACGTGGGCCGCAGCTGGCGTGGGTGGCGGCTCGCATGGACAGCTCTGATTGGCCGCCCGAGCCGCGTGCCACGCCTGATTGGACATCCTGCCGAAGTGGGGCGCGGGGGCCTGCGCGGGCGACGAGGTGCCACCCGGCGGCTGCTGCTGCTGCTGTTGCCGTTGCCCGGCCAAGTGGCTCAGGGAGAACGCCGGATGGCCCGAGGAGCCGGCGTGCTGAGCGGCGGCCGGCAGCTGGTGGCGCGCCGACAGCTGATGAGCGGCCTGCGCCTGGAGGGCCGCCGCGGGGAGGTGGTGACCGGGCGAGCCGTGGTGGCCCGCCGGCGGCACCGCCCGCTGGTGCTGGGGGACAAAGGGAGGGACGCCGCCGGCCGACGCGCTGGACCCAGATGCCTGGTGGCCCCCGGTGAAGGAAGACGAGGAGGTGGAGGAGGTGGAGGCGGCGGAGCGGTTCTGGCGCTGGTGGCAGGCGTGCAGGCAGCCCGTGGCGTGCGAGTGCGCGCGCGGGTCCCGCGAGTAGCGCTGGAAGCGCGGGTCGCGGGGAGCGCCGTGATGGTGGTGGTGGTGGTGGTGATGGTGGTGGTGGTGATGGTGGCTGTGCGGCTGCTGTTGTTGCTGCTGCTGTTGCTGCTGCTGCTGCTGTTGCCGTTGCTGCTGCTGCTGCTGGTGTTGCTGGGGAGCCAGCTGGAGTTGCACGAACATCATGTGATCTCCGACGCGCAGGGCGAGGGTCAAAGGTGAGCGGCCTGACAGGAAGTCACTGACCTGCGAAGGGTAAACAACAAACAGAAGGATGAGCAATGGCGATCAAAATAACTAACACATCACGATGATAGCGCCTCATTATTTGGTGGGCAAAGTGACCGCACAACACATTCGCCATATTCACTGTGGCTCTGGCACTTATACAACAGACTCTCAATAATAATTTCAATCAAAGGGCTACATAACGACGAGTCATTACCTCACGAGACGTGCGGCTCTCATTTCAGAGATGGATTGGGGCTTTGTTAAAAAGGACACGTTGCTTAGTGTTGAAACACCAAGAGCAACCTCACAGGATAAATTGGTCATGTTTAGTTCATCCGTGTGCTAACCCATTTTAGTACTGTCTTGGTAGCGGTGCACAAAGCACAATAACGCTGTGGCCTTAAAGAAAACAATATTTAATAGGCGACATTTCAGGCATTTCCTGTAATGCCGGAGTGTTCGTGACTAATGTGTTGAGTTTTCATTCTAATAAGTGCAATATTGAGAATACCGAACATAAAAAAAGAAAAATCATTAAATGCGATGCCATCAATTACTATCGAATGAATATATTAAAGCCAAGCACCCCTCTTGCCCAAATTAATGTTGGGCAGTGCTCATCGTTGCCGGAAGACTGAGGGGCCAGCGGTGGAAAATTCCACATTCCCGTGACAGGTTGCCAATATTTCCATGGAACAACCATTTGAAGGCTTCCAAAAAAGACAAAGTGGTATTCATTTTAGTGACCTCGGATGAATGATTAGCCGAGACGACCCCTGACCTGGGTTTGAACTCGTGACCCTTCCATTTACGAGTCACGTGCCCTCGTGAACCACCCGACAAGCAAATAAACGGATTAATTCATCGCGCATTTAGAAATGTTGAAATAGAGCGAGTGTAAAACACGCCCCCAAAATGTCATTCCTCTTCTCCATTTTAACCGTGAACATCTGCACAGCGGCATTTCCCGAAAGAAAAAAATCCAAGAGGCGTCTGTGACGTGGCCGCAGACGAAACGTCACGTACGCTTTCTCATCGAACCCGCTGTCGCAGATTTCGCATCGATAACGCAATTCTAGGTGGCGTCCAATAATACATCAACTGACCATCAACGGTCAACGCTAAGTGGCTGTAATCTACAACAGGACAATAATGCCCGTGTCCTCAGCGGCAACAGATACCGGACGTTGCATACGACGCAGAGTGACCAACCGTTTATTAAGAGGGTGGTCATTAAAAAAAACCCTGAACAACAGCAGTACGTACGTGTGTTCTTTACAAACACTGTTAATGTTATCAACTCTATCCACATGCTGTGTTAGGAGGAGTCTCGGAACTACGTCACTACACTGCTTCTCGGCAGTGCTGACTCAGTGCTCCGACGCGGCTATTGCGAGCTCAATTCGTTACATCCCAAAATATTTTTCCACCTGATTTACAATAGAGTAAATTAAGTCCAAAGTCGTGGATCAGTGATGATAATCATGCTGGGGTGCGGTCTCTAAAAATGATTACCACTTCGTCTGCGAGAAGTCAGACAGTGGTTTGGGTTTCCTTGGCTTCTGCCATTGGAATGTGGGCTCCATGGTGGCGAGATGTTAACTACCTCGCTTGGTATACAGGAGGTCTCGGGTTTGATCCCAACCCTGATGCCTGCTGTATATTTCGAGTTTGCACATCTCTCTCCCCCCCATGGTCATGTGGATTTTTCTCCAGATCCGCAGGTTTTTCCCTCCACATTTAGAAACATTCGTTTAGAGTATTTTGCCACGTGATAAGCCACTTCATTGGGCTATTAATTGTGGCCAGGTTGTTTTTTAAAAAGAGCTATACAGCTCACTGGGCCTTGCCTGGTAAAATAAAAATTGTATTTAATAGTTTTATACTCAAAATAGTTTAAATCGTTTTAGAATATTCCAGCAATTGCTCAGTGCGCTCAACGGAAAATGAGGGCCACACAACGATAGGTTGGACGAGGGATGTTTTGCATTGTCACCTTTCGTTTAGAACCAGAAACTCGGCGACACGTCCCAATGGTGTGGACCAGTCACAAAATCGAAAATTCGACTCTCCTCTCGTGAGACCACTGCCGGAGGCCCTGGGATCACCGCGAGTTTGAACGTCGTGATTAACAACAGCAAAATACTTTCAGAACTCCTCTTCTTCCCCCTGTTTTGCATGTCTACCGCACACGCGTGGGTCACGCGTGTGCACACGCCCACACACGTGCAACACCCATGCCTACGCGCGCACGTACACAAGGAAGTACATTTTTTTTTGGTTCACACGCTCATTCGGCCCTGCTCCTGTTTACAAACTCTTAAACAACAACAACGACGAAGGTACGGGCCCACGCAGCCGACAACGTGGTGCCAGTGCGCTGGCTTCTTTACTCGTGCGTAACATTCCAACCGGTGGCGCCCAAGCCTCAATTGCAGTTTTAGATCCTACGTGGCGTGGCACACTGCACGTGGGTCACTGGATCGCAGGAAGATCGTAAGTGTGCGCGAGGCATCCGAACGCGGGGCTACGGCGTTTTCTCTGGGTATGCCAAAGTGTCCTCCCCATGTGCAAAACGAATTGGTAAAATAGCAAAACTAAAAAGACATCTTATAGAGTATACGGGGCACCCAGTGGGGCTTTTCGAGACAACTGTATGACATCGCAGGGTTATTGTTAGGCACTCACTGAACCAGCTTCGGGTGACCTAGTTGGCCTCTTGAGCTATGGGAACATGGAGCCGATACGCGTCCCCAGTGTCTCAGTTCTAAGGGAGCCAGGTTTCAGGTCACGATGAAGGCTCACAGTGGCACATTCGCGGTTTCACTCCAGCCATCAAAACGGCACTCGAGAGAGGGGGCCCACGGGCGGTTTGGGAGATTCAAAATTTGCTTCGTCAAATTGGTTAGTCGGCACAGTCAAGATTCAGGGTTCAAATCAGATTCGGCGGCCAGCCCGACGAGATGAAGCAGCATTCTCAAACGAAGGGATGGTGGCCGACGATCAAAGAATGAATCGCGGAGTGGCAGCCAAGCAATGGAAACACGCCCGATAGAAACATCTACCGAGGGAATGGAGCGCCGGAATGGAGTCCTGCTATTTTGTGCAGATCCAAGGTGGATTATTACATTGCAGGATCGCGAGAGATGGCAACAGATTTTGGGAGGCGAGGCCTTCGTTCGGCAGTGGATTGATGATGGCGGACTATGGCGCTAATGACATGAACGAAAACAAACTTCCGAATAAAGAAAAAAATATGGAGGTTGAGTTTCGAAATGCAGTATGTTCTGTCGTCTCATTCTAAAACTATTTTTTCCACCCATCCTAAATGGCCATGCAAATTGGACCAATATTATTGAAAACAGAAGGAGCGGGGCAAGTCTGAAACCGCCGAGGCTAAATGGAGCAGCAGCCCGTTCCCTTGTGGTTCAGCGCGTGCGGAACCATCACCGAGCGCCGAGCGCAGCCGGCTGGCTCGTTTGCACGGGTCACCGTGACCAGGTCACCGCCAGCAGCTTGTGGACAGGTCACCGTTGATGCAGAGCTCCGCAGAGCTCCGCAGAGATGGAGCAATTACCGTAGCCGCACCGCGCGCTGCTCCCCGGGGCGATGGCAACGCTCGCCTCAACATCCACACTTTCAACGTCATCCTGCCGGATGCCAACGTCGGTCATTCTCAATCTGCTGCTGGGATGATTCAAATACATTTCTGGCTCCGTATTCAATGTCATCTCACTTCCCACGCGTTCCCTCTCTTTGCGCGTTTCCTTTTTTGTATAGATGTTTGTATTTCACGACCGCTAATTATATCCCAATTGCGCCAATGTGGGAGTGGAAGTTATGAGATGAAACGTGCTTCTGAATATGGAATAATCAAGGGAATTATTTGTGTGTCGGCATGACGCGTTCCAGAACTGCTTTTCGGTGAAGTCAAGTGAATCGGTTCTTGCTCCCCGTTTCAAAGACAAGACGGCGTTTCTTCCCACTCTGAAAAAAGCTGCCCATCATCCAATGCGGTCACGAACCTTAGAGAGATATTGCACCAAGTAAAACCAACCAGTTAAAATTCTTCAAGAGCAAATAAACATTTCAAAATACCTAACATCTTAATTACATTTTTAATGCATACAGCAAGGCTTTCCATGTAAAAAACTATTTTAAAAAAATATACACAATACACACATTATGCAATCATTGGTGACTACCCTCATACAATTATGTTCACTGGAGCACCCAGGTTTGATAAACGATGGCTTTGAACCTAGATTGAGGCCCTGGGTCTCGGTAGTTCTGACTCGGCGACAAACAACTCCATTACCCACCCCCCCCCTGCTGCCACCACCCAAGCTGTGCTCTGCTTTCCCCTGTGCTGGTCGACGCTTCAAGCAGCCTACAGCCACCGCTGACGATCTTTTGAGAAGAGCAGCTTCGTCGCTTCATCGAATTCCTTCAGTTGCGAATAAATATTATTCCGATTCTCCCTGCGTCCCCCCTCCCCTCCGCCGTAGATACCAGCCAGGGCCAAGGCACCACATTAATAATAAGTCTACTTAAAATAGACGACGCTACGCATGCATTACTCACTTATTTTCTTTCTGACATCATCCGCAAACAAGCCCCCTTTAAAAGTGTTGAGGCGAGTATTATTAGCGAGCGTCTATTAAGGCGTGCGTGACGCATGCAGAGGCCTCCGTCTCGCCCGACCAACCAAACAAGGGGGAGGAACTCATTCGTATGGGAACCACCAAAGTGGAAACGGAATGACAAAAAAACCCACAACAACCGCACGTAGGAATGACAGATTACAGTTTCTCTGATCCGCAGGAAATGACAGCAAATGTGAGCTGACCTTTACGAAGCGGTGGTTTTTAAGAGAGCGCTAGAAATCCGAGGAAGCAATGGAAATCTGCAGAAGCACAATCCAACACGACTGAACCTTGTCGCTGGTCTCCCGGCTTTGATGAAAAATCCATGCCACCGGAGTGAATTGTTAAAACCAGGCAAATGTGCCTCCTCTACGTCAACTTGGCATGAAATAAAGAACCTAGTCTGGTGACACTGGTCATCGTGAGCACTGGGAAGAAACGCAGGTGGACTGGGCGTGCGTTCTGAGCACACAAAGCCCTTCGTGTGATGTACCAGCCCTAATAGGCACTCGATAACGACATGGCCCATGAGCCAAGGGGGCGGCGGTGTTGGTCGGTACAGTCTGAGATGCCAAATGCTACTCGTGTCCACCATACGCGGTATCCACGAAGGGCACGTAATTGTTAGCGCACATACCGTGTCTTTTATTTCATTTCAAATTCCATACAAATTTCACATCAAACGACATGTTTCTCGTAATAAAGCTACCACGGTGACCTTGCTATCATACACATTTGTGATTTGGGGATAATATACTTCAAGAATATCATTGTAAGCATTTGCAGTTTGGATGGTACCGATAAGGTACATTTCTGCGCCCGATGGCTTGAGGGACCAACCTGCCCTGGGCGGTATAAACCACCACAACAACAAGAAACAGGAGGCCTTTGTCTTTTCATCACGTCAATCATAATGAGCCCTGCAATGGCGGTCCTTACAGCCTCGTAGAGCGTGGGAGGCGGCAGGAGTGTGGGTGGCGGAGCGAGTGAACCACCTTGACGAACCTGGGTGAGAGACTGGGAGATTATGCGACGGAGCGCTCGTCGATATTTTCGTAACATCTGGGGCCGATCTAAAATTAGGTCCCTTTTAAATCACGGGGCAAGGGAAGCGGCGTGTCAGCCCGAGCGCTATTTTCGCCCTCGACACCCTTGGCTCCACCGCCGAGCGAGCGAGCGAGTGCGAGCGCTTTGTCATCAAGGGCAGTGGGGGGGGGGGAGGTTATTTCTTGCAACCCTTTAGCGAATTCGCAACACTTTGTGCAACGGCGGCCGTACGGAAATATCGTCGTGCATTTTCGCTATCACCACGTTACGAGCAGGTGACATCAACAGCGGTGTGCCGCCACCGCCGCCGGTGAGAAAAGCCTCTCAAGGAGTCTCCACCGTTGAGTTTCGGCAGGGTCCTTTTTATGATCGGATTTAACAAAACAAAAAATGGTCCCTTTTCAATTGACTGCTGGTCTCCCCCCGCGGTCATTTCACCAAACTACGCGGTGATGGTGACGAGGGGAACGGCGCCTGGAACCGGTTCATGATATCGCTCACAACTCTAAGCCAGCGTCAGGGATCGAACTCGGCTGTCCGGCGTTCGTGAATAACCGATGCGTCGTCGCCGCTCTTACCCTTTTATTGGCACGCCTGGCGAAATCGTTATCGAGTGCTCTACCGTGCACGGGCAGAGTTGAGCGGCGGCGGCGGGGAGGAGGAGAAGCGACAGATCGGGGGGAGGCGGCGGAGGTTGGTGGGGCCCCGGTGCTTGGGCTGGCTCGTGAAATGTGACAAGCGGGGGGCCGATGCGCGGCGTGTAGAGAATTCCGATCTCACAGGCGGAGCAAGTCTCCCCGCTCACGTGAGCGCGGCGTGCTGCTCGGCACTGCCGGAGGGCCCTCGAGCCGGTGGCGGACAGCGTACAACTGCTACGCGGTGTTGGCTGGCGTCTCCCGAGGACAACCACCGCATTAATCCTTCTAAAGGACATCTAAATAAAGATTCTGATTCTGATTGAACCTGGGGGTGGGACGGGGGCGGAAGATTGTCCGGAGTTAAACGCCAGCCAAGATTCTAAAATCTTCTCAGCACGAGTCGAATTGTCTGCCACGACACCACCTGGCTGCGCTTGACATTCCGCAGTACACAGTGTGCAGTCATTTGTACGCTTGCACACGTACGCACGCACGCACGTACGCAAACGGAAATACAATGCAGTTCATCGCTCGGTATGTACACTATGCAGAACCATGATTTTACTCCAAACAACTATTATACGTCATTATATTTTTTCTCCCCATTCGGGGCAGTGTTGACAAACGTGTCGACTTCTTTCAATTGATCAGTAACTGTAAACAGACAGCCCTGTGAGAGCTCCTGCACGAGACATTTTATCTAGGTTTGAACGTACGTACGTATCTTTCACTTCTTTCTCGTTCCGTACGTAGCAAACCACGTTCGTCGGAGGAACAGTTGATTTTTGCAATCAAAGAGTTTCCGGCGTTCGATTTCACTGGCGGGAATTTGGGCCACGACAGACACGATGGAAACGTAGCACTCCGCCACAATGTCACGGGGTCCTCAAGATCTACTTCACAGCTCGAGGTGATGAGAGTTGCGCACTACGGAGCATCTGTTTGGATCACGAGCTAGATTTCCACTTTGCAGACCAAAGTCCACGTTTTTTTTTATTGGCCACTCTCAACACGGAGGCGACGACGACGACGACATCACCGTCCTACTCCCCTAAAGATTCATGGCCAACACATTCGTCTCGAAGAGTCCTTGGACGTTGCCATCGAGATCTCCCGAACAGTATTGCCGCACGCGAGAACAGGATCACCACATTTATGCCGCTTTTGTTCCAAGCAGCCCCCAGTCAAAGCCTCCGTACCCATGCGGCGCGCTGGCTAACGTTGCATCAGCCGTCTCGGCTGGGTCGGCCATTGAAATAAAACAAAACCTTCAACTCAATCAACCTAAACTGAAATAAACCGATTTACTGGGTTAATTCGCCACGGATTTATTTCGGGGCGAGTGCAGCGGGAATCGAACCGTCGGCGCCACATTGAACTGATTGACCGCTAAGCTGAAAAACCGCTCCAAAAACACAAAGATCCCCCGCGTAGCCTTCACAGACTGTTGGGGCATGTGCTGTTAGCGAGTAGCATCTATGAAGGCCGGCACGGCACACGAGGGGGTGGGTGGCCAGCACCACGCCCGACCGCCTTTGTCTCCCCAGTGGTGGTGTTTACCCACCGCACCACTGACGATAATCTGAACCGGTCCGGGAACTCCAATAGATTGACTCGGACTCAGATGAGTACCTGGTGCGGTGTATAAACATCGCCATGCGGGAGACAAAGGCGGCCGGGCGTGGTGATGGCCACCCACCCCCTCGTGTGCCGTGCCGGCCTTCATAGGTGCTATTACTCGCTAACAGCCCTTGCTCGAACAGTCTGTTAAGGCTACACGGGGGATCTTTGTCTTCCTTACCACGGGCACACACACACACATGTGCACTCACGCGGCCATTTCATGAAGCCTGAAGCCTTGGAGGCGGGCCGGGGGGGGAGGCTGTGATTTCACACCGAGGTCGTGTGGTGCTGATGAGGTCTGGGTGGGCAAGACCACGGGGCGTAGGGGGAGGGTGCGGGGGTTACTGCGGGGGATGGGCAGGAGGAAGGGGACGGGGCCGGTGGGAACAGCTGACTGCCTCTTCTTGACAAAGGACCCGAATGTGTGCGTCCTCGACCTGAAATAGCCGTCGAGAAAGGGATGCGTTTTCTTTTTTAAGCAACGGCATTTAAGCAGCTCCGGTCAAATTTTCTATTCTTATGCCAAGGGCTCAAGCGTACGATCGTGTGTGCATTTCATCAAGTGTACAGAACGTAAATTGTGTCGTGTGTGGGTGTGTGTGCGCGCGTCCGTGTTTTATTTATGCGTGCGGTGGCGGCAGTGCAATGGTGCACAAAATACCGCACAGCAAGTTGGTGATCTGGTGAAGGAGCATAAACCATCACACGAACTCCGGTCCATCCTAGCAGCAGCGGCTTTTGGGTGGCCATCGAACAAAGACGGTCACCGCATCGAGCGCCTTTGAATGCGCTTCTGCGGCCGTCTGGAACGCCCTTCTGACATCCAGAAGCACTTTCAAATTATCTCGATTGAAAACTCATTTCTTTAGAACTTTTCGTGCTAAGTTCGTAATCCTTCCCCTGCACCTCCGATTAGCGCGGTTGGCTACGTACGGCGCGAAAGAAGTTCAACGTACGTACAAACAACCGGGGGTTCGATTCCCAGGCACGTGCATCGATGTCGAGCGGCATGGAGAGCAACCCTGCCAACCGGCCGAGGTGGCCCGGGCCGACAAGAAGAGCACCGGGTATCGCGTGCGTCGGGGGGGGCGACGAGCCGCACCCCAGTGTGGTGCCCGTGTCGACTTTAACAAGTGCTCGCCAACAGCACGAGCCTCCGTGGGTCTCGAGAGGGATAAACGGGGGCTATATGTGTGTGCCCGTGTTAGAAAAAAACTAAACAAGGGTGGTGTCTCCTATGCCACGGATTGCTTCATACCTTTCTTGAGCGTCTGCCAGGAATGGGGTGCGTGCAGCGTGGTGTCAGCGGGTGAACCTTAACCAATTCCATATATATTTTAAGCAACAACAACAAAACAACTCGCTTGCAGCGGATTGGAATAGTTGTAGGGTACAGCAATATGGGGGGGGGGGGCAAGTGGATGCTGCTCCTCCTTGTAATGAGTGAAGCCATGGCAATCAAATATTAATGTGTGTAAGCCTTCTGTCAACACCGGCAGTCAATCTCCACTCAGCGAGCGGTCCCTCCTCCTGTGCCGAAACTGGCCTGGAAATGCCTCTCTCCCCCAACCCATGCCAGCGTCGTCCCACTGTTCAAGTCCCTGGCACAAAGAGCCCCTTCCCCCCCACCGCCCACACTTACAAACCATGACCTCAACCGATCTATTTCCATTCAGCCACACAGCGCTCTTTTCAGAAGCGACCCTGGGCCATCACGAACGATAGCTCAACGAAGGCGGCCTCATCATCGCGTGGAAATTCACGGCAGCAAAATCATCTGGACGCGTCGTGTCTATTCGACACGAGGAGGGGTAAAAAGCCAGAGGGCTCTGGCAAAAATCTACACGGCCACTGGGAGAGAGAGCACGCAAACTCCAAATACAGAGGCGACAGGCTCAGGATCGAACCCACGACCTCCTGTATGCCAGGCAAGGTAGTTAACGTCTCCTAGCCACCGTGGGGCCTCGGCCTTCTCTGTCTCTCCTATCGCAGCTCTTCCTGCGTTGTGGCCTCTCCTCATCGCTGTTATAAACTCTCCACGCACATCCACCAGTCACCTCCTCCTGCCCGACGTTCTCCCTCATCGTGTCGGCACGTGTCGAGGTGCCGATGGATCTTGATTCATCCGCCGCTGGTTTGATAACTGGGACATGTACTTGAACTGAAGATGATGATGTTGATAAACAAGTTGGGTTTATAAAGGGGAGACATTTTTAATGTTCTGCAAAACAGATCAAAATGTCCTTTATCAAATACTGCAAAGCCAAATTGAATCTCAAAATGAGGACTTGGGGAAAAAATGCATCTATTAGTCGACTGATCATGGCTCATAATAAACGATGATGAATCTTAACACACTTTTTTCCTTCAGGGTTCTGCGTCAAGATATTTGGCCATACACTCAAAGGCGAACATGCGTTCCCCTAATAAGGGCTGTTTTTATGAATGTTAAATGTTGCGTTACAGTGTCACTTAACCTTGTATTGCATGACTATATCATACGCAAAAGTCAAACATTCCGTTTTACAAGGGCAAAAATCGTACATCTAACGAATGACGAAGCCAAAACAAAACACAAAAACTCGATCATCTCAGCCAACGGACCTTCGCGAGAAGGGCGACCTTACACGCTTCGATGTGGTAACGAGAGAAGGGGGTGTTGCACCGCAAGCACCACGAGCCAGACGCGGGAGTGCGAGTTGCCAGGGCAGGACAACCTCGCCCGCCCGCTCGCTCGCGGTAAACAGGCCTCCGTATCGCAGGCCTGGGGACGGCATGTCCTCCGGGCGGATCACAGATCTCATTCCGCGCTCGTGCACGCGTGCGGCATGTTCCACTCGGGCGTGAGAGGAGGAGGCGGAGGCCTTGGCCCTTTGCCCTCATCCTCCATTGCGAAAAATATGTACGGGTGGCGAAAAAAATAACACACGGTAAAGGCCGACTTAAATACTTGTACCCACAACACAATCATTTAGAAATGTTTACATAAAAGATGACCAAGTGCGTGTTGTTTTTTTTAAAAATTCAAATCACACAAATGATACAGATTAAGAAAATAGTTAAGACTTAATGCAACTGCAGTGGAACATCGTCCTAAAAGCATCTACACTGCCTTTACAAATGCCACCACGCGGAAAATGCATCCTGGAGAATAACGCACCGCAGCTAAAAGCCATCGGTGCTCTGCTGCAGCAGAAACAGCGGCGCACGCGAATGAATCTCAGAATCAAGACTGCTGGAGCGTGACACGTGTGCTCTCCTGCGAGAGAAAAGCTTTGATCACAATGGCCGGTCGCAGCCATGTGCCGAGATGGGTCGGGGGACAGTCAATTCCAAAATTGCGTACTGTATTCTCGGACCTCCTCCGTTGTCTGTTTGCATCTTAATACATTACGATATTTAAAAGTACAATGATTTACAAAATGAGGCTTCTTGCTATGGGGCTTGACGGCAGACAGGCAAACTCCTCGGCCTTGTAAGCAGGTTGCCAGCTAGGCCTGCTCACTGCCTTCTGTTTTTTCTCTTCTGCTCGGTGTGAAACTCGCCTTCCACAAAAAGGAGAAACATGCCATCAGATATACCGCCGAGTAGTGTCGGGGCAAAGTCTTGTTAATATAAACACGGCAAGAAGAGCTGAGCAGGCATTTCGACACTTGCGAATCCCGGAGCTTCCATTTTGTTTTCTGTCGTCAGAACATGGTGGAAAACTATTTTCAAAATGCAATATCACGAGCCCATGTGTCAGAGCGGCTCGTTCAGCAGGCGATGGAGGTCGCGGCAGCTCGAGAAATTTCTCAGCTGCCGGGCGGTGCATGGGCGCGCGCACACAGTAATCTTGTTTAGAAGACAAGCCGTCAATCAGGAGAGGTTGTGTCACACCAGGCAAGCCAATTGGCACAGCCTGTGGTACGGTTACTCTCTGAACATCGTTTAAAAAATATATGAAAGAACTAATCTTGTAAGCAAAACCAGGTTAAGAGAAACAAGCGCACGTATCAGCCGAATAACAGTTATTGTACACTATGGGGACCTCATTTGCCAGTAAAAATACGATAATTGGTTCTTTACCCTTCTATCTGGCAACAAAACTGACACCTTTTTGCAAGGAGTCATGTTTGCATAGACCGCAATACCTGCAGTCATAATACAAACAAAAGAACATAACTCTGATAGTGCACATTATCAGAGTTATGTTCTTTTGTTTGTATTATGACTGCAGGTATTGCGGTCTATGCAAACATGACTCCTTGCAAAAAGGTGTCAGTTTTGTTGCCAGATAGAAGGGTAAAGAACCAATTATCAACAGTTATTTTGTTTGGTGTCCAAGCACGCACAGAGGTACTCCTGTGACGTAAACACATATTTGATTATTATGGTCACAGAAATTGGGAAGACATAACAATGGAAGATAATGAGAAAAGATAGCCGAAATCCTCAGTGGAATTCTGGCCAACAAAAGGCGGGCTTGTGGGGCTGATAGGCCATACTACACCACCATAACCATATATGGTAACAGAGAAGGAATTTTAGTGGGTTCAAGGGTCATTATGCTAGAAGGCACATGTGCGAGACAGTCGGCAAAAGATTAGAAATCTGCAGCAGCGTCAATGCCTCTTGAAAAAAGCTCTGCCCATTGTTTTACCTAAAGCGGACTGCGGTCACGGATTTCTATCTGGAGTCTGTTCACGTACGACAGAGGGTGCACATACACGGGCCTGTAATTACACAGCAAAGCCAGGTTCCTATTCCTGGACACAGTGTGCTTATTCGCCAGAGGCATCGGTCTGTGACCCTGGTCTCGTCATAAAATGGCTACCCGGTGGAGTTGGTGAACATAAGCACCAGGGAGACAAAAGAGGCTGGGCACAGTGCATGCCACACCTCCTAATGTATTATTCTGGCCTTAATAGGTACTCGCCAACAGAACTTACCCCGATCGCCCACAATGATGAATGAGAGGACGTGTGTTTTTTTGGCTGGGTAAAATTTTAAAAGAGCCATTCTCAAAACAATTGAATGTCTCTGCCTATATGCGTTACAACTGCCGCAAACGCGCGTGAGCGTGTGTGCTGTGTCGAATGAATATGCGCTCGCGTCTCCTTCATGAATGGGCAATTTAAAGACGAGCCGCAGTGTGGTCCGTGGCCATATGGATCATAAACTAAACCACCGTGGCCTGCGCTCCTTCATCCGAGGGGGAGGAACAGCAAAACAAACTCCACCAACTCTCTCCTGAAAGCCCTCTTATCGCGACTCGCAGACATCGACGTTGGCAATTAGCCCTTGAACAAATTGCCATAAGCAGGGATGGACAATAGTACGTACTGTACATGAATTTCAGGTCGCAGGGTTTATTGGGATTTAAAGCCCACGGGCATCCAGTGATACATTTTAATATTCCTCCCAGAGCTTTATTGACTCGCAACACTGCTAGTGGCGTGCGTACGGTTTCTTTGGCAGCACAGAGAGCACGCTCAGTTTAAAAGGCCACCCTTTGAGGCCTAAGAAACAAAAAAAAACATTTACGTCCACACGGATTTACATTTGCATCGCTCGCTTTGTCAGCGCCACAGCTTGCGATTGTTTTACAGCGCGTTGGCAGGCGCACGTAGACGCTCACGAGGACTCGAGGAAGTAGCATTGGCGAGCACCTATTAAGGCCGATCATGTCACCACCATACACGCTTGCGCCTTTGTCTCTGAAGCGCCGATGTTGAGCCAACATAGGAGTGGCGCAAGACATGCCCAGATATCCACTTGTCACCGATGGCCAATAATTATCAACCCAGGTCACGGGGCCCAAACGCACAAACCGCTTGACGCCACCGCCATTCACGACCACTCGACTCCGTTTGGCATTACAGACTGCAACCCTCCGATTGGCACGGTTGGCTACGCACGGCGCGAAAGAAGTTCAACGTACGTGCATACACGTTCCGTTTGCGAGCACGTATTAACACGGTAGACAAAGACGGTGTGTTGTGGCCCAAAAACCACACCTGGCTGACCTTATCTCCACAGGGATGATGTTTACACAACGTTACCAATACTGGTTCAAGGCTGAGTTAATGTAAACGAAGCCAGGACTGGTTCAGATCCCAATTTCCATTGTACTTGCTCAGACGAGAATCAAACTCGGCTCACCAGGATTGCAGCAATGTCAGTGAACCGCGTGCGAGCGAGTGAGTGAGCGAGCGCACACACAAACACACGACAAAGATCCCCCGTGTAGCCTGAACAGACTGTTGGGGCAAGTGCTGTTAGCGAGCAGCACCTATGAAGGCCCCCAACCCCGCACGGAACACAAACGAAATAAAAAGAGAAGA
This sequence comes from Lethenteron reissneri, assembly GCF_015708825.2. Lineage (NCBI taxonomy): Eukaryota > Metazoa > Chordata > Hyperoartia > Petromyzontiformes > Petromyzontidae > Lethenteron > Lethenteron reissneri. Next base: position 9,140,818 of record NC_083782.1, read on the forward strand.
GAAAACTGTACAAAGCAACGTCAACAAAAAAATACCCGGTGCCTAAAGCGTCTGGGCGAGGGAGAGACGTCACACGTTCCCTGATCGCGTGTGCGACTGAGCGTGCGTGCGTACACGCGTACGGCGTACTAGGGAGACAAAGGCGGCCAGGCGTGGTGCTGACCGCCCACACACTGCCGTGCCATGCCGGCTTTCATAGGTGCTCGCTAACGGCCTACAAGTCTGTTAGGGCTACATGGGGAAGGGGGGGAGGGGCAGTCTGTCTTTGTTGCGTGGCGTACGATCCTCTGCCGAGTTCCGTTTTTTGTCTCCTTCCACTTGGAGAACTTCGCAATGACGGGCCACATTCTGCAAACGAACTCGCGGCAACAAAAAAAATAAGGCGCCTCTCCTAAGCCCCGTGATTGTGAAGGGGATTCGCACTGCGAAGCTCTTTCAGAGGAGACCTTAAGCCAGCGCTGTGAATACCGATGAGACACATCGCACGCACAAAGACTCTCTCGTCCTGCCTGGTAGATCGCGGCTGCCCGGGGGGTCTGAGCGAGCGCGCCCATTGGGGGGGGTCGGGTATGGCGAGCGAGCGAGCGCTGTGCCCACGCACGCCCGCAGATGCCTTCGTCTTCCACCGCTGCCGATATTCAACGGCGAGTTGGCGCAAGGGAGGCCCCGGCACGCTCACGGTACGATAGGCAACGAGGAATTAAGCCGGGGGTCACGAAGACTGCGGCGAAGGGGGTTAACCGCTGCACCACTGCTCCCCACGCATCCCCCCCACCCACCTACGCTAACCACCGCACACACACACGCATTTAGATTTCACGCAAAACCACCACGATTTCTGGTTATAAATGTATCAGCTCTGCACTTCGGCGCCGTGAACGTGGTTCTATAGCAGCCACAAAGAGGCGCGAGGTGCCTTAATTAGCACGGGCTGAAAACATTTCATAATTAGACAAAACACGAAGTTTTAACTCCACTTTTTTCCCTCGCTTCGATGCAAATTCGTCAATGCGGTTTGGTTCCGCTGAAAAAGACACGGGGCGAATGGAAAAAATATCAACTCGATCTGGAATAAAATCCCCCAAACCCCCCCCCCCTGCCCAATCGCCTTTCCAAAAAGAAAAAGCACACAGATTCTGCCGTGCGACGGGGTCTGGTTTAAACAACGTGCGGTGGTGCCAGGAGGTGGCGGGCCGGGGGAGGGGGAAGTATGGTCCCGCTTCCGTCTTTGAAATTGCAGTGTCACCAGCGAGCATGCACCACCCCCCCCCCCCTGCTCTGCAAAAGACAGATAAGCCCAAGCAGAGCACCCAGGCAGCCGCCGAGCGTGATGGTGGTGGGTGCTGCCACCCGCCCGCCCACCCGGCCAGCCCAGCCAGCCCCAGCCCATCATGGATTTATGAATGCATTTATTAAAACGGAGAACGATGTCGAGAGCTGGAGAGAGCAATCATTTGCTGGTGTCTTTAAAACAAAACATAGCAAGAAGAAGCCTGGTCGAGAACCCACTCCACATGCGGGTAGAGAGGCAGAGATCCGCCAATATCTGGCACACACAAAAAAACTAGCCCAAATGTGCCGCTGGTTTTTCCTGACGCAGTACAAACCCGATGTCCAGACTGGTTTGCGCCAACACTTTAGATTTCGCTTTAAGGAGTGTCCTTTGCTTGTAAATTCCAGCTAAAAGGTGCCATGGGGTTGGCACGCTCCAACTCACACGAGCAGAATGTTGAGTACTCTTAGGTTTTTTCGGTAAAGTCACGTAGGTAAAAAATAAAAAATAAAATAATAGAAATAATAAATCTAGCTGTGACGGTCCCACCTGATGACGGAGACTTGTGTTGCCTCCGAAACTTCGTGATTCATAATTTAATTTCTATTATTATTTCTATTATTTTATTTGTATAATTTATTTTTACCTACGTGACTTTACCGAAAAAACCTAAGAGTATGAATCCTTGCAGTCACGAAAGCTTCAAATCCAGAATGTTGAGTTCACATCCACAGTCATGGGTTGACACGCAGAATCCCTGAAAACAACTGCTTTGCAAAGAAAGATCCCCCGTCGCAGAAACGTGGAGTTTCCGCCAGTTGCCAGAGGCTGCCGACAAGAGTCAAGCGACGCTCATTGCTCGTTCGAGCAGAGAGACACACTCCGGGGTTCGTGCTTGTGTCGATAAGAGATAAGGAAGATGCAATGAGAGGAGGGCGCAGAGGGAAGGGTGCGGTGAAACGAGATATGAGGGCAGTGGCTGTGACGAGAGAGGAGCCGCAGAATGGTAGAAGATGCGAGCAGCTGGCCTCGTGCAATAACTGCGACTTCTTTGGCTACGAAAGAAGAGACTTTGTCTGTTTAAAGCTTTGGTCACTGCAGGGATTCATCTTCTTGGTTCTTTCGGTAAAGTCACGTAGAAGGGAAATAATAAAATAATAAAAATAAAACATAATAAAATAATTCTCACGACGTTTCGGCCTCAACAGCTACTGCCGTTGAGGCCGAAACGCCGTCGAGGCCGAAACGTCGTGAGAATTATTTTATTATGTTTTATTTTTATTATTTTATTATTTCCCTTCTACGTGACTTTACCGAAAGAACCAAGAAGACTTTGTCTGGCTCGGAATGTTTGGCAATGCGGGGCTCCACCCCCAAGTGATTCACCGAGACACTAAATTACAGGTGCGCACTCGAAATGTCACAAACCTTCCTTTTTCCCCTTTCCCTCCCCAGCCCCAGCTTCCACCCCCCCCCAATCACCCCAAAAATCTCAAAGCACGGGCATTCTTTGGAGCAATAAGCAGCGCTCCCTAAATTATTGTCTCGAGCCCTAGCGTCAAGCCACGGTTTGATTTATTTATTGATGTCCTTTATTTAAGCAAGAGAGAGCCCATTAAGATTTGTTACATCACTCGCAAGGGAGACGTGGTGGAGCTAGAGTTATGTTCGGACATAAAAGTGGAGCAACGACAACAACATACTTGGGCCTCTGCAAGTCTGAAATCAATCGCAGAGCGCCAGTAAATGTGTGCGTGGGCAGGCGTGTGTATGTGTGTGTGCGAATGTCTGCACGGGGAGCTGTCGTGTAGTGGTTCGCGCACAGCACCACAAACCCAGCGATCCCAGTTCGATTCCCGCTCACGGGGCCGACACCAGTGACGATTATTGATGATGACTCGGCCCTTAAAATGAGTAATTGATGTGGTTTGTAAAGGTCTACCCCTGGCCGTGCCAAAAGAGCTTTACCCCAACAGTCTGTTAAGGGCTTCATGGAAGATTGTGTGTATGTTGGAGCGGTGGTGCAGTGTGCAGTATGCTTTAATTCCAGTCACCTGAACCAGATAAGCGTTCATCATATTTGAACCTATTTCTGACCCCCACCTCCCCTCGGTTGACTCAGCCTAAATTGAATTACTACTAGAGTAAGAATTACTACTGAAATGAGCCAAGAATGTCTGTTTGTGTGTATCGTGCGTGACGTCACTCCACATGCCGCACCTCCCCGTCATTAATATTCACGAGCGGATGGATTTTTTTTCGGAAATTCGCTTTAAATTTGACGTTTCTTTATTGGAAGTGAATCTAATACATTATTCTACACAGCAACAAAGTGGATTTGATGTCTTCATTTATTTCTTCAACACTTGAGACAAAAGGCAAGTCTAATTGATGCTTCTACATTGTGGTAAAATAGACATTTATCCATGATTTTCCAGATATTGTATCGCTTTACAATTTATTTCAACCCCAGCGACTGAAAGCAGAAGAGAATAAAGTATCAGAGCAGTGAATTTGAATAAATTGAAGGTCAATTAAATACAGTGCTACAGTGACATGAAGTGAGGTGTTTTATGACGTAGTTTTGTGCAAGAATCACTGCCATTAATACAGCGCTACAGTGAACTGCAGTGAAGTGTTTGATGACGTACTTTCGTGCAAGATTCACTGCCATTAAATTTACACAAGATACAATGATACCCTGCTCAATTTTTTCGTAAATATTACAGCTTCCGTCCTTGGACGGGCAAACAAGCTAGCGATAAAAATAAACGGTCTGAACATCAGCACTGTGGAGACAAACCTGACAGGGCATGGCACAGGTCACAACACCCCCTCGTGTACCGTCCCAGCCTTAATAGGCGCTCACTAAAAAACAGTTGCTCCGATAATCAATACGGACGCAGAGGACACAACATTGCTCATAGTGGTGTGTGGGTGTGTGCGTGTCGAGCAGTATTCGTGTGGTATACACTGGTTCGCTGGGCGATAATCGCAAAAGTCAGGTTCGATTCCTGGCTATCACGCGCAAAACCATCAAGATATAGGAAGTCTAATCCTGGCCTGTAACTCCCTTAGGTCTCCTCGGCCTAAAATTAAATGTGCAGCATGGCGGTCATCGCGATGTTGCTCACACGCAGCGACTCCCACCATCGCTTGCAATCGGAAGTGATTTTCATCAATGTATCGACTGACAACACTCCACAGACGCTTAAGCAGCAAAACGTAAACCTGTTAATATATTATGACATGGATCCAAATCCTCTCGCAGCAATCTGTGCAACCAAGGTCAGCTCGGCGGAAAGTGGGCTGCGGCATCGCGATGCCAGCAAGCCGAGGTTCGAGTCCTGGCCACGATCATTAATTTCGGTGGCGATTTCGTTGCCCGGAGCTGGCGGCTTGGGCCTCCTCTAGGTTTGACTCAGCCTCGAGTGAGCACACCCTGACTCAGCCAGCCAGGTGAACGTCATGAGCACTGGGGAAAACAAAGGCAGCCAGGACTGTGGATGGGTGTGAGGATTACACCGCCGTCATTCACGTGAGCGACTCATGAGTATTAATGTTCAGGGACTGCGCTGTGTCAATCCACTGCTGGATGAGGATCTCCCCCGCGCTCTGTGGGGTCCAGGCCTGGCGAGCACGAGTTGGTGGAAAGCAGAAGGGAGCTCGGGTCGAGGAGCATAAAAGCTGTGCTGCTGTCCGACTCCCCTAGGTCGACTCGGCCTCAAATAACTACCTGGTGCGGTGTGTACACAACGTTAGCTAGGCAGACGAAGTCGGCCGGGCGTGGTGCTGGCCACCCACCCCCCTCGTGTGCCATTCCGGCCTTCATAGTTGCTCGCTAACAGCACTTGCTCCAAGAGTCCGTTGAAGGCTATACGGGCTGGACCTTTGTCTTTGCATACGGCACAATAAGCCCGTGCGCGTTAGTCCACGCGCAATTGCCGAATTCCGTGGCGTAACTGACTCAGGCTAGACAATTGCGTTGACATCGTTAATAAAGTATGGTACTGTATGCAGAAGTGAAAAAAAATATTTAAAAAAATAAAGAGAAAGGCGGGGGGGGGGGGGATGAGCTGCAAAAGCAATGACCCGTTTCGTTCACCCGCCCAGTCCCTCTAAATGTAAAATATGTGCAGCTGCTAGACCCCATAGAGACCCTAATCTGACAAGAGGGCGAGGAGGAATATACCAACTCGGCTCGTGGGTGGGGGTGTATGGGGGGGGGGAGAGAGACGATACAGATGGGGCTTCCCTTTTCAATAAGGCCAAACAAAAGGGCGTCCAATTTTCAGCCACTGTTCATGTGAGCGTAAATCTCGCAAATTGCTGGGCACGCTGTCAGTATGCACGTGCGAGTGTGTGTGTGTGAGAGACATCACCAGAAGAGACAAAGCCTGGCTGGCTGGGTGTGGCTCTTGCCCTTACCACCACCACCTCGCGTGCCATTAATGCATCAGTGGATGCTCACGACCCGAATATGTCTCCTAACGGTCTGCAAGGCTAATTCGAAACAAGGCGGTCATTGCATGTGCACGGGGAGTGGTAATGCAGCGGTTGACTAAATGCACAACGAACCCGGCGACCTGAGTTCCATTCCCCGCTCACAGCCGAGACAAGCGACGAATATCTTAAGTCGGTCCGAGTTCGAAGCAGCGGGTGGAAACATCACCACTTGGGAGACAAAGGTGGCAGGGTGCGGGGCTGGCCCCAGCCGCCCCATCTGGTACTGAACGTGACTTAATAGGTGCACGCGAACAGACTTTGCTCCCAATGGTCTGGAAGCCTTAGCGGGGTCTTTGTGTGTGCACCGTTCCACAGGCGATGACTCAATTTGGCCCAAATACAGCAGCTGCACGCAACAGAATGAGTTCATTCACAAATAGCACGCAATTTGTGAACAACAAAGCAGTTAAACCGACATAACCAATGGTAAACATTGCGCGGTAAACAGCACACATGGAACTTATAGCAGCCCAATACTCCAGACGCACGTTTCTAAATGTGAAGGTAAAAACTGGAGGACCCGGAGTAAAACCCACACGACCACCACAGGGAGAACATGCAACCTCCGAATATCCAGGCGTCAGGGTCGGGATTGAACCCACGACCTCCTGTATACCAAGCGAGGTGGTTAACATCTCGCCAACGAAGCGAAGGCACCGGTGCAGTCACACAAAGCATACCACAGTCCTTGTCAACTCCAGTCACACGGCTCCTACGACAAAGGACTCTGAGCATGTTCTCGACAACGCAGACAATTATTTAGTTTGAGTCACGTATTGTGTCATTTTGCGTTGAACTGAGACCCCATTATCACAAGGGAAGGGCTCTTGCCTACAGGATCGTCAGTTCACCAGCACTGATTCAAGCCCAGCTCTGCTGATGAGTCACTGAATGTCGAAATCGGTCCAGTTCGTTTGTCTTGAAACAATGCTTCTGAAATGCGCTCCCAGAAGGCCACGCAACCGATGGGCCTGCGCAAGAAATAATTGTCTCACGTCGGGAGACGGAAATATGAAGGAGACGCATTGTCTGCGTATTTTGTTATTTACGTTCTGCACAACAATGCCAATGATTATATTGAGTTATGTACGAGCACAGTCCAGGCACGATGCGTGGGAGTGGGCGCCCGAGACGCTCGCAGACAATGGCCCATGGTCGCGGACCGATGTCACGGGGATCTTTCATTTCCGTTCGGCTGCCAGATATCTTCGCCAATAATGCTCATTGTGTTTTCTTACAAATACAGAAAGATATGGGGGGGGGGAGAAGGAGGGTCGGGGGTGGCAGTAGTCCAGAACACAAGACGTTCAAGTGTTTTGCCCTCTTTATGGCTCATCGGCGGAACTGGAACTCGACTACGCGACTGCCGGGGACACTCGCTCTTTTGGCAGACGCCAAAACTCGTGGGGAGCTCGCCAGCGTTGTGAAGATCCTGGGCGACAGGCGGGAAGAAGGAAGAACCCAAACGTTTTACTGGGTCCTTCCTATGTTCATCGGTAAGCATGACCCAGCCATGCAATGCCAATGATGTCCCAGAGTGGTGATATTTGAGTGAGCAAACTCGGATGGATGTGGAGGTCCTGTGCATTCTTTTATATGTGTATACATGTACACGACAGTTTAAAAAGAAGTTAAACAATTTTCAGTATTTTGCGAGTGCACTGCTGGATGGAAACCTCTCCACAACATGTTGATCTTGGGGGTTTATTTGACCATTCTAATAAAAAAAAAATATTGCACCTTGTAAGGCCCACTGAACCATACAACTCTTTTTCAGAATCGACCTGGCGATTGCAAATGATAGCCCAATGAAGTGGCTTATCGTGTGGAAATTTATAGCGGCTAAATTACTCTCTGAACGCGTGATGTAGATTCTAAAATGTAGAGGGCAAAACCGGAGGACCCGGAGAGATACACAGGAAGGGGGGAAGGCTGCTTGTAGTGGACCTACATGGGTAGCACGTGTACATCCACACAATAATAATAATCATGCCGGCTAACCACATCGATAACGGTCAATGTAAAAATGTGGATCGGTTTAAACAACAATTGGGGGTAGTATTTACCTTCAATAAGGGCTCTGAAGCAGCATTTAAAATTACACATTCCTGTGGCCAGGGCCAGTCCATCCACTGGCCTATCACTGTTGGTGGCTGTGAAGGCCGCATGTAATATAATATAAATGCGATGGTCAATTCCCGATTGCTTAAGGTTGGAGCGTGCTGCTTTAAGGCATTGCAACATTAAATAGTAATACGTCTGTGTGGCCAGCTCTTGCAAAGCCCACGTGCTCATCTGTCTCCGGGCAGAAATAAAAAAAAAACCCAGAGAATATGTAATTATTGCTCACGACTCCAGCTTTTATATAAAACTCACGACTCACAGATTTGGCAGGCGGGGGAAGGTTTTTTTTTTTTGCCCAGGCACAACGCCCACTCAAGCGGCCCGAATCACGACAAAACACAATTGGGCGAGAGAACAACACGGCGAATGCAAATAATGAAATAAAGGCCAATCGCCATTGACTAAATAAGGCAAATGGGAGGGAGAGGATTGAGGCCACGGGCAGTCACGACGCCACAATCCACTCAGGGAACAATCGAGAGAGACATCAAAGGAGAGCCATAGTCACGACTCTCTCTCCTCTCTGTGTCATCACCCCCCGCTCGCTTGGGAGACCCCCCCACCCGCCACAACCCTCCTCCTCACCGCTGCCGCTCGGAGGGGAGAGACCCGCTCCCCTATGCCCCATTCCCGCTGAGCCATGTCGATCAGCCGATTTCGCTGCTCCAAACATTGTCTTCGCGGGCAGCGGCGATAGACGATCGATTGCGAGAGTATTTTTTGCCAAGGCGTACGGAAGGATTTATTGGTTTTATTTTTTTTAAAGTTTTGCCGGCTGGCTGGCTGTCTGGCTGGCTGGACAACGGACAGTCACGTCTAAAGGATGTGTTTACCGACAAGCAATCATGCGTTTTACTTATTTTAATCCTGACCTTAAAAAATTGAGCACAAAGGAAAACATACAGCTACCTAAAATCTTACGTAAGGAACTTGCAAAATATGTTTTACGTAACGTATGTGTATAATATTATTTTTACTATTAAAACACGTTTTCTTAATGTCACGTGAAAATAAATAACCTTCATTTTCACCGAACACACTCACAAAGAAGCCACCTCTTTTTTATAGGCAAAAAAAATTGCTACTTCCGGTGACTGTTATCTTGGTAAATGCTGTTGTTGCTTAACACCTACATGGAAAACTAATTTCTTTAGAACAGTTTTTTTTATGTTTAGTTTGTTTTTCTCCCCCCCCCCCCCCCCCGCACATCCGATTAGGGCGGTTTGCTTACAGTGCAAAGAGAGTTCAAAATACCTATGTAGTGACATAAAAGGTCTCACTATAGTGTAGCGACAGTACCGAGTGAAGAGTGGTACTGTATGTAGAGCTTCTCTCTAGCACCAGAGTGAGTATGCCATGGAAGGCCTCTCTAGGGGGCATCGCGCTGGTGACGGCGAGAGAGAGGGCGGGCGAGGGCATGGTACTCTGGGTGAACCCGAGAGGGCACGTGACCGGACGAGGTGGAAAGGGGGCCCCCAAAAGGCGGTGAGAGGGACACGTGATGTGGGACCAGAGTCCTCGAGAAGGATCGAGAAGGATCGGGAATGGGGCGTGGCCAGGGATAGAGCCCGGTCTAGCCGGGTCCGAGAAAAGCCCGGTGCGGGGAGGCAGGAGAGGGCTGTCCTTGGAAATGGAATCTGCCGGCCAAGTCTTCGGGCTTCGCACAAGACACCGGGAGCCAGGCAGTGTGTTAGCTGACCTGGCCGATTATATAGTATTCCGGGAAGTGGTTCTACATGACTTTACCGAAAGAACCAAGAAGATGAATCCTTCCAGTCACAAAAGCTTTAAATCGAAATTTAGTGGTTATGTAGTTAACCGTGGTGGTCACCACCCTATATCGTTATCCTGCGAGTGGTTATGTAGTTACCCCGTTGGGTCCGGAATAAACGTGTTGCCTCCAGGTTCAAGTGCGTGCCTCAGTTGAACCCACGACACCTACGTACATACCTACTATATAAAGCCGCAATTGCGCAAGACGATTAATTTGTACAAGGTGGGGCTGGCGAGTCCAGCATCAGTTGATAGCCTCCTCCGTGTGCAACAATGACGACTCTGTTCCAGGTACCCATTCATGGCTGGGTCATCCTCGGGGAGGTTAGGTAAACCCAGGTGCAGATACCAATCGTGGCTCGTGCTGCGATCCGTGGCCAATTCACATTCATCATCGGAGTGCAATGTGCCCGCACGCATTTTCCAATGTCAAGGCCAAGAGGCTCCAACTCAAAACAACAAGACAACGATGATGGCAGCTCCTCTCTGCAGCTCGCCATCTTCTCATGCTATGACCCTCCCCACTGTTGAAGTTTTCCATAAAAAGGTAACTTTTTTTAAGCAACCCACCATAAGCCGAGCGGGTCCCCACCAGGATGTGAACTGGCAAAACCTTCCGACGGAGATGGACGCTCGTTCTGGATGGATGGGTACCAACTTGCATTGCAGTATGTCAAAATGTAAAGGGGAATAAAAACACTTCCTTGTGGAAGCGGGCAAAACGATTTCCTTTCTCCATTAACAACCATCCCCAAACGCACGCCTACAGCCATCGCCCACACAAAGCCGCATAACCCATTTTCACACGGCTTATATATATATAAATATATGAGTATTATAAATGTTGGGAGAACGGTGGTGCATTGGTTCGCACTCCGTGCTATGAATTTTATTTGCAGCCACAGCTAACATCAAGCTAAGTATAAATATTTTTTGTTTTACCAGGTAAAGCCCACTGGTCACAAATGAAAGCTCAACAAAGTGGCTTATCGCGTGGACATTTATAGCAGCCAAATACTCTAAAACGCATGTTTATAAATGTGGAGGGAAAAACCGGAGGACCCGGAGAAAAATCCATGCGACCATGAGGAGACACGCAAACTCAAAATATACAAACATCGTCAGGGTCGGGATCGAACCCACGAGCACCTGGCGAAGTAGTTAACATCACAAGCGGCGAGTGATAATCCAAACTAGTCCTCACAGCCCCTCCCACACTCCCTGCCCACCACAAACCCTGACCAGTTTGGTGAAGTATGATAACTTCCCCACTCCCATGACCAAAGCATATTCACAAAGTTCAATATTAATCAGACACCACACACGAGCGGATGCAAATCCATCACGCAATGCAGCGTTTTGATCGTTCCACGCAACTTCCCCAAAATCTTCTGACAAACGAGTCCCCATGAAAACAAACGGAACTTATTTGCATGCGACTGGGAAAATTAGAGACACAAGAAGCCAGGGGAAGACGGTGAATTAAATTACATAAGCAATTTGAACAAATGATATGCAGCTGGTAGTGTCTAATTCACAGTTCTTGAATAAATATCACGGACGGAGCTAAATGGACGTGGCACAGACAAAGAATGTGGGTACTCGTGTTTGGTTCTGCGGCTTTTCTGTGGCTAGCGACGCTGTCCGAGGACTGCAATTAAATTATGATTTTTTTTATCGATTGTCTCTGACGGCACAGTGTGGAAAAAAAAAACTAAGATACTGGATGCTGGAGAATATGATGCAAACCAATTTTCCAAGTGTCTAAATTAACACAAACAAAACATTTACGGAGCGTCTATGCGTAAAATAAATAAGCAAATAATTAAGACAGCTTTGAGAATTCAATTAATTAATTTGTAATTAAAGGGTCCTCCCGTAATTAACGCACCCATTTTCATCACGGTGGTGATTAGCCACTAATCATTTTTGTGCGAATATTAATTAATATCTTTATTTTGTGTTAGCCTGCTGCTGTCTGGAGAAAAATATCAACACAACCGCACTGCATGCGAAACCTGACCAATTAAGGCAATTAAACCTGGCCCAACAAACCGGAAGGGGAGAGTGCAAAGGTGAACATGTCAGGAGTGCAAAGGTCAGAGTTTCAAAGCACGGGTGACCAAGGGCCAGCCTCATCTCTGCATTAACTTTTTTTTTTTACATCGCTTCCAGAGCAGTGTGGACATAAATAGACAACATTTAGGGATGTTTAGCGTCGAGTTTTCTTGTGATTCCGGCCGTTAATGGTGAACGTTCTGCAGGCTGCATGGAATGATGGCACGAAGAACAACGCACAGGCGAGACACTTCTAACCTGCCAGGTGACGTGGGCTTTGCTGGGTATATTGCAGTAAAGCAAGTGGATTGATTATGGAAATTAATTTATTTACGGTTATTCCAAAGTATTTCGAGGCTTTTTTTAAGCGTAATTCTTGGGTTACTCGCAAACACATTTTTTTTTTAAATACCCGAGAACAAACTCTGCAAGCGTGTCAAGCAGAGCTCACAGTCTTACAACTCACTGCAGCTTTCCGTCAACAATTCAAACAAATTATATTTTCATTAAGCGCTTTCTCCAAAAAAAACACATTATTTCCTACCACTTTCGTTGTTGTTGTACTAATTGTACCTTAAATCCAAGGCTATATGAATGTTGGATCTGGTCATTGATGTAACAAGAGCCAATCGAGAAAATCCCGTTAGCACAGGTCGCAAAAAGGGTTTACAAAGTGCTGCCACGGATTTCTACCGTCCCCTTTCATCACCAGTAAAAAAAAAATAACAAGGGCTGCTTGTGAGGCCCATCTCACTTGACAGCAAATCACACGACCTCACGGCGGAGAAGAAAAATAGCCAATCACCCCCGAGGATACTGATCACATGCCTTTACGATTACGGTTTAATTATTGTTATTGTGGCTAGGGAAATGGCTCAGCTGGTGGATAGTAGTAGAGCTCACAGTCTCAGCTCTAATCCCGAGTTCAAATCTCGGCCAAGTTTCACCATCCACAGCCCCGTCGACACTGCAACCATCGGCGTTCCTCCGCAACAACCGCGCGAGGAACTCCGGTTGAGGCTGCGCCAACTTGATGCTTGAGACGTCGAAAGTGGTTGTGGGGTGCTGGGCCCCGTCATAGGAATGGTGACAATACAGTCACAGTATAACTCGTTTGGTAACAGTCTCATGAAAACAGAGGGGCATCTTCTTGGTTCTTGAGGACGGCTGCTTGCGTTGTGGCCGAAACGTCGTGAGAAGAATTTTATTTTTATTATTTTATTATTTCCATTCTACGTGACTTTACCGAAAGAACCAAGAAGATGAATCCCTGCAGTCACGAAAGCTTTAAATCGAAATTTAACAGAGGGGCAGTTCGTTGACTATTCCCACCATAATCGTGAAGGCATGGTCCGATTGTTGATGCATTCCTCAGTTTATATTTGAAAACTTGATTTTTTTTCTCCCTACAGTGCACAATTGATTTTCTTTAAACCACCCCACACACACACAGTCTTGCATACTGAATTGTATATGGCCAGGGAAGTGCTACGTAGTTTAAGTGAACGTCAAAATACTAGTAAGAAGTCAAGTCGTCATCCTACTGAATGGCCATTCCCTGTCATGGGAATGTGGAATTTCCACAATGACTCTTGGACACCCAATTGGAAGTGAGAACCCTCCCCGCCCACACTCATTTGATGAGCATGTTTTTTTTATTAGTCTATCGTGATGCAGATAAACCACACGCAATAATGTACAAAACAAAAAATTAGTCAATGAAACCGTGTGGCCTTAAAAGGAAATGTGATATTTCAGACAGGAGCCCTTCTTCATAGCACATATGGATATAGTTGCAGATTGCTCTCGACACCACAGGGTCTGATAAAAATATAACAATTCTGATTAACAGTTTTTTAATTGACATTAGCATAGTTACACTATTAGTAGCTATTGAGTAACAGACACACCCTTCAGTGATCAAAAAGTAGGACTTAAAAAATTTGTGTATTTAAATAAAATTAAATAAATAAGATGTTGTTGGCTCATTGCATTATGGGATTAACTGTCGACGTGAGGTCAATGCATAATCCATTTAGTGATTTTATTAATGGGCCCAATTTTCACACAGTAACATGTTCAACAACAGCACAGGAGTATCCAACCTACAATCCAAAATGGTCATAGAACCACACCACGGCCGAAGCAAGGCCAGCGATAAAGACTGTCGTAGATTTATATTTGTGCTTCAGCAGGTGTTTAAAATATGTATCCAATGCCCTGTAACTTGCCGTTGCTGCCGACGGTATTGGGCTGCGGTCGTCCTAGTAACAGAGCTGCTTAGCTCAATGGGGCCTTACCGGCTGAAATAATAAATCCCGAGTCTGAGCATCCACCATCCCAGCCACTAAAATGCCATCCACAAGCGGTGAATGAGATCGGCACAGTCAAGGTGACCACTTAACAAATATTCCCTTCACCCTGGGGGCCATCACACTCCAGGAATAAAACACCTGCAAGGATTAATGTGTACCGAGCGCACATTGCACGGCACTAAACCTCAGTCATTATGTTTATGCAGGTGGAGGGAGAAGTGGTTAGTCCTTCCAGGTTGGTAGTGGTTCGCACCTTGGACTTGCAACGCAAGGTTCGAGTCCCAAGCAAGGCAGATTTAAAGTTTTGGGCAAATTACTTCGCCCGTTCACAAGCATTATAACCACAATGCCCCGTGTGTCCGGCATCGTGCATGCAGGGATTGATTGATTGATTGCAAACAGCTCTTCACACAGATACGTAACACAGGGCTGGCTGTGGGTATAATTATTCGAATTAGTTAAAACCAAAAATGCAAATGTTTACGTCAGATGCAAAATTTGCTAAAATTATATTTGGAAATGTTTGGCTAGGCAAAAAAACAACCGTGCATTAATTTGACTAAATGAAGGTAATCTCAATGGACGACTGTTCAACTTGCGCAACTGCATTGCGTGATTACGCGCTTCCACATGGCACTGCGGTATTTGCACATCGCAACTCGCTGTAGGCATGTTTTGTTTTAATGCCATGCGGTTCACATAAACACACCGCCGCCTTTCAGCATCGTACCGCATAGGAGATGAACTCCTCCAAGCACGCGATGAAAAACCGACACAAATAACACAGTTTTATTATTTGGTTCTTTCGGTTAAGTCACGTCTACCTGATGATGATTTGGTATACCTGATGATGATTTGCTTGTGTTGCAATCGAAACGTCGTAATATGCTATTATTTAATTTATTATTTTATCTTTAGACGTGACTTAACCGAAAGAACCAAATAAAAGTTCTAAAATTAAGATTGAACACAGTTTTAGTTTTCCCCCAATTGTCACGTCTCAGATTATTTTCGATCGATGTTTTTTTTGTTGTTTACCAAGTGCCAACTTTGCAACGAATTTCAGCAAAGGCCGCTTTGATTTTACTTCACGACGTGAAGTTGTAAACTCCCCTCTTTGATTGGCCGCTCGGAGATCATGTGTGAGTCACAGAGCAGGTCAGAGGTGGAATCCCGGTGGTGAAACAATATGGTGGTGGCGACGCTTCACGATGACAGCTTGGCAATGATAATGGCGGCACAAAGGCCAGGTGTGTCATGTGGCTATTAATGTCAGGTTTTGGGAACTGGGCAAGCCACTTACCTAGGCAAAGGTCTGTCGGTTTAAATTAAAACGTTAATTTGGATTCGTCAATGCTGTGAAGCCGGAGATGGTGAAAGATTACACTGTGGCTAATTTAAAAATTTGAAAACGTATTTCAAGAGCTCCAAAGAAAATGTGGTCCAGTTAATTTAATTTATTTTAAATGTCAAAATAACTGTAAGTCTATATTTACATCAGTGAACGAGTGCTCTCGTGTGTGCTTAAGGAG
Source organism: Lethenteron reissneri (assembly GCF_015708825.2). Lineage (NCBI taxonomy): Eukaryota > Metazoa > Chordata > Hyperoartia > Petromyzontiformes > Petromyzontidae > Lethenteron > Lethenteron reissneri. The sequence goes on from NC_083782.1 coordinate 9,156,399, forward strand.
CTGCAGAATAAAAAAATATTCCCGTAAAATACTGCGGTGGAATATTTTTCATCATCCGCAGCTTTTATCATCGTTTTACATTTACTAATTCAAATGCCTGCGCGTTTAATACCTGAACATGGCAATACTACGATGAAAACCTCAACACATTTCGTCAATACGACGTTTCGGCCAACGGTGCTTCTTCAGAGCATGTAAGTGGCATGACGGATCTACGAAAGGGGAATCATTTTTATTTTATTTACAACCTGCAGCTGGCACACAATGACACGCACGTCATGCCCAAACCACCACCACCAACACATTTCTGGCATTTCCACAGATTTCTATTCCCACCTGGAGCCAGTTCTTTGCTTTACCGCGTGGGTGGCGAGGTGTGTGCGCTCGGGATGAGCAAGATGCACACACTGCACTATCGCCGGAGTCCACCCACACGGGCAAAAATAGCACCGGTACACCGCGTTCCAAAGGACACAAAGCATTTCAATTCGATCTATTCGTGTGCCGCGGAGGGCTAAATTTACTGAGGAGGGTGAAAAAAAAGAAAGAGACGAAAAAAATAAGCGCTTGTGAAATAAAAGGCCTCCCATTCTCAAAAGAATTGAGCGCAGCTGATGAAATGTATTTTTAGACGGGAGGCATCCGGAGCTGGAATGCGCGCGCACGAGCCCTCGCCGGAGCGGACGGACGGGCGAGCGTGTGTACATTTTTTTGTTTGTTGTTTTTCGCGGATCCATATTAACGGATGCCCGTAAGCATCCGAGGCCAAATTGAATCTTCCCACGTACGGACGCCCACGCGGCGTGCGCTCTCCTTCGCGCCGATATTGCCTCGGTGTTTGGCACGTGGGCGAGGCGGAGACCTTTGCGAGACAAGAGCGTTTTTCTGCAGGGGCCCCTGAAAACGGGACTAGGCAAAAAAAAAAGGAACAAAGGTTTCCACGGCTACGGAGCCTTCCGTAGAGATGGTGTTCTTCTCTCCATGCCGCCGCAGGGGTGGTGAAAATAAGAAGTACAGATTTATCCTGCAAACACTAAAAATAGTCGAGGCTAAAACCACGACAAATAATAAGATAGAGAGCAGTCGGTAATTATTTTCAGAAATGTCGCTAATGACACGTGAAGCGCCTTCAGAATGTGAATCCTTGACATTTTAAGTGCCGTTTAAAAAAATAAACCCCATCTATTTTCACTACATCCCAGGTCAAGAAAATAGTTTTCAAATAATGATGATGACGACGATGATTATCACTCTGCAATTAATCAAGAAAGCGAGAGCAAATTATTTAAAACGGATCACGTAAATGCCAGCGTCCAAAGAGTGAACAATAATAACCACATTTGCACGGCAGCAGAGCATGGGTCAGAAACAAAGCAAGCCAACATATTCCCTCTGGAAGCAAATGACGCTTCTTACTGCCTTAATTTTTAAACAGGTAACATATATAAATATATAACCCTTGTTTAATATATAACAGTGAAACACCGCCAGAAATGTTGTTATGAAGAATAGCCACAAAAGAAATCAGAAAAAAGGCTCCATGCAATTTTTTTTTGTAAATACTGGGGGTAAATCTCATTTGCCAGATTGCTATTACAAAGCCAATGTGCCTCGATTGTCTACAGCGGTTTAAATTGGGCCGTATCACGCTCTGTAATGAGGGCGTACGCCGAAAAGCCATGGACTGCAGCTGCGTGCAGGACAGCAGGCAATAACGCCCGCACACAGAGAGGGCCTTTATCAAGCTGTGGATTGAAAATGGCTGCGGCGGCTGCTGCTGGTGCTGATAAAGCATTAGCATATGAACGCGACAGTTTTCGGGGGGGGACAGTGCGTATGGTGACATTAGGGAGGACTATTTAATGGCACGACGAGAGGCGCTGTGGTGATTTCGATTGGCCTCATTTGAGAGGATGGCAAGGCGAGGCAACTGTGGTATGAATACTGATCAGACGTGGCTGCCATTTGTCTTTTATCCTCCCCCCCCCTCTTCTCCTCTTGTCCCTGCAGGGCCATTCTCCACGACTACCTTCCCCGGAGCACTCGCGACCTGTCCACGCTCCCCCTCCCCCACCACGCCGACCGGCACAACCACACCCTCTTGATAACCTTCCTCCACCGTACCTCCACGTGGTGAGTTTATCGGGATTGGAGCGGTTCCAGAGGTTTGTGGGAGTTGGGTGATGATACATTTTTTAGGGGTGCCTTTGGGGTTCGCGTGCAAAACCGTCAACGCACAACCACCCGCTTCCCCTCTCATGCCGCCCCCTCCGCCGCCCCATCCCCTACACCCTCTCAATCGCTCACAACAAATGGGTTCAGCGTTTGGGGCTGCCAACGTGACTGGGTGGTGCCTTGGATGCAAAAAGCCATGGCACCGTGTCAATAGCGACGGATGCCAATCCTGGGGACCGAGACCAATATCTACACAGGTTCTTATCATCAGCCATGATCTATCTACTGCCAAATTAAGGCCTCCGCCATCTCCCATGCTCCCACAATACAACAACAGCTGCCATTCACCACCAAGTGGCGGTGACGTCACCACAGCGCCAGGCCAGGTGCACTTTGAGGCCATGAATATCTATTTAAAAAATTGTAGGGGAGTAGTTGCATATTTCGGAATTATTAGGGCTCCAATGTCTAAGTTTGAATCCTTGGCTGAGAAATCACTTGTATCGCGCTGCAGAAAATCCACAGTGGTGGTGGTGGTGATCTAATGTAACGGGCAGGATGAGCCCCACATTGGAAATGTGGAATTTCCACCAGCTGCTCCAGGTCGCCTGGGACAGTGATCACCACCCAATGCTCTGGTGGTCGACTCGGGAGACACCGACTTGTTTTTGTTACCGCGTTGATATCTCGTTCATTCCAGACCGGAGGGCGGCCGTAAATAAAAAAAATAGTGGGGGGGGGGGTTGTGGCTTCGACCGCAAACACCACAAGCTCGGTGCTGCCTTCGCGAAAACCTCCCTGCGCTCCCCCGGGGAAGCCCCGTGGAGCCTACAGCATGGATCCGAGCGAAGCTGCTTGTGGTCCCCGGCAGAATCCCCCAACCCCCACCCAACCCCTCGTTGTGGGCCGTATCTTAAATCAAGCCGGACCGGCTGAGTGATGAAGGGAACGGTTGAAAAGAACGCCTCTCTCATGTCATTTATAACAACTGATATTAATTTATGATAATGCGAAACCCTTTGTTTATCAGCAAAAACACCACGCCAGGTCTGCCTTTTGCGAAGGCGGAGAACGCTTCATCTCAAATGGGGCTTCTCAAGTAGCCAAAAGGTCTCGGGGGGGGGGGGGGGGGGTCCTCTGGCAGCAGGTTCCTACACTTGCACTATAATATATACCGACACTTCCTCGAATCACACTGCGGTGGTTGAATTTTTCTACCGTAGAAGCAAACTGATTAACCTAGAGAAATGTGCCCGCACATGAAGAAGATGACAGGGATGGGATCGGAGCCATACTTTTTTGCACGACCATTTCCTGGCTATCTCACAAACCCAGCCGTTTAGAAGACTCGCGCTCTATCATGATCTATGCCGGATCCACGACCTCAAGAGTAGTTGTGGTGAAGGAGACATATTGGCGTAGCTCTGTGGAGACCCTCCCAGGTAGTTCCCATTTCATCCGAGGCTCTGTTGCAGTGTGCGTGCGTACGAGTGTGTGTGCGTGTGCGGTTCAAATACACACTTACGACTGCACAACCACAACAGACTAACAGCCCTGACACCACTGATAACAGCGCATGGGCTACGAAAGGTGATAACATCCGAGACATTACATATTTTTTTATTACAATCCGGCTAATGGCTTGGGAGGAGGCATGCACACAAGCCCAGGGGATGCCTGCATTCTGCAACGATGAAGTAAAAAAAAAAGAAATGTGTTTTTCCACTTTCATGCGAATTAGTTCAAGAAGAAACTTACAGAGAGACATTCGCGGCATTTCCGTGTATGCGGCACGCGACCGCACACATTTAAAGTTCACCTGACGACTAAATTGCTTTGAAACGAGTTCAGTGTGCTTCTGTTGGCCATTACAGACTTACACTTTTGCTGGTTATCCAGCGCCCATTACCACCAGTCATTTTCACAAAAGGCACTGGGCAACGACAACATCAGCTCCAATGCGGGGCGTAAATCACCCCTACCACCAACCAACCAGCCAGCCGCTACGAGCACAGAGGTATCCCTCGAGCAAACAAACGAGCACACGACTCGTGCACAAGCTCCGCTCGTGGCCACGCAGCGAGTTTGTCCGCCCCACGACAATCTCAGAAGCATTCGGTTCGGATTCCCGGTCGCGTGCAACCGTCGACACGGCCTAGCGGCGGTGATGCGGCCGAGTGGTCGTGCGCGTTTTGTTGCCGCTCATCGCAGAGGTTCGCGGTTCGAATCCAGTTGACCGCCCCGGTTAATTGCTGTGCTGCGCGTATGCACGATGACAAATACTTCGCTCACGGTGGATGTTTAAAAATCACGCTCAAGTAATTGCCCAAGAGCGGGCCACTGTGTGTCGGTGTCGGGTGTACAAAATTTGCCAAATTCGAGAAATGACGCCGCAAATGACTCAATTGGGATTGTACACGCAGCAGCCATCGTCCCCTTCCACTGGCAGACCAATGCTCCACAGTTCCCCCTTGCAAACGAGACGCATCCTGGTCTCTTAAGTTTAACAGCGAGCCTGCTCGGAGCCTTTTCTAGGTCAACTCATCCGTAAAAGAGTAACCCGTCAATGTGCAATCACGGGCTCTATGGAGACAAAGGCAGCCTGGCGTGGCGCTGGCCCTATTATTTGATCATGCGCAGTGCCGGCCCTAATAGGTGCTTGCGAACAGCGATTGGCCCTACGGCTTACGAGGCTAAATGGGGACCCCTTTTATTATTGTTATCTATATATGTATATAAAACACTGGGCTGTCCTGGAGCATTAGCCTAAAAAGGCTGCAGCCGAAATAAAAGAATAATGTTTGCCCGCCCTGGGAACAGCTGTGTTGGGATTGGAGCCAAAAAAGCACTTGGGTCTGTCCGGCAGGAAGGAAGGAAGGGGTAGGGATGTGGGTTGGGCTGGGGGGGGGGGGCTCTGTGGGGGGTGGGGGCGTGTGGCGACGCTGGGGGGCCTCTACTCGCGGGGCTGGGGGTAAATGGCGGATGGGCTGGTTGGCCGAAAACGACGACGCGGAATGTCGAACCGGAGAGCATGGGGCTGCAAACACAGGGAGCGGCTGTTTCTCTCTCTCTCTGCTCGAAGCTCAGGGCGCCAACCCCACCTCCCATCCCATCTTCCACCCGCCGAACTCTCCAATCCGCAATGCTCCCCTCCCTCGCTCTGACCATGGAGCAAGGTGACAGCGGCACCCCGACCGCCGCTACGCGGACGGCAGCCATCCTCACCGTCAACGCAAGTTGCCACGCAACTTGGTGCTTCACGACCACATCGTGAAGCACCGCAGTCAGCGGCTCGTTCAACCGAGGCGGAGGGAGCAGCAAAACTTACACAAACTCTCCCCTGAAGCCCTCTCTCACACAGGGGCAAAGTAGCACGACCTCGACATTGGCATTCAGCTCCTGAATGCATTTCCAACGTAGTGCCCGCAACACGCAGCCATGCGCGGGAAGAGAACAGAGTAATGCCTCCTCGCTCTTATCGGCGTTGGGCTACGGTGCGATGACGCATGGGAGCTGTGTGACACCATTAGTCATTGTTATCATTTCATATCAAACCATTGTTAGAATCCATAAACACCCTGGATCATACACTGCAGTCTTTCGCCATTGTCTTTTAGCCACGGCAATAAAATGCCACGTACTGAGCTGTGATGGCTTGTTGTTACAATTTACAATTTTTTTTATTTTTTTTCAATCTACGTGACTTTACCGAAAGGCCAAAAGATTACGATTTACTATTCAAATAATCGGATTATTTTCCCACCAAGTGTTTCGATGCACTAAGTGGCCAGAAGCATCTCGCAAGCTGTCCACATACTCCTTTCAAATTAAATCGTTTACAGGCACGCTGCTCGTGCCCGATGATTGGTGAGCACGTCCCGATTGAAACTCGCCGAGTCAAATCCAGATAGATCGTGTGTGTGTGTACGCCTGTGGCAGATTTAAATCAAGAGCCTCTATCCTAAATTTGAATCGGCATTCTCCACGTCATCACGTGTTTATTCATCATCAAGGGTGTGTGCGGTGTGAAATTACATCATTTATATTTGGCCTATGTTCTGAGAAGAGGACCTTTGCCCAAAACTACATCTATTATATACAAGTCCCTGTTACTGGTGCACGTGTTGAGTTTCTTTGTTACACAGCAATGCGAATTGTGGTGGTCGACGCTAAATGGAGTTTGGGACACGGCTGACTTAGGCGATGCGTTTGGGTCACTCAGCAGACACTCAAGTTCATGATTGTAATGTATGTTGAACTTCTTTCGCACCTTACGTCGCCAACCGTGCCAATCGGAGATTGCAAGCAAAAAGATCACTTGAAAAAAATGCCTTCGTGATCAAAATGCTCACGAGGAGTGGGTGACCCCCGCCCGCCCCCCCAAGCCCCCCCCTGCCCCCCAGAGCCCCCCACCCCCGCTCCCCAGAGCCCCCCCCGCCCCCCAGAGCCCCCCCTGAGCAAAAAGCTACCGTATTACATTCTTGCGATTATTCAGATTCCATGGAATGCCCAACACTCCACGTGGCCAGACTAAAAGGCACGCACGGGGATTTCTCATGGCTGCAGTGGCGGAGGAGACGGCAAGCTAAGCGCGGCGCGTCGTCAACCTCCCCGTGGGGAGAGAGAGAGGAAGAGCTCCTCCACGAGCGGTCTGCCTCGCTGCTGTAAACGTGCAGCGACTTGCGTGCGAGTTATTTCGGACGCGGTCTTCTGCGTGACAACTACGGTTACGAGGGGGGGGGGGGATGGGGATGCAGGGCATGGAGGCGCTTTCAAGGGGTGCAGACTTGCAACGTTTCAGTTCCTAGAAAGAGCATTCTCGGTAGCCGAAAGGTTTTGCGTGGAACGCATTCCTTCGCAAAGCTTTTCCAAGCCGGGGGCTAAATTCCTCGAGGAATATTGAAGAAGAAAAAATAAAAGTTGAGATTTTGATGCGAGCGCTGTCTTTATTAAGCAAAACAAAAAAGAACGCGAGTTCGTGGATGCATTTCCAGAGCTAGAAAATCTACCGTAACTACTCAACCGCGTGCCATCTGTCGTCAATTGAAGTGGCCCACGATGGCCAACTTGTGAAAAAAATAGGCGTGCTGTCTGACATCCAATTCGCAACAATTTCTCTCCCAAAATATGTATTTTTAGTCTGCTTTTAGGTTGCCAACCTACTTACTTGTATTGTTACATTTTGCCATCTTAAAATAAAGCAAGACGATCTCTGCGCGACCCGCTAACTCCTCGCGTGCACAGCGCTGGCTGGATTTACACCATGCCCGGCCAATCGGCTCGGCCAATGGCTTAGCCAATCGGTTCGGTCCTAGTGCAGCCTCCTCGTGAGCTCCATGTTTATCGTCCCAGCGCTCCGAACATTCCACTTCCTTTGTCCGTGTTTTGAGAGCGCCATTGAGCGATGGCGATGGTGGTGGTGGCGAGCGGTCGTGTAGCAGTCAGCGCGCTGCGCTACAAACCCGGTGACCCGAGTTCGATTCCTGCTCACGGCCATCAACACCAGTGACGATTATCTCAACAGGTCCTGGGCCTCCCCTAGGTCAACTCAGCCTCAAATTAGGAACCGAGTGCTGCGTGTAAATATCGCCACTGGGAGACAAAGGTGGTTGGGCGTGATGCTGGGCACCCACCCCCTCATGTACCGTTCCGGCCTTCATAGGTGCTCGCAAACAGCACTTGCCAGTATAACACGTAGGCTTATTATGAATAGCACTTGTCTAGACAGTCTGTTAAGGCTATACGGGGGATCTTTGTCTTCGGTGGCGGTGGGAGGAAATGGCAGCCTTGGGTGAACCTGCCCACGGCTGCTAGCGATGATGTAATGACCCAAGCACGCTTTTGCTGAATGCACCACTTCAGCTTCCATGGGATTCCAATGAGGCCTCCGAGACGGTGAAAACCGCTTTGGTCCGAGATCGGCGCGAACGCGGCATGCATTTTGGGGAACCAGCCGTAAGTTTGTCCGATCTGAAACGCGGCAGCATCGTACGCTTCTTTCCACTGGTGGAGCAAGGGGTGAGAATTTCACCTTCCTATGAGACTATCAATAGAACGACCACTCTTGACTACCAGCATTTGAAGCGGTGCATATTCCCTCAACCCCAGAGGGACGATGGGCCCGAGCTGACTCCCAGTCGGGACATGAGCTCACACGAGTTCACAGCCTTCTGCCACAGTGACACAAGGGCCGGACATTGTCCTGATAGCCTTGGAGTTTTCCATCGCTGTAAGAGTGATCCTTGAAGGTGGCGTGTCGACTTGACGGCGACTGCTAAAGCTGGCGGAGGAGCGGGGCAGATTGGCCTTGCAAAAGGAACGTCTTGCCTTAATGCGGTTTCAAGCACTGTAGCCATAAGGAAACTCTATATCAACTTGTGTGTGTGTGTGCACATGCATCATTGTAACTTATGATGACGTGGGAGTGTAGCGGTTAGCTGCGAACCCGGCGACCCGAGTTTGATTCCCCTCAAGGCAAACGCCAGTGACGATGATCCGAACCGGTCCTGGGCCTCCCCTAGGTTGACTCAGCCGCAAATGAGTAGCTGATGCGGTGGTGTATAGCTGGGGAGACAAAGGCGGCCAGGCTTGGTGCTGGCCACCCACCCCCTCGTGTAACGTGCCGGCCTTCATAGGTGCTCGCTAACAGCACTTGTCCCTAGTCTGTTAAGGCTATGCGGGGGATCTTTGTCATCATAACTTGAGGTCGGTGTCATCCACGAAAAGAATGTTTTATTATGCCCAACCCTGGTGCCCACACCACAAGTATTTCTATTTGTTTCACACATAGCAGGCGTTTTCCATAAATATGTAAATCACATGCCATTTGTAAGTAAGCAGAATAAGGTAATTTTCATAAATTCCACGCAATATGAAAATCCATTTCCCCCCATTAATTATATAAATGCAAACAACAAAAAGACTTGATCTTATTCCCAAATAATTTTTTTTAAATGGTAACTCAAATTGTTGCACTCAATAATATCCCGACGCAAATCACAAGATTCGCCTGCTGACAAACATTGTCCAAGCCGTTGGGTCAACAGCCCTCGGAAAGTCAGTCAGTCCCATCATCATCATCACAATCAGCCACTGCTGGATGAAGGCCTCCCCCCAAGCCATCGCTACCATCAGCCACGGTCAATCCACTGCCGCATGAAGGCCTCTCCAAGCCATCGCCATCTCTCGTGGTTCTGCGACGCAACAATCCGCCCCGCACCGGCGCAGATTCCATCAAAGCCATCAGAGAATAACTTAGCTCCATTATGGGTGAGGCTGTATATAAGGTTTATCAACATACGTGCCCCTGTTTGTGATTCGTTTTTGAGCACTATTTATTGTTCATCCTGTTGACGGTAAGTTCTGGCGTGGGTTTCCTGCAAATAATTATTTCTCTTGTTGTGTGTGCCAAAATCCCTCACTGCAATGTCCTGAAACTGCTGCCAATGCCAATAGTGTTGGGCTGTGGATGTCCTAGTAACAGAGCTGCTTAGCCTGATGGTCCTTACCAGCTGAAAGTGTGAGTCATATAATACCGTAATGATATCGACCATGGCATGGAAGACATGCAGTCTGGTCAAACTCAGCCCAACATCCCTCCCTTGGCTGAGAAATGACTTGTATCACACCGATGGAAAAATACACAGCGGTGATGATCTAATCGAGGGGACCGGGCCCCACAATTTCCACGAGCGTGCTCCAGGTCGCCAAGGGGCAATGATCGCCACCCGGTGCTCTGGTGGTCGACTCGCGAGATACCGACTTGTTTTGGTTACCGCGTTTATCTCGTTCATTCCAGACCGGTGGGCGGCCGTAAATAAAAATAGTTGGGGGGGGGGGGGGGGTTTGTGGGTCAACCGCAAAAAACACCACAAGCACCGCGGTGGATTCGTGAAAACCGCCCCTGCTCTCCGCCGGGGAAGCCCCGTGGAACCTACAGCGCTTAACGGACCCCCTAGCGAAGTATGGCCCCCCACAGAGCCCCCCCCCCCCCCCCCGCCGCTCCCCCTTGTGGGTCGTATCTTAATCGAGCAGAATCGGCTGAGGGATGAAGGGAATGGTTGGAAAGAACGCCTCTCATGTTAATTGCGCTTATGCTTCAGATTATTTACACAATCGCTGCTATTGTTCTGCTATCCCCTTGGCAAGCTGGAGCCAGCAGGAATGCTTCAATACGGCTCTACACATTTAATTCGTGCAGGTGTGTGTGTGTGTACGTAATGGGGAGCGGTAGTGCAGTGGTTAGCACGTCGCGCTATGAACCCGGCGACTCGAGTTCGATTCCCGCTCACGGCCAACACCAGTGACGGATATATCTTAACCGGTCACGGGCCTCCACTTGGTGGACTCAGCCTCAATTGAGTACCTGGTGCGATCTATAAACATCGGCACTGGGGAGACAAAGGCGGCCGGGTGTGGTGATGGCCACCCACCCCCTCGTGTGCCGTGCCAGCCTTCATAGTTGCTCGCAAACAGCACTTGCCCCAACAGTCTGTTGAGACGTTGTCCCAGGCTGCCACTGCCCTAATCTCCCAAGCTGAGCGCAGCTTGGTCTGGGTAAACCTAATGGCGGTTGACCACCGGAGTGGGATATTAATTCGTGGATGCTCTACGATGTGGGCTTCGTATGCTGGAGCGTGTCAGGATGGCACATTGTCTCGAGCAGAGTGCACCCAATGTGTGCCACTCATCGTCACACGTGGGGTCAACCCAACACGAGCGGGGGGGTGGGTCAACTTGGCCCTATCATCGTCATCGTCCCACCGCGATGGGTACATTAAGGGCGTTTTTGTGAGGCTCGAATGAGCTCAGCGGTTAACGTCCAGTGGATAGAATGGGTCAAGCGAAACCGATGCAATTTGGGTTAAACGGCATCCAAATCCAGTGCAACCGCATCTTGAGACGCTCTCCATACACCGTGCCGCGTGCAACTTCGTGGAGATGGAAGTGTACACGGTGAAGAGTGTTTCAGAGAAGAAGCAGAACAGTCGTAGGCAGTAGCAAATAGGAAGGTCTAGAGTCTGGACTTAAACAGGGATGGGAGGTCAACAACACGGACGGCTGGTGGCAGGGAGTCACTAACTGCGAGAGCAGCACAGGAGAAGGAGCGACTCCCCGCCCCCCCTGCCCTCGCCGAGCAAAGGCTGGCTGGGGTTTCAACAGGAACCACAGGTCCTAGACTCCCAAGGAAAACGAGACCCTCGGAATCATTCTAGCATGGGTAGGTTTTGAAATGTTAAAATATAAAACTGGACTGACATCTGGAGAGCACTGAGCCGCAAGAAGTGCTGGGATTTGCACCGTAATCCATTAAAGTTAGTTCTTGTCGGCCGTTTTGACATCAAAGACTCGACGCTTCTCTCTTCCGTAGGGGGCAAAGGAGGTGTTCACCCTGGCATCCGCTATTCAAATCCACTGTGGAGGAATGAAAATTCTGATTAAATTCCCCACCGACAAGGCTGCAGGTCGGATGCCAAACACGCGATCAGGATTGTTTTCACCGATACGGACAGCGGACTGACTGCCTTTTCAATGAGCTCCCAGGGCACGGGGGCATCACAGTCGAGGTTAACCCAATGACAAAGATGCCCCCCCCCCCCCCCCCCCCCCCGTATGGACTTACCATGCTGTTGGGGCGAGTCCTGCTAAGCGAGCAGCACCTAAGAAGGCCGGCACGGCACACCAGAGGGTGGGTGGCCAGCACCATGCCAGTGCCGATGTTTGCACACTGCACTCTGTATTCATTTTAATGCGGTGTCGACCGAGGGGAGGCACAGGACCAGTTCGGATAACAATAACTGGCGTTGGTGGTCGTGAGCGGGGATAGAACTCTGGTCGTCGTAGTGCTATCCGCTACACTACTGCTCCCCGCAACTAAGTATAATCACAACACAGACGCCCAGAAAAGTAATTAAATACAGCCAGCCGTGATTTGACAAACTTTTCAATTAAAAGAACACAGCACAGTACAATTCTCGGGGTTTGTAATCCACCGACATGGCTTACGTTCCATGAGCCAGCATGGAGCCACACAATCGCCGCTAAGTGCTCCCGCTGAACACGCCATTCGCATCGCGCGCAAAGAGACACGAGGCCCACTCGTGATAACCTGAGACACGACGTGCATTAGTCGCCACACGTTTGTTAAATCTACTTTCTTGCTCGGGTCACAAGGGACCGCGAGATTCCACGGCCAACAACGCGCAGCGTTATCCCGCGACTTGCGCGTTGAGGGGCTCTCGATGGGGCGGCCGTTTCTGGCGACCGACTTTGGAACCCCGCGATCCCACCCCCCTCCACGCCCCTCAGTTGGCCTTGCGGCTTTTTGTTTATGGTGTCAAACTGACTTTTGCTCCTGCTCGTGGGCCCTTCTCTCGGCATCACACGGACGCTTATTTATTGACATGTTGCCGGAGCTGCTCGTGGCACTTTTTTTTTTTAAAGAACCAGCGTAGTTTCGGGGAGCATGAGGGAAGTAGGCAAATATGCTTGCACAGCTGTTACTGATCTGAGACAGTTTCCTTTTTTTTCTTCTGGGGCCCTTGTATAATCATCACGGGCCCACGCAGGCCCGGCCCACGCATTCCAGCAAGCCGCCTCCGACATCAAAGGCCGGGGGGGGGGGCCGGGATAGCCACGTCCACGCTGCTCTTTTAAAACAACATCCAGCGAACGCTGCCCAAACACCGAGCTAACCCTGCACAAATATCGGCAGAAAAAAATATGTCAATTATTGCCAATCGCCGAGGGTTGCGAGAGGGCTCTGGTGAAAGGAAGGTGGGGGAGAAACAGCTTTGATGCTTCTCCATCGCGGAATGTTAACCGATACCATGAAGCCACATGTGTTGGTAGAGTGTGTGCGTGCGTGCCACACGACAGGAACCTTCGGAACGCCGCTCGCGGGGGCAACGTGCACTCGCGTTTGGAAGTGCGCAGTAATAACGGCTCGCGTCCCACCGTCACGTGTCCACCCCTGACCGATTAACCGGCCCCACACCCCCAGTGCCATTCCCATTCCCTGCACAAATCCGACCTCGTCGGACGGCGGTCGCGCTCGTCCCGACACTCGCTCGCTTCCAAAGCCCGGCAGTGAAGCACCCAATCCCGCATTCAAAGTGACGAGTGCCTCGTTTAGTAATCCGGTAACGTGTCTTTCGCTCCGCGGTGTCAATGTCCGTTGTCTGCCGATGGTCATGTGTCCAGTAACCTGTTGACGCATCTGCCTACGCGTCGGTCCCCAGCGAGAATCAAGCACGTCGACGTTGGAGTGTGCATTTCCCCCAGCCAAGTAACGCTTCAAGAAACACTTCACTTTTGAATCCGGGGCCTCATTTGCAGTTTGGCGGTAAGAGCCTGGCGATGCCGCGGTCACGAGCTGTGCAGTTCCTGCTTTTGTTTCAGCTGCACAACAGTGGCGAAACACCCCTCCTGGCTGCAAACACGTGACCGTGGAGCGAGTCCCAAAGTTCTGGGGCCGAGAGAATGTATGCGGGAGCTACCCGCCCCCCCCTCCCCATTTCCCCAATGAGTTTAGAAATTGGTGAGCGTGATTCTCCCAGCAGAACTGGGGGTTACGCTCCGCTGGATGCCCTTTCGAATTGAACTGTTAGCGCGCCACATGTGCGTCCCAGATTGCACAGTCCCACGAAATCGACCATGGAATGGCTTGGATGGCCTAGATGGTGGGATCGCCACACTCAATGCTTAGCGCTTACGACGAAGGAGCAACAACCTTCAACGGTGGGATGTTCCAGACGTACCGAAAACACATCATCACGGCCGTGTTACTTAAGCATTGCCTTCCGTTGTGGGGTGGACGTTAAGAAATCTTATTTCTTTCTTAAACACACTTTCTTTTAGGGGAATTGAGATGTTGCTTAGAGGTGTCAGACAGAAATTCAGAAAAGTCCTGAAAATTGTCTCATCGGGCTCTTTCTACAACTCACCCATTTCCGTCTTGAGAAATAAATGTTTTGGAAAAGTCAATTTTTGATCTCTGAAGGAAACTTAATTTAATTTGAAACCATTGCTATACATGCCACTACATGCCAAACCGAATGTTGCCACACACAGTACGATGATAAAAAGTTTCAAAATAAACAAGCAGACAATACATCTCCTACAATTATCCGTCTCTCCACGTAAAACATATATTACACAACCCATCAGACGCACGGCCTTCTAGGAGTGCACGATGTCAGCAGCATCGGTTCAATACGAGTAAACCCTGCACCGATTTCGACACACAGCGCCTCATCAGCAGTCAGGCTTGTTCGAATCAACGCTGGTTAACTGCTTATCTGACAGACAAGGACCTTCCCCTTACGATATAGCGCATAGTTCCCTAAAACGGCGCTGATGATTATTCTGAGTCACGCAGAGTTTTCAATGGATCATCTGCCAAGGTGCATACGCACACTATCACATGCGATAACCTCAGAACAATCCCTTATGGTTTTATTAATTTTTTCCCATCTTCATACTTGACAACACCATTGTTCACAGGTCTATTGTGAAGGCGGTTACTAAATTATACCACGCAGCTACGAGTGATTTGAATAGTGCGAGTTTCAATCAGGCAGGGGCTCAACTCAACCCATCACTCTTCGGACGTTATTAAAACAAATACAGATTTTTAGGGAGTCAATAGTGGTTGTGGCATTTCAATCAGCTTCTCCTCCTCCTCCTCGTCCTGTTCAATATCGTCATCAGAAATGCGCCGGCGAGTATCCACGTTTTGCAAAAGGGGCTTCTGGCAAGCTTAGGCGAGTGTCACAATCGCTTCAAGCAAGGTGTGGTGTGCTGTCGGAGCAGTGCTGGTTCACTGACAGGCCTATTGTCGTGCTGACCAAGCCGGCACCTTTTTTTTTTACCATTTTCAGGACCACTTCGGTTTTTACTTCACCCGTTACACAAAAAGCGGTCGCCAATTGCAATTTGGCATGGCGTTCGGCGCGGGCAACAGAAAGGTTCCGATGATCTCCTATTACCCGCGACACACTGTGATGTCACAGCGGACGGGCGACGCTTTCAAAATCACCGGCGTTCCTCGTTCCAGGCGACAAAAAGAACAAAAGGGGAGCCCTCAGCGCCGGGCGCCCCCTGCGCAAATGTGTCCGCAGTAATGGATGCCCGGTGTCCCTTTGGCAAGACCGCGGGGGGCTGTTGCCGTTAAAAAGTTACAGGAACAAAAGCGGTGGGGCGAGGTGCCCTTTACTTCGGTAGTCACGGTACACACCCCGATAATAACCTTTTACCCGCAGCCCTGGAAACCCAATCTCCGGCCGTGTTTGCGGGCGGGCGGGAGCGAACGCCGAGAGGGCGTGGTGGGCAAACGACGCTGCGTTAAGTGGCGTCTATCTAACGAGGCAACAAAGATCCCCCGTATAGCCCCGTGGGCCGTAGGGCTATGCTGTGCTCGTGCTAGCAAGCCTCTAGAAAGGTCAGCGTAGCATCTGGGCGGGGGCGGGGGTAGGGAGAGAGGGGGGATTAAGACGAACCCAGCCACCCTAATTTCCCTGAATCTTAATGTTCATGACACCACTACCAAGCGGCGATTTTGGATGAAGCTGACCTAATAGAGGATCCAGGCCAGGTTCAAATTCCGACTTGGCACGAGTGTTTTGAGTCGAAACCCAGCGTACAGTTAATTCGCGCGTTCCCAGCGTACGGTTAAATCGCCGATATAAAGCAGCGTACGATTTCGTACGAGGGTGTCTGCGATCCAAGCCTAAGCGGGGGGGGGAAGGGTGATGCATGGTTGACAAACGAGTGCGAGGAGAAACGGCATGGGCCCGCGTTCATGGCAAGACACACTGGGTGTGTTTTTGTGCCCATCTCCACCGGCAACCGATTGCGTAATATTTGCGTAGGATAGGTACATCTTGTCCCCTTCTGGTTTCAGGGTCCGCAGTAAGAATGGGATGCTGCACGCAACTTACGGGAACGTTTCCAAACGTACGTTGCTCAGCGTTAGGATTGCCACACCGATTGCATTATTAACGCCGTTGTCGTCGTCGGAACTGACTTGCGGAGGAAAATACATTCCATGGTGAACGGCGTGTCTGTCCTCCTAACATACACGTGATTGTGAATGGCTGGAGAGAGGTCAGATACTCTGATTGTATCACGGTGCACATTTAAATGATGAGGAAACATTACAAGCGAGCGAGACGGCTAAAACATTTCCAAAAATGGAGAAATAAATCCTGAATAAGAATCACAACCCCCCCACAACCTACCACCCCTTGCAAAAAAAAAAAAATCGTGACAATTAATTCTTGTATATTATTACATTCCTATTGTTATCGTTGCTTCAGTGAGCTGTTTCCAACAGAGTAAAAAAACCACCCATATATACACAACGGCTTGAGAAAAATAATAACCAGACCGTCTGCGAATGCTAACGCCGCTCCCTGTCGCATCCGGGCAGAAGGATGCTGGTCGCGTGCTACGTGACCCGGCCTAATTTCCCACTTTCTTCAGCCGGTCCGTGCCAGCTGAGGCACACTCTCAACATATCCCTCATCGTCAATTATTAAACGTTCGTCTTGAGGCAGCGGTGGCGAGGCCATGTTGGGTAAACGGGGGTAACTCCATACAGAATGGAGTTCCCTACAAACCGTTCGTATCAATGCGGATAAGAGGAGCGGCGACCCACTACTCTGTGGAGTAACATTGATATAAACTCTTGTTACAATATGAACAGCGCATTGAAAACGCGTACCATTTTACGTACCATTTACAAAGTGTGTTCACAAATCCATACTGAGAAACACGATGATTGACAGAGGGGTGTAAATTATTTTTTCGATCGTGTATTTAAATAGAAATATTTCAAGTAAGTAGTTTTCAGTTATAAAGGCATAGTTTAGCAAGACAACACTTGCCACCAACCTTCAAACCCATTGGTGAAAAAGAACATTTATTTTGTTTACATTATAATATAATGCGAGAGCCGGGGGCTTACGGGACCCCGGGGTCCCGTCATAAGGTTAATATATTGTGCATTCTTAAACATGTGTAATCGTTTGTTGTTCAAGCGATGAGTCAAGACATATCTAAGTCTGTGCTCTCCGGCTGCCTGGGTGAAAAGCAGCAAGAGGAGCCGTGTCCCTTTCCCCAATCCTGGCCCTAGGCTGGCTCAAGAACGGCAATAAACAAAAACGCATGATGACAAACGAGGAGGGCAGGGGGACGTGAAGTGCGAGCGATATCAAGGCGACGTAACCGAAACAGCGTGGTTCTATCAATTTAATCGAGCTAAGGTTGGGGATATTGAGGGCAGCTTTGTGTTTAACGCGCTCGCCCGCCCCTTCACGGAAAGGTCTCAATGGGCAAGGCACACTTGGTGTAACCCTTTGGAAAACGCCTTGCAGACAGAACATTTATGTAATCGAATCAAAACAAAACCGCTGCTGCTATTATTACGTAACAACGCAGCAAAACAGTGGCTAAAGGTATTTTCATAATTCGGCACGGCAAGATTTTCTACACACTACACTCACTGCTGATGAGGACTTGAAGTCAAAATCCATTGCAGGGTTTTGACTGATTTAACAAACACATGGGCTGGAGAGGCACACGGAGCCAGGCGGATTAAACGTCAACGGACAGTTCCTTTCATCAGTGCGCGGGCCGCGTTGACGATGCTCAGCGCGATTAAACTTCCTCCTCTCCCGCATCGACGTCCGGACCTAACGCGCTTCTGCCGACACACACCGAGACAAAGACGCGCAGGCGACCAAGCCGCGTGGGGGGGGGATTGAGGGGGTGGGGGGGGGCGTTGAACGGGCAGGAGGCCCCTCCACCGGCCGGCGTGCGGTTTGTTGTGGCCCAACCACCACCGCCGCCGGACGGCTTGGCTTGGGGTACGCGAGGGAACGCATCGCCCCAGCGAAGCCCCTGCCGTGACAACCAAACGCAGCAACTCAGCAGTCCCACGGGCACACGCGCGCACGCGGGCGGGCGCGCATTGTTCCACATGGAGACCGGCTGATAAGCCGCAAAAACCGCAAACTCGCGACCTCCCTCCACTCTGCCGCCTTTGGCCCTGGTCCCAGCAGCCCCCATCCGCCAAACAATTTCGGCCTCGTTCGAGCACACACGCACGACGCGTGTGTTTTTCTTTTTTCCCCCGTTGCTATTTAACGTGGCTGCGTAACCCTAGCAGTTGGGGCGTGCTGGCCACGGCACCGGTTTTGCGCCGTGCCCCGCGCCTTTGATGTTTTACTTAAGAGCCTCTGATATGTACTGAGAAATTACCAAAGCGTTTTGCTATGAGGCAGATGTTAAAGAACCTACAGCGCCGGGCTGAAACATGTTTTGACAAAAAGACAGCTTTTGTCAAAAAAATGCTAGGAAAAGGGGTGAAACGGCTGCGATTTCCAGCAATTTGAGGATTTTTTTATATCCAAATTTTGAACGAAAAACAATCTTCAGCAACAAAGGAATCATAGCCATTCATACGAGAAATCTACCAGGGTTGGAGCTGTATTCGTCATTTGAAAAGTCCCTCATTTGAAAATAAAGTGCAACAAAATTACACGAGATTTCCTCTAACACCATTAAAGATGTCCCCTACAAAAAGTCACATTTGCCCAGTTCTCGCCTTTACAAAAAGCGGTAATGCACCGCAGGAGACATTTCGAGCCGATGAAATAAGGGGCACCGAATTAACTTCTCCACGCGCATTAAGCACCGACGATGACACACGGTTGGGGTAAGCGCGTGAAAACGTTTACGCTGGGGTTTCAAAAATGTTAATGTTTGAAAAAGAGCGTAATGTTTGAAGCAAGCGCAGGTGCCAGGCAACTGCAACTCTCGACTTAAACACGTCATGGCACCTTTAGCATCAATTCAAACACGGCGTGTCAAAAGGCGCGTGATTAAGCAAGCCACGGATCGCGAAATCCGCGAGGCTTCTACCACCAATGTCAACGAGCGAGCAAAGGGCGCAGGGCATTACAAGACGCGGTGATAAAACGCGAACCTTTCGTTGTACACAGCCAAGCGGAATGTACAGTAAGTATATGGCGAACCTGTGTGTGTGCCCATTGTGTGTGTGTGTGCCCATTGTGTGTGTGTGTGCATCAAGGCCAAAAAAGGCGACCATGGTAGTGTCCCTTGCTGAAAGCATGCCAAAGCCAGATGCCCCTGGCCTCTGGAGAGAGATCCCTCCGAGACAAAACTGCCTCAAGGTAAAACTCGCCATATGGGTTGTATATTTAATCAGCAGTACTATGTGCTGTGTGGGTATAATATTCAGCGCATAATGTGTGTTGAGTATACCTCTCAATATTCAAGTCAACGGACGTCACACCACTCCGACACAAATGTGAGGCTCATCTCCGTTGGCAATCCTGAGCCAGTGGGAAACCAAAATCCCCATGAATGTGGAGACACTCTTTTTTTAGAAAAGGAGGGGGGGGAATGTTACCTTTCCACAGAGTGGTACTCATTAAATCCTTTATATTAAGTTCGCTTGCTTGCTTGCGCGCTTACGACCGTGCAAATCTTTCGGTCGTTTTTTAACCCACTTCCCGTGATCCAATCGAGCTGACATTTTGCACACAGACTCGTGCATGACAATATATTTTCGTTAAAAAATTTTTCCAAAATTTTACACTTTTTAGGAAAAAAATAAATTATATTTCATTACCAATTGCTTAATGGTGGCAGGCAATCATCTGACCCATAGGTGGCAGCCATCTCAAGCCAGAGGACGAGAGGATTCTAGCTGCCACGCATATAAAGGATTTATAGTGAAAAACTTTGTTTTTACGGGTTAATTTTTTTTAATGACTCAACAGCAATCATGGGCAAAGTTAAACGCGCAGCCAGGAGTTGAACTGGTCGGCGATTGACGATTCATGTTTGTTCTAAGCGTAGTTGCTGAGCACATAGGGCGCAAAGGCCCGACACGTCAAGCGGCCAGCAACAAACAGCAACGAAGAGCTTTGGATAAAGAGACGATGGGGGGATTTACTGAAAGTGAATGCGAAGCAATGTACAGCGGCATCTAAATGCCACGGTGTCTGCATTTCCACGCGTATATTGCGTATATTTGAGTGCACGATTTGCTCGCTCATCGCATGCCTTCCGCCCTCTCATTACGACTTGCCACATCAAGGCCGCGCCACGCATCAAAATACAAATTCCCTCCATAGCGTCTCCACATAAATCCAATTGCGCATTCACTCGATGCACACGCATAGCCACACATGGTGCACAACGCAAGTGTTAAATCACCTCTTTAGTAAAGAAAATGTGCACGAACAAAATATATTCCAATTACCTAAGCCGTTGTGTCCAAGTGCGGTCAGAGAGAAGCAATTAAGGTAAAATAAGTGCCTCACACTTATGTGTCCTGGCCACCAAAGTCTTGCCCACAAATTGAACCCAGATGGCTTCAGATCATAGCACAAGGCGTTCGAATGGCACTCGCACAAACAAAAGACGGTGGTCCCTCGGTTTACGATGCCATCGATTAAACGATATTTCAATTAGCGATGATTTTCGTGGAAACAATTGATATCGTTAACCGAGGGACCACTGTACACTCTCGTACAAACCACGGTACCACAGGATGCAGTGTCTCATGCAAATTGGATTTAAAAAAAAACTGTCTGGGCTCCCACCTGGTGAAATAAAGGAGACGGATCGATACGCTCGCTCGCTCTCTCTTACGCCGCCGCACTCACGGGGACACTTAAAAACGACGGCGTTCCCGTCGGGGCGGGATTGAGCGTGCGTGAGCTACGGCATGCGCCAGAGGTGAGAGTTGTACTCTCCGTGCATTCGTGCGGCCGCCCAGAGCCATATCCAGTGACTAAGAGATCAAGTATCTTGGCTGGCGTTGTTCGGCCGCGCTCGGGCTTACAAAGCAGAGCCCCCCCCCTCCCCCCACGGTGCCGACGCCTTGTCGGTAAACCGTGTGTGCGTCGACGCCCAAAGAGTTCATGTAATCGCCGTAAAAACTTTGAAGCGCAACAGCCACTTTGCAACGGGAAAACTCGGACGTGTTCGCCGATGACACGGCCGCGGCCTTAAAAGGAAAAAGAAACTCAAGAAATAAAAAATATAGTGGGTGACGTTTCGGGCAACGAGCCTTCTTATTACAACGGGACATGGTTTGAAAATTTGGGGTGGCGTCCTCCAGACTTGCTGTTGAGTATGTAAAACTGGCAAATGGATGTCATTATGTTGTCCAGCATAATAATTTACAGGGCTTTGTCCAGCCACTTTTAGATGAGGTCCTCACCATGCTCTGGCAATCGCGGTGGTTGTGTGCCTCACAAGTGACGCTATCACATCTAGGGAGGAGGACGCCCCTGCCATGCATAGTCCCATGGGATGTTGGCTATCAACAACAAGGCAACTCCTATGACTAATTGGGAATGGGACGCAAGCGTAGGATTGATCACCCAGTCGCTGGCCGCCTTTGGGGAGGGTGTATAGTATGAAAGGCCGAAACACCCTAGGAACCAAAGGGTCACTACTGACGATGCGCTCCCCAAATTTCACCAGGCTCACTGTTCATGAACTCTTGGAAGTGCTTGCACAAAGGATAGTAACATCTCATCCTGTGTTCTTTGGAATCTATTTAAGACCGAAACAGAAGGATTTCTCCACATTTCTGGCTGTCACCTGATGAGGCTGGTTGTAATTACCGGCGAAATGTCACAGTACTCGAATTGTAAACGCCGTGGGTTTTGTTTACGTGACAAACCTTATTAATTGGCTGTGTCGGGTGGTGGCGGGTTTAATGACACATGTATATTGATGCCATCTAACCCAAATAAACCTCTGTTATGGATAATTGGGGGGTTGGCGAAGTGGGGGGGGGGAGGCCAGGATCGGTTCTGATATTACTAACCACCGATGTGAGCCGTGGTGCGAATTGAACCTAGGTCACTGGCCGAACCACCGCACCCCATCCCTTTACGCGAGCCTTTTCGGAAATGCGATGTTTAGAAGACATCAATGTTAACTGCATATTTGTGATTGTTGTTGCTTTTATTTCCAATAGTTAATCCAATTGTGTTCTTCTCAATGCAGATGCAATTGAATTATGCTTTAGTTTTCTGCTTTTACAGACTGCTAAAGTTGTGGCCAATTCTGGGAGAGCGGTCTGCTCACGAGCGAGATTTAGTAATACATTAAAAACCGGGTAACAATAATAATGACAATTACACTGTCTTCAACGATTTAAAGTAATATTAAAAAAAGTGGCATGCTTTCTCTCTTGTGTTGTACACTGCAAGGCCCAAAGGGGGTTCTATAACCAAGTCATTATCGCAACGGCACAAGGATTGATAATTATTTGTCAAATAGCGTAGAGTGCAGTTACAGTTTTCTTTATTTTGTAAAAAAGCCAAAGAAAGCGACTTACTTGGAATTAGTCACAAGTCAGTCGTTAATCTCAATTTAACCAGGCCTGAATTTGGCCAGTGTACCCAAGCTTAGTAAAACTCTCATGCCCGCCATCTCAAATCGCATCACGCGGCTTTGATTAAACAATAACGCACGCCTCAAAACATCACGCGATTAGGTTATCAATCTCAGCGTGTCCTCACAAGGGTTTAACTTTACCGGCTCAGTCTGTGGGACGACGTGCAAGCGAGCAGTCACAGACGTGCGTGTGTGTACGTAGGTGTGTGTGCGCGTGTGTGCTTGCAAATAGGTGGGGAGCAGTAGCGTAGCGGCTAGCTCACTGCGCTACAAACCCGGCTACCCGATTTAAATTCCAACTCACGGCCTCATCTGAGCCGGTCCTGGGCCTCAAATGAGAACCTGGTGCGGTGTGTAAACATCACCACTGGAGACAAAGGCGACCGGGCGTGGTGCTGGCCACTGACCCCCTCGTGTGTCGTTCCGGCCTTCGTAGATCCTCACCAACAGCACTTGCCCCAATAGTCTGTTAAGGCTAAACGGGGGATCTTTGTATTTGCTTGCGAATGAGGATACCTATACGCGGCCCCTTTAGAAGGGCCGTTCAGCTTTTAATAGCAACAGTGCAATGCTAAGAATAATGATGCTAAGAATAATGATTCTCAGTGATGCGAAGCGGATATGCAAATTGAACTTGGCCAATGAGACGTCTTATGAATTCTAATTCCCAAAGCAAAGGCATGACTGTACAGTAGTTTACATTTATATATTTTCAATTCAATTAATGGTCTCTTATTGAATCCAGCGACAGCTAAATATGAACCATTGCCTCTGTTACAAGGCCGACCTTCGTAAGGTATATGGGAATAATTATTTTGTCTATTTTTTATTCATTTGGGGAGGAATATTTTCTCGGGGATTTTGGCTGTGACATCGAAACAGTTGTCCTCACAGGAGTCTTACATTTTCAGATTAAACCAGACAGCAAGGCTTTTGGGAATGCCGCTCAATGAAAATTGCAATAAAAGCGTGATTTTGCCCAAAATTTAGACGTCAACTGGGCGCATGTCATCCAGCCGCCCCTACGTGCTAGAGCAGCGTGCCTGTGTGTTTTTGTGTCCCATCATACGACATATTGCCAACACGCACTCCTCGCATAACGACTGCTCGACACATCGGTAAGAGCCGCGTGCACAAAGGCCCGAGCGCGCACGAAGCGAATAAAGCGACGGTCATTTAAAAACAGAATAACAATAACACCGCGGAGACCTTCCATGAGCAAACGAACCAACGAGCAGCCCGGCCACGGAATTATAATTGCACCCGCCCTCCCCTGAAGGCAGTCGCATTGATTTGAGCATTAGCACAATTACACACCGTTGAGTAGTAATGGCGGCGAAAATAACTCGGCAGCGTCCCGCGAGCCAAATGGGAAGTGTCGCGTGGCACCTTCCCGTCGATTTGTCGTCGTTCCGCACCGGTTGGGCAAATTCAAATTGCGAGCGCGTCCGATTGGAATGGAGGGGCAATGCAAGCAATGCGTGCGCTCTGCCAAATCTAAATAGGGTGCCATTCGGATCTCAACGGTCGGCCGAATTGTCACAGACACATATACGTGAAGAAAGATCAGATGAAAGAGTATTACAAGCATTTGCACTTTGTTTTAAAACAGAACATTTTTTCGTTGCTACAAAGTATTTGTTATATTTCTCTCGCACTGGTAAAAAAAAAAATACTCAATAGCAGGCCAACATCTGAAATCACGAACTCACGGTTGAGAGCTCCCTCTGCTTTACCGAATGAGCTGTAATCTGCCCACATTTACATTCTATCAAAAAAATACTTTGCTTTTAAGTGGGATATGACCAGTGTGTTGTTTCATTATCCACCAAAGGTGCATGGACGGTAGCAGTAAAAACAACACGTGTATCAACAATGCCCTCTTAATAACGCCGAACCCATAATGGGTTAAATGGAACTCTGAACTAACAGCACTGGATGCCCACAATGGCGTCAACCCCTGGCCACCAGCAACCTACGTTCCCACCCAAAGCACTCAGGCTTGCCATGGCAGTAATGCACTGTCCATCAGGCACTTACATCTCATGGCTTTATTTGTTGGAAAGCGCATTCTCTTCCCTTATTTTCACTACAAAATCAACCGTCTCAGTCATTGGATTTCATAGACCGTGTGAGTAATTGCGCATTTCAAGAAAAGCACAACCCCGGAATGCCGTGTGTGTGCGTGTGCATGCGTGCTGGGCAGCTGGCCCACACCCACTGTACAGCAACGCCTTTCATTGGCTCGTGGGTCCCAGGCAATCTCCAGCATGCAGCGTGTGGTTGGGTCCCCAAATATATACCTTGGGAAGCCCTCCCTCCCACTCACTCACTCTGCAAATCCCACACCCCACCACCGCTGCCCCACACCCAGTGCCCAACCCATTGGGGCTACCCCTCCCTACCACATGCCACGAAACAGCTGCCTGGTACAGAACAAAGGAGGACAACCCTTCGTTCCCAACCCACACATCTCCCCCCCCAACAAGACTGGACTCAACACTGATCCCACTCGTAGCTTACCCACACCACCACACAATGCAGCAGCAGCAGCAGCAGCAGCAAAATGCCAGTGTGGCGCCCTTACCTGGTTGTCAGACAGGCTCTCCAGAGCTTGCATCACCGACTGCTCCGGCCTTGCCGACTGCGACTGCAAAGAACAATTGCAATACACGTGTTAATTAAACACAGACAGTACCGAATCACACATATATATTCCAAGCCGATGTTCGTGATCGTATCCTATTGGCAGTCCCAAGCAAATATTAGACATTTCAATTATGGGAGACGGTACACCAAAGGATAACCACTGTCGACTTCCTACAAAGTGGTACCCACTTTATACTGCATGAATGATCTGCTTAGTCAACACATTTGTGGATCTCAAAGCTGTGCCCTCCTGAAAATGAGGCTTGACCCTCGATGAGGCTTTCGTGTCTAGACATTAAAGTATGCAAAAACAGTACTAGACCAACATGCACAGCCCCCCCGTACAAACAGGACTTATATGAGGATCTGAGTCTGCGTTTTTCATTGTATGGCCTTAGATTTGCTTCAAAAGCACCGGGAATTGGCTTTGAAACTAACAGTCTTTTGTAACAAGATCCAGGCTTAAATGTTACACAAACAGCTTTCCTCTGACTCAGAGGGTACCATATAAGCCGATCACATGACAGCGTTTTCCACGGCTGTGATTGTATTTTACTGTTTAAATGTTAGCACATATTGTTCAATTGGCGATGACTATCACGTTGCGATAACGCATACTACGCTTTCTCTGATACATGCCGCGTATAGCCAGTCACGACCGACTCCGTGACTGATGCCAATTCAATTCATGTTCGAGAAGGGTTCGAAGGCTGAAAAACACTTGGCACGGATATAGTTGAGCTTTAAAAAATATAACCCATCAAAAACGTGTGCGCATGCATTTACAAAATATACACTTGCAAGGTATGGAATACATCTGTATTTATGAAATCATGTGAACAATACAATATAATTTGAATTCATACGGCATCTGAATGTAAGTGCATGTGAAGCCGCAGTAGAGAAAGAGTGGGCAAATGAGCTTTACAGAGGCTGTCAGAGGCTGAGAAAACAAAGGAACGTCCACAAGACTAGACTTTAAACAGGGGGCAGAGTCGACAGCATTGATGGCTGTGGGAAGGAAGTTCTAGAGAACGGCGGAAGCAGAAGAGAATGAGCAATGTGTGTGTGTGTGTTCAACTGTTTAAACTGTTAAACTATTTATTTTTACTTCACTAAGGCCAGCTGAGCTGTATAGCTCTTTTTTCAGAAGCGAATTGGCCAAAAATGAAAGCTCAATGCAGTGGCTTATCACGTGGGAACTTACAGGAGTCAAATGCTCTAAACGTGTGTTCCTAAATGCTGAGAGAAAACCCGGAGGACCCGAAAAAAAATCAACACAACCGTGAGGAGAGATTACATGCAAACTCTTAGTTTTTTCGGTAAAGTCACGTAGGTAAAAAATTGAATAAAAATTAATAAAAAATAAAATAATAATTTTTAAAAATCACGACGTTTCGGAGGCAACACAAGGCTCCATCATCAGGTGGGACCGTCACAGCCAGATTTGCTGTAGCTACGTGACTTTACCGAAAAAACTAAGAGTATGAATCCTTGCAGTCACGAAAGCTTCAAATCTAGAATTACATGCAAACCCCAAATATACAGGCGTCAGGGTCGGGATCTAACCCACGACCTCATTTCTACCAGGCGAGGTAGTTCACATCTCAATCTTAATTTTGGAGCTTTCGTGACTGCAGGAATTATTCTTTGGTTCTTTCGGTAAAGTCACGTATAAAGATAAAATAATAAATTAAATAATAGCATACGACGTTTCGATTGCAACACAAGCAATCATCATCAGGTATTTCATTATTTCATTATACCTGATGATGATTGCTTGTGTTGCAATGGAAACGTCGTATGCTATTATTTAATTTATTATTTTATCATTATACGTGACTTTACCGAAAGAACCAAAGAATAGTTCACATCTCGCCACCCCGGCGTCCTTCTTTGCAGATAACCCGAGTGTGTGTTCTTTGCGGGTGTGTTGTGCGTTGCAATTCACAAACATACCACGAGTCCCGTCTCCACCGTTGGCACCAATGTAAGCTTGCTTCCGTTGGACACAGCATAATCACGCAACTTGCCCGTTCTCAGGTGCCTGCAGAGACAACAGAAGAGACACACATAAGTCCATGTGCAACACTTACCACGCAACAACACGGGCTTAAACGCACGCGCCAAAAACATTGGCTCACAAATATACTGCAACACACTCACGTGGACACAAAGGCAATCTCACACGACGTCAGTTCTCCAGCATTACGTTCAAACTGATTGCGACAGCTTGAGGAGTCTTTCGTGGAGCGGCGGATTGATCACGGGCTGGTGATGATGACAAACGCCGATAAAATAACAGACGTTCATCTTTGTTGTCTGCGTGGCTATTATTCAGCAAGACAAATTATGAAAGCAAAGAGAGAAAAAAATGTTGGGGAAGGGGGTGGTGGTGGTACACGTGCTGTTTTCATTTGTGAAGTTTCATAAAACCATTAGCTTTTCATTTCACAACTGGCGAGGCAGCGGCAGTGTACACTGGCTTTTGTGAGTTAAAATAAGCAATTCGCGGTGCTGTGCTCATGGCACAATGGGGCATTGCATGTGCAGTCAATTTTGTGTCTTTACAACACAGGTGCTCTTCCTTCAAAGGGGGTTTCACAATGGTGGCTGATTGTACCGTAGTCTCCTCCTGTCTCTGATGACGGGGCAGACTGCAGGTCTCATGACAGATCCTCAACAAAAGAATGAATGACAAAGCTCACCCCCAGCCCACCCTCCTCCCCGCACAGACACAACGTATGCTACCGCAATTACGACTGTGGCTCATAACGTCTTCGGATTATGTACAAGGACAAATATCCCCCATACAGCATTAACAGACTGTTTGGGGAAATGCTGCTGTTAGCGGGCAACCTATTTTAAGGCCGGTACGGCACATGAGGGGGTGGGTGGCCAGAACCACACAAAGATCATCCAGTATATGCCCGAACAGACATTTGGGGCAAGTGTTGTTAGCGGTTACCGAGCACCTATGAAGGCCGGCACAGCACACACGGGGGTAGGGGGGAAGAGTGATTAGCCCCCACGCCCGGCCGCCTTTGTCTCCCCAGTGGCGATATTTACACACCACACCAGGGTAACTCATTTGAGGCTGATTCGACCCTGGGGGAGGCCCAGGACCGATTCAGATAATCGTCACTGGTGCTGCTGGTGGCAGTGTGCGGGAATCGAACTCGGGTCCCTGGGTTCATAGCGCAGCGCGATAACCGGATACACTCTAGACTCCTTTGTGACACACACACACACCGCATGGGTTACACGTGACAGAGCCACACTGCGATGACACGTTACCGGCTAACAAAGCACGCGAATTCGATATAGAGAAAAGCAGTTTCCCCCATGCAGCAACACCAGCGTGTAGCAGTCGCAGTTACACGGCAATCCGATCTCGCAAAAAATAGCACGCTATTTATATAGACGGGGCTGTTGCACTGCCGACTAAGTCGATAACACGCAAGCCTCTCCTCCCCCTTATTAGGTCGATAAGCAGTGCCCGGTAGTAATGCGACAGCGAACCTGAGCAAGGCGAATTGTGTTATCATCTTTACCTCTTTTGTTCATGAAAGCTGCAGCGGGCAACCCAACATAGCATCAACACATCAGCTGTGACAATAACACGTGGTATGTAGCACGCGGCCTCGGTGCGATATATTAAGACCGCAGTATAGGTCTACACAGCAACGTATGTTTTGGTAATAGGATCGTATAGGCTGTACGAGGTATGGTATAGTATCGCGTGGAGTATAGACTATATCAGGATATTTATTTATACTGGATGAATCCGATGAGCTATAAAGTTGTTTGTTCACAGATGTCCAGTAAGGGGGTAGGGTGTTATAAAAGAATAGCCTGTGTAGGGTACAGCATAACAATCTCTGTGGGATATAGCATGCAGTGTAGCCTATATAGGGAATAGCAGAGCATACATCTGTACATGGTATGATATACAGTATATGTAGAATATAACACTGAATTGTTTGTTGAATAGCCTAAATAGGATACAGTATTCTTAAGTGTATAAGATGGTGTGGTATAGCACACATAAGGTACAGGATAGAATAGATGATATAAAACGTAGCCTTTCGAGTGAACGCTATAGATGAAAGTCTATGCTATTCCGTATCGCGTACAATAGTTGAGTACATAGCCTCTGGTCCATGTGTGTGTTTGGTTTAGGTCACGTGGTAGTATTATTCCAACGTTACTGTCGTGAACCCTCCACCACCCGACACGACTGTCCCGTTTCACACAAAACATCATTATTCACAGGTGGCCAAAGTGTGTCGATTACATTCCGGCTTCGGATTTCTCACCACCGAGTTCAACATCAAGGTGGGGCGGCGACGTTTCGCGTCAAGACCTCCCCGAGCGTCATCAGATGACGAACTCGGGAAATTCAGTACCTCCAGTTTCAAGTTAACATAGCCTCTGTATTGAAGTCCGTCTAGTGGAGACTATAGAGCCTGGTACATAGCATAGCCTACACATGGCATAGTATTATACATCATAGTCAAGAGACTTATGCAATACAAAAGTGTACAAGCACATTCCATACATCGAGTGTATCCTGGATAGAGTATAACCTAGACAGCATAACCTTGTAGGGTGAAGAGTGTAGCGCAGCCTTGTAGGGAAAAGCGTGGGGCTTAGTGTCTCTTGCACAGATAGTGCAGTGGTTGGTGACACAAAGGCAGGACCAGTCAGTCTGCAGTCGAATACGGGACAGGAGTCACAACGCAGCCTGTGTGTAGATCGCTATATGATGCATAGCATGAACTGCACAAAGGAAACTGCATATTAGACCCGTGTATTATGTAAGACGCGCTTGTAAGATAATAACTGTCTTGCATGGTTCCGTTCGGTAAAGGTTCAAGATGTGTATACTGGGCAGGATAAAAATGCTTCTCTATAGGGCGTAAAGACTATAATAGTTCAGTCAATAGTAGTCTGTATGACCACAATAGGCGTTACGTCAGCTTGAAAGAGGTAATAGCGCGCTATATATTACAGTATTTGATGGATATAATTGACAGCCCTGTGTCGTTTCCTGCATAATGAAGGCTTCCCCACGCAGTCGGGAATGGGTGGGGGGTGTTTGACCATACTTCAACATGCTGGTCAGTGCAAGCTTGAGGGGGGGAGGGGGGAGATCAGATGTCTATAGCTCGTCTCTGATGTTAGCAATGGCCCGGAATCTAACTCACATTTGCCGGGTTCCATACCGTTCCCACCACACCGTAACATCAGCATTGAGGTTTTTTTTAAACATAGTTTTCTTGTTATCGTTCCGATCATAACTTGAGATGCAAACGCAACGCAGTGATGTGAACACAATTAAAACCGTATACAAAATGCAAATTAGCTTTTATTTATTTTAGGGTGCATGAGCTGACCCATTTAATTGACATGACTCAAAGCGCTTGTCGGACACCGCCTCACTGCCATCTGCGAGTCGCGAAGCAACACGGCGCTCAGAACAGACAGCTTTCAATAGGCGAATAAGATAGTGTGTGTGGGGGTTGCATGAGATGTATCCAGCAACAACAGCCCACAATTACCATATACCTTGGTTATCATGTACGACTCCCCTTCGCATGCTATGCTACTGATGGCAAAGAACAGCACCGCCTACGCGAACACTGTGATCCTTATTAAGCATCACCACATACCGAATACACTGCGCGCTGCAGCGTGCACAATACTTTAATATATGAGCTCTCCAATACATATATATTTAACAACTAAATCTGTACTGTTGCGTGTACAGCCCTGTGCATTTGGCAGTGTTCTCGCATGCAGTTTATCATTCTCAATCTACCGTTGGCTGAAGCCTCCCCCCTACGTCTTGTTGGTCAATGGGGGTTTTATGACCAACCACACGGACCAGTTACGTGGTTGATAACAATGTGTAACAAACAAATCATTGTTCCTGGGTAGTAAGTGTTAGTTCCTAATTGCGTATGCCTCAAAAGTACAGAAAATGGCTATTATTCCCCCACAAACTTTGCTTTTGTGACCAGGACAGTGATATTTTGAAATGTACCTATTTTCAATGATAAAAAACGTAGTGTGCATTTTTGTCATTCCTTCAGATAAAGTCCCGGTCACAAAAGCAACGTTTGTGGGGAATAATATCCATTGTCTATACATTTTAGGCATAAGCAATTTAAAAAAGAAATACACTTAGTACCCAGGAAGAAAAATTGTGTTACATAGTGGTATAAAGCAAGAGAGGGTAGGGGGGGGGTAGATATCACGAGCCACTCGGAAATTATTTATCGGGAATGATATCTCGGGATGGATATCTCGGGGTAGATATCTCGGGGGTAGATATCTGGGGGTTGAGCCGGGGGTGACAATTGACAGGGCGTAGAAACACAGCAGAGGTTCTGGACAGCAGAGGGCAGTGCTGAAAAATCCATTGTTTCAGTTTTTCAGTTTTCATTTATATGGTATAGCCCTGTGTGCCATTCGGCTCTTGAATGCGGGTGCAACCGCAACAAACAAAAAACCAAAAACATGAACAAGAAAACATCTTAAAGTGACTTTGCCCAAACAGAAAAATCCAGGAAAAAACTGCAAAGTCTTCCAGAAAAAAAGGCACCGTACACCAACGCTGTGTGCACTCCCTTGTGCACATTCAACCCAGAGTGGTGAAGTATGGTCAAACAAGCCCCCCCCCCCCCCCCCACTGCCACGCAAGGGGGTGCGGGGAGGTCATCATCCAGCCAACAAAGACAAAGATCCCCCCAACCCCCGTGTAGGCATTACAGACTATAGGGGCAAGTGCAGTTAGCGAGTAGTATCGCACCTATTAAGGCCGGCACGGCACACGAGAGGGAGTGGGTGGCCAGGCAATAATGCTTATATATACACACACACACACAGTGCTATCATATTGTAACAGCGTTGTGCACTAGAATCAGTCGTGGTTGTATAGTTTAAAGTTTAAACTACCGTGCTACAAAACAAAGTTATGACAATATCAACGCATAGATTTAGCTCACGGGCAAAGTCATATATGGGATCACCCTTGGTATACCCACAGAATATTCGCTGTTTTAAATACACACGCTCGCTCACATACACCACGTTATAGCTTCACGCATACAATAATACACAACACAGCATTATGTAACAAGGCCACATAGCCATAGATTTATACTATTAATCTGTAAGGCGGTGTGTGGTTTCACAACCACGCTCTAGGAGTGCGACTGTGGATTGGAGGGGCTCCAATGTCTGTGGGGTTCGCAACTTATACTACATAGCACCTACGGTAACACCGATGAGTATGACACAGTGAATAGCATGTGTCCTATATATAGCTCCTGTGATGTAGTCTGCGTATATAGGTAGTCCTCGACTTACGATGGAGATGCGTTACGACGACCCCATCGTAAGTCGAAAATGTCGTAAGTCGAAAATGTCGTAAGTCGAATATGGCCTCGCCTACCCAGGAGTCTTAAAGAATGGTGATAATTTAGCAAAAACAGAGCAATTTATCGTGGTAACCTTAAAATGAAATCGTATCGTAACGTATCATATTGTACTGTACCCACCAAGATTCTGTCCGTCGTCTGCATACTTGATCGTAAGATCGAAATATCGTAAGTCGGGCCATCGTAACTCGGGGACTAGCATCGTAACGCGGGTACTGCCGACGTAACTCGGGGACTATCATCGTAACTCGGGGAATATCCTCGTAACTCGGGGACTATCCTCGTAACTCAGAGACTATCCTCGTAACTCAGAGACTACTTGTATTAACATCCCTATGTAGAAGAGGGCGTCCGTAAACCTGCCGCATACAAAGTCTATACACACACACGCTTTATAAATTATCGTGCAGGGTGATGTATAATTATATATTGTACACACGTCTCCAAATTGTACGGTACAAGCCTACGTGGTACACACGAGTTAATATAATCACGCGTGAAAGTAAAGTGTGGTTGGTGGTGGGTGAGGCTTGTGTATACTCTAGTGCAGTCTGTGTGTGGGTTAGCACGGTGGACATACACAAGTGTGGTGGCGTTAATGTGCTGCCTTGTAACAAGTCGGAGTGATGCAAGGCTGTCCCGCTGTGATGTCTCCACTCGTGTCTGTGTAGTCGTGTCCCACGTATTAGTGTCTCTGTCCCCGTGTGAGTGTCTCTGTCCCCGTGTCTCTGTCTGTGCCCGTGTGTGTGTCTCTGTCCCCGTGTCACTGTCCCCCGTGTGTCTCTGTCTCCGTGTGAGTGTCTCTGTGCCTGTGTCTCTGTCTCTGTCCCCCCCGTGTCTCTGTCTCTGTGTGAGTGTCTCTGTCCCCGTGTCTCTGTCTCTGTGTGTGTGTCTGTCCCCGTGTCTGTCTCTGTCCCCCCCGTGTCTCTGTCTCTGTGTGAGTATCTCTGTCCCCGTGTCTCTGTCTCTGTGTGTGTGTCTGTCACCGTGTCTGTCTCTGTCCCCCGTGTGTCTCTGTCTCTGTGTGTGTGTCTCTGTCCCCGTGTCTCTGTCCCCCGTGTGTCTGTGTGAGTGTCCCTGTCCCCCGTGTCTCTGTTCCCGTGTCTATGTCTCTGTCCCCGTGTGTCTCTGTCCCCGTGTCTCTCTCTGTCCCCCGTGTGTCTCTGTCCCCGTGTCTGTCCCCCGTGTGTCTCTGTCCCCCGTGTGTCTCTGTCTCTGTCCCCGTGTGAGTGTCTCTGTGGGTGTCTCTGTCTCCCTGTCTCTGTCCCCCATGTGTGTGTGTGTCTCTGTCCCCGTGTGTCTCTGTCTCTGTGTGTGTCTCTGTCCCCGTGTGTGTGTGTCTCTGTCCCCGTGTGTGTGTGTCTCTGTCCCCGTGTGTCTCTGTCTCTGTCCCCGTGTGTCTCTGTCTCTGTCCCCGTGTGTCTCTGTCTCTGTCCCCGTGTGTCTCTGTCCCCGTGTGTCTCTGTCTCTGTCCCCGTGTGTCTCTGTCCCCGTGTGTCTCTGTCCCCGTGTGTCTCTGTCCCCGTGTGTCTCTGTCCCCGTGTGTCTCTGTCCCCGTGTGTCTCTGTCCCCGTGTGTCTCTGTCCCCGTGTGTCTCTGTCTGTCCCCGTGTGTCTCTGTCTCTGTCCCCCATGTGTGTGTGTCTCTGTCCCCCATGTGTGGTGTGTCTCTGTCCCCGTGTGTCTCTGTCTCTGTCCCCGTGTGTCTCTGTCTCTGTCCCCGTGTGTCTCTGTCTCTGTCCCCGTGTGTCTCTGTCCCCGTGTGTCTCTGTCTCTGTCCCCCATGTGTGTGTCTCTGTCCTCGTGTGTCTCTGTCTCTGTCCCCGTGTGTCTCTGTCTCTGTCCCCGTGTGTCTCTGTCTCTGTCCCCGTGTGTCTCTGTCTCTGTCCCCGTGTGTCTCTGTCCCCGTGTGTCTCTGTCTCTGTCCCCGTGTGTCTCTGTCTCTGTCCCCGTGTGTCTCTGTCTCTGTCCCCGTGTGTGTGTGTCTCTGTCCCCGTGTGTCTCTGTCCCGTGTGTCTCTGTCTCCCGTGTGTCTCTGTCTCTGCGCTCCACTCACGTCTCTCTGTGCAGCAGCGTGAGTCTGTCCCGGGACACCTTGAGACGGCGCGACAGCTGCAGCTTGAGGCCGTCCACCGTCTCGTCGGCAGAGACGGTCACCTCGAACTCGGAGCCCGTGGTGGAGCGGATACACACGGCGATGGGCGACGACACCTCGCCAAGGTCATAGCTACTGCTGCTGTTGCTGCTGCTGCCCGGTTCCATCTGTGCTGCTGTTCTTGCTGCTGCTGTTCTTGCTGCTGTTGTTGTTGCTGCTGCTGCTACTCGGTAGTTTTGAGCTTTTTACTCGGTCACCGTCGCCGGTTTCACTCTCCTCGCTCGCTAAAGCTCTCGATATTAGATCGATATTAGATCGATATTATTAGATCGATATTAGCCCCCCCAACCCCACCACCTTCTTCTTCTTCTCCTCTCCCTATCTGGGGAGGGGGGTGCTTTCCGTCGCCTCTCGTTCGCCTTTCTCCGCTTGGCTGTGGTGGAGGAGGCTGTGGTGGTGGAGGTGGTGGTGGTGGTGGAGGTGGAGGGGGGTGGTGGAGGTGGTGGAGGGTCCGCGTCTGGCTGGCGCCTTTGCTCGGCTCGGCTTGAATGGGGCTGCTGAGCACGGATGAGGTGGGGACGGCGAGATGGAGCCACGGGGAAGGCGGAGGAAGAGGAGGAAGGGCTTTGGTTGGGGGAGGGGGGTGCCTGCTACTACTACTGATGCTGCTGCTGCTTTAGGGGTAGGGTTAGGATGAGTGGGTGGGACGTGCTGATGCTGATGATGATGCTGGTTGCAGCAACAGCAGCAGCGCTTGATGGTGCAGTTATAAAACGAAGGCAGCAGCGTTCTCTCTCTCTGTCTCTCTCTTCGTCAGTCAGTCAGTCACCCCAAGCACTTGCGAGAGAGAGATAAAGTTACACGGGAAGGGCTTTCTTCGCTCTCTGTTCGCCGGTGGGCCAAGTGTCTGGTCCGTGCAGTCCGTGCCGTGCCTTGCTGGCCCCTTGCCGCTACACGAACGCACCACGTGTGTGTGTGTGGATGATGATGGTGATGGTGGTTTCGGGACGGAGGATCACTTTGTTTCAACTTTATGGCAAATTGTATTGAGCAGCAGCAGCAGCCGGTGGCTTTTTAGAAGAGCAACAGCTCGGCAATTAAACCCGAGTACAAAGCGGATCACTCGAACGCATTCTATCGTGCGCTCACTACACAGAGCTGTCAAATCAGACGCGCACGTGGCTGTCTGTCTGCACGTGTCTCCTCGTGTCTCCTGGGTGGCTGTCTTCCTACCCGGACAGTATATGCGTCCGCTTGTCTATGTATATGTGGCTGTATCTATGCCTGCTTCCCTGTGTATTCGTCCGCAAGTCTGTGTAAATGCCTGCTTCTATTTGTACCGGTGTTACGTGTGTCTCTGTTTATACCCGCCTCTGTCTGCCACTCACCATCCCTGTCTCTCCCCCCGTCCGCGTGTCTCCCCGTCTGTGTGTGTGTCTCCGCGTGTCTCCGTCCCTGTGTCTCCCTGTGTGTGTTTCCCCGTCCCTGTGTCTGTGTGTCTGTCTCCGCGTCCCTGTGTGTCTGTGTGTCTCCCTGTGTCTGTGTGTCTCCGCGTATCTGTGTGTGTCTGTCTCCGCGTGTGTGTGTCTGTCTCCCTGTGTGTCTCCGCGTGTCTGTGTGTCTCCCCGTCCCTGTGTGTGTCTGTGTGTCTCCCTGTGTCTGTGTGTCTCCCTGTGTCTGTGTGTCTCCGCGTGTCTGTGTGTGTCTGTCTCCGCGTGTCTGTGTGTCTCCCCGTCTGTGTGTGTGTCTGTGTGTCTCCCTGTGTCTGTGTGTCTCCCTGTGTCTGTCTGTCTCCGCGTGTCTGCGCAGCCCGGGCTGAGTTGCTCGCAGCCTCTCGCGTGAAGTCTCAAACAATGGAGCCCCCCCCTACACCCCCCACTAGCCCCCTCCCCCACCCCCCTAGCCCCCTCCCCCACCCCCCTAGCCCCCTCCCCAACCCCGCTTGCCCCACCCCCCTTGCCCCCTCCCCCACCCCCCTAGCCCCCTCCCCCACCCCCCTAGCCCCCTCCCCCACCCCCCTAGCCCCCTCCCCCACCCCCCTAGCCCCCTCCCCCACCCCGCTTGCCCCACCCCCCTTGCCCCCTCCCCCACGAGTGTGAGAATGAACACGACGCGGTGACGTCATCACCCGCCTTAAAGAATGAATGCGAACGCGGTGACGTCACGCGGGCTAAACCTTCGAAAGCCGGCGCGCGCCAACTCAGCAAGTTTATCGGCGTGTGCTCGATGACGTCATCACGCACGCGGCCGAGAGATCGGCCGGTTCGTGACAAGATGACGTCACCACGCACGCACCGACAAACCGGCCGGTTCGTGGCAACATGACGTCACCACGCACGCACCGAGAGACCGGCCGGTTCGTGGCAACATGACGTCACCACGCACGCACCGACAGACCGGCCGGTTCGTGGCAAGATGACGTCACCACGCACGCACCGACAGACCGGCCGGTTCGTGGCAAGATGACGTCACCACGCACGCACCGACAGACCGGCCGGTTCGTGGCAAGGTGACGTCACCACGCACGCACCGAGAGACCGGCCGGTTCGTGGCAACATGACGTCACCACGCACCGACAGACCGGCCGGTTCGCGGCAAGATGACGTCACCACGCACGCACCGAGAGACCGGCCGGTTCGTGGCAACATGACGTCACCACGCACCGACAGACCGGCCGATTCGTGGCAAGATGACGTCACCACGCACGCACCGAGAGACCGGCCGGTTCGTGGCAAGATGACGTCACTACGCACGCACCGACAGAACAGCCAGTTCGTGGCAACATGACGTCACCACGCACGCACCGACAGACCAGCCGGTTCGTGGTAACATGACGTCACCACGCACGCACCGAGAGACCGGCCGAGTCGCAACGTTGGTGGGCGCGCGCCGCCGCTTCCCGCCAAGTGACGTGATGACGTCCAGAGGCGGCACGTGATCAACGTCGCGTCTAAATTACCACGGGCGCGATGACGTCACGCGGTACGTGATGACGACACTTTGCGGTAGGAGTTTAGTGACGTTTCGAAGTGACGCGATGACGTCACGTAGCCGATCAATGATCGCGCCCTGGTATCAATCCACTGATCGATAACCCCCCCTCAATCCCATGGGGGTTACTAGTCGCTGAGAGTTGGTGATGACATAGACGTACAATACAACAATGGATGTTGCCGCACTGTGTCCACTGCTTGCCATAATGCAGTAGAATCTGTAGCTCGTAACACCTGTTAGGGGACGTCCATAAGTGACGTCACGCACCTAGGGGGGGGGGGGGGTCAGACATTTGTGACGATGTGTGACGAGGGAGGGGGGGGGTGAGAAATGTGACGTCACATCAAAATGCACAACTTTAAATAAATATAGACAACACGTTCCACTTAATTAAATAGACTTTTTTAATACATGTTTTCTCCTACAACATCAGAGTGCAGCGCCACATTAAACACGCACTACATTGACAATAGTTTAAAGCGATTTGAAACATGTTTTATTTTCAAAATAGAAATATAGTTTTGGGGGGGGGGCAGAGCTTTGTGACGTCATATTTGAGGGGGGGGGGTCTGACTTTTTGTGACGCCGTGTGACGATGGGGGGGGGGGGGTCAAAAATCGTCCAAAATCGCGTGACGTCATTTATGGACGGCCCTTTATGCATTGTGGTCGCACCATTATCACATTTAGTCCAAGTAGCAAAAACACCGAGGGACAGCTGCCAATAATTTTGGCAAGTGCCAATTATTTTGGCAATTGTGTATGATAAAACCATGTGCTGGTGTCACATGGTGTATGCAGTGTATAGTGAATACGCACTGCAGTAATTGGGATAATTTAATGTTACGTTAAGAAAAAATAACATTAAAAAAAAGTATGTACATTCTACGATTCAAGTGATTTAAAGCAGCAGATACAATCTTGCAGCTGGGATTTTCCATGGTGATTCAAATGAAATTTGCTAATTGAACGAAGGAACGCAGAGCCTTTGACCTTGTGTTAATGCAATAACCATTAAAAACTAATAAAAAAAAGTGAACATGTAAAAGTTTAACCTCTTAATCATGGTAAATTTATGAAATGGTCAAATGGAAGTGAACCACGAGTATGCGAGGAAGCGCTTTAGAGTTTAGACGACACACTGATGCCCACTACAGAGAACTTTAGGTACTTAAACACTAAGAGAACCATTCGCAGACGAATTGTCTGCTGAATTTGGACAATCTCTCCAAAAACGTTGCCAATTAGTTTAGATAGTGTTTCATATAGATTTGCGTCGACCTAGGGACCCACATCTGACAGAGAGGGCCTTTGCCAATACACATCTGGCAGTTCACAGGTATAAAAGACCCGACGCAGAAGCTACTCGATCTTGCACGGAGCATGCGGGACCATCCTAAACCGCAACCGCACAAACCATGGCAACAGATGATGGGGATACTGGATGGTGCACAAATAAAAAACATAAAAACTCTCCGGCAGTGTGCGACGACTGTGCTCACCCAGAACATGGAACATATGACGACCGGATGCCCAGTTCACAAATGCGAATGAGCCATCACAGCGATACACTCCTCTAATCCTAATGCAATTATCTGGCTCAACCACACCGGTGTAAACATTATAGTTGTTGCTCTACACCTGCATCAGCCATACGAAGAATACGGGTCAAGTAAGCTTGACTGCTGATGAGGCACTGAATGTTGAAACCGGTCCAGAGTTTGCTTTAGGTGAACCAATTATTTATCCTGACAGAAAGTGTTCACACTGTTTATAAGCAGGTGAGAGAACTGGGATGTTTACCCAGTTTTCAACTGAGTTTTTATTCTTTCGGTGTAGGAGAAAAGCAAAACTGCTGGAGAAAACCCACCTCCATCAGGATATAGCACTCATATATAGAGTTGGACCAGTCACCTACTTGCTATACTGCCCGTCTGTTGGTCAACCCATAGTTGCATGTCTCCTGGTGGGACAGCGATCACTGGACCACGAAGATATTTTCGTGTACATGTGTATGTGGCGTAGCTGTGAGCAATGCACATTTTTTTAAAAGGAACTTTCCATGGTTGTTCTTGTTGTTGCAATTAACTTTTAAGCATTCTGCTTGAACAGTATTTCTAGACTTTCTCACTTCTACTTGAGTCTCAACACTCTTTTTCAAAATTATATACTGGAGGAATCCGAAGAGCTATAAAGCTCTTTTTCATAGAAGTCCAGTCGGGGTTTGTCAGAACGTTACAACAACAAACAATCCAAAAATACGATAGGCGTGCAAAGTATAGGAAAGGTAAGTGAAAGTTTTATTTTACCAGGTAAAGCCCAATGAGCTATTAGCTTCTTTTTTTAGAATCGACCTGGCCACAAATGATAGCTCAACAAAGTGGCTTAAAAGGGCTCCACATTGGGACACTTGGCTCATGCCAGCAAGGAGTGACGTGTGGGTGGAAACCAGAGAACATCGACAGAACCCACCGGTTTTCAAAGGTGACAAACAGCACTGCTGTCTTCTGGCCACCTCATATCCCCATGCCATATAACACATGGCAAGCCCCAGTGGTCACGGTCCGAATACTAACCAGATATTGGAAAAATAATAAAATAATAATAAAACATAATAAAACAATTCTCACGACGTTTCGGCCACAATTACTTCCCTTCTACGTGACTTTACCGAAAGAACCAAGAAGATGAATCCCTGCAGTCACGAAAGCTTCAAATCGAAATTTCAGATATTGGAAGTAGTGTATATCTGCCGATTTAAGATCGTGTATATTCACGTTGATTTTTTTGTGGGCAGTTTATTTGTCAGTAATTATTGTTGTTTTTCAAATTTAAGTACACACAGTATTAGGTTTGAGGTTTCCGCAGCCTCCATTGAAATCTATTTTTTAACTCTTCGGGTATGACACACACACACGCGGCGCTTTTCAAATAACGTTTAAAATGTAATTCTAAGGACATCTTAGTTGGCCATCCATTGTGAGTATTCAGGTTCACGCTTACGTCATCCACCCAAGTGTCTCCTTTCTTCTCTGAGTGTTGGGGCAGTGCTCACCTCTGTTGGTAGCCCTGAGATAATGATGGAAAGTCGCATGTTCCTATGCTACTCCATAGGACAACCACTGTTGCTTTCCCACAAAAGTGGTGCTTCTAGTATCATAGACCCCAGAGGGAGAATGAGGTGATACATCGTTGAGTCATGGATATGTAGATATAGAGCACGCCTTGTCAATCCGCGACTGTATGAGCGCCTGCAAGGGTCTTGGGGATTATTTGACCACAGCTGACTGATGAGTCCAGGTTAGTGACGGCAGAGTGCACAGATATCGTTGCACGGTAAAGCACAGCGGTGGATTTTTGCCGAATTCTGTTTTGCTTTTGACGTACGGCAAAACGTGCAGGAGCTGAATGGCAATGTCGAGGTCTGCTCGCCACGAGAGGGTTTCATGAGAGAGTTCGTGTATCTTCTTGGTTCTTTCGGTAAAGTCACGTAGAAGGGAAATAATAAAGTAATACAAATTTAACATAATAAAATACAATGCTCACGACGTTTCGGCCACAACGCAAGCAGCCGTCCTCAGGTGAAGAACAGGTCTGTCGGGGAGACAGCGTCTGAATGGGCACCACCAAGCTTGGCAGTGTATATTTAAGCTGGGTTAGAGGAGGAAAGGCGCCTTGACAAAGGCATTTGCATATCAACAGATGAATTTTGCATATTTATGGAAAATGCAGATATGGGATTAGTCACTACTTGTGGAATGTGTAGGAGGTGGGGGGGGGAGGTCTCAAATTCATATTATGCTCGTGTATTATGTAGGATTAGCAGTAATAAAGGA
This sequence comes from Lethenteron reissneri, assembly GCF_015708825.2. Lineage (NCBI taxonomy): Eukaryota > Metazoa > Chordata > Hyperoartia > Petromyzontiformes > Petromyzontidae > Lethenteron > Lethenteron reissneri. The sequence goes on from NC_083782.1 coordinate 9,198,045, forward strand.
GGAAGTAGGGCTATCAGTAATAAAGGGAAGGAATTTTTCATAGTAAGGAGTTCGTGTAGTTTTGCGATTCCTCCGTTGAAGGAACGCAGACTACAGCGGTTTACTTCCTGGTCCACAGTTTGGGTTTCATGGCCACAATCGCACTGTGGCTCGTGTCTTTCATTTTATATTGCCCCATGCAAGCAATGTAGCCTTGCAGCAGGCAGTAACACCTATTTCATGCACAGGTGGAAGCCCTTCCATGCACTATTCAGGCTCAACCCTGCTGTAGGCCGGAGTGAGTCATGAATAGTTTTGTTTTGCAAAAGAATATCACGTACTTGAGGCCAAAATAGTAAAATGCTTTTAAACGGTGGAAAGAGTACACCAAGATCTGAATAATAAATGGAAAATGCAGCTCATTGCATTGTGATTTTAATGCACATGTAGTTACGGATGCAGCAATATATAACACTAAATGCTAACCACCTGCTTTGAAAGGCACATTTCCATGAATTATGGATGAGCTGCAACGTGGTTGCAATTTAATGAGTGTAAACACTGAGCAACGATCAGATTAGATGTCCTGAAATTCCGCGTGTGCACGTCCGGGAACAGTGTGACGGTGCTCGCCGATTTTACGATTCATCGTTGATTTCTATGTGGGTTAGACCCTCCACCACCCGACACAGCCCAATCATTTAACGTGGCCCCGTTATTATTGTATCAGCTCACCGGGTGAGTTGCGGAACAATGCTCACAACCAAACGTTGCAATTATTACATAGGAAGTCTCATTTGAGCCTATACATCACAGCTTCAAACCCTAACATCCATGTGGTTCGTCTACGGAACTTCGCTTTTGGTCCCCGTGCAATAGCGCCCCACGACTCAAAACATCGGTGGCGATTGGAATCGGAGACCTGTATTTGGATCCCTCCTCAGGGATAACAACTCATCCTGAGATGAGTGTCCCACCCCCCACCCCCCTATCGTCAATGTGCCCAACAAGGCTCTGGAGAGCCAGAGGCAGATGGGCAAATGTTTGGGATCGCGGCCTCATATCACCCATCACCCTCGTGTGTGCTGTGCCGGCTTTCAAGTTGCTCCCCAACAGCACTTGCCATCAGATATGAACATTAATTCACGTACAGCCCTTTGTCAATACAAAGGACACTTAATGGATGCTTCGTTGGCCATAAGGTCCGCGAGTCGGAAAGGAAAATAATAAGAGAAACCGTTTTTTTTTCGAATTTGGTTTAAAAAAAAAACAATCGATATTTCAAGAGCCGCAATGCAATGTGTGGTGAATACGAGACGGCGTGGTCCTCAAGAAATAACGCCACGAAACAGAGGCCCTTAGAGACCCATAGCCAAGGGTGTTGCTTTGGCCCAACTTTCACGCGACGTGTGTCAGTGTGCGCTGTCCAAGGAGGGGGCCGAGACCGCTTCAGAAACGCACTCGACTGATGTTGGCTATGTCCAGGAACCAAACTCGGGTGGCCAGGTTCAATAGTGCAGTGTGCTTATCCGCCAAACACTCCATCCCAGATTTATGGGCGAAACAATCTTTCGATTTAAAGCTTTCGTGACTGCAGGGATTCATCTTCTTGGTTCTTTCGGTAAAGTCACGTAGAAGGGAAATAATAAAATAATAAAAATAGAACGTAATAAAATAATATCATAATATAATATTTTATTATGTTTTCTTTTAATTTTTATTATAATATAATAATATATTATTTTATTATGTTTTATTTATATTTTTATTATAATATAATATTATATTATTTTATTATGTTGCATTTTTATTATTTTATTATTTCCCTTCTACATAATAAAATAATATAATAATATATTACTTTATTATGTTTTATTTTTATTATTTTATTATTTCCCTTCTACGTGACTTTACCGAAAAAACCAAGACGACGACACAATATTGTTTTGTGCATGCGTCGACGTGTCTGTGTGTGGCTGCCTGTTGAGAACAGTGGCCTGGTGGTTAGGGGACTGCACTACGAACCTGTCAACGCGAGTTCAATTCCCGCTCATGGCAAACATTAGTGACGATTATCTGGATCAGTCCTGGGGCTTCCTTTGGTCTCAGCCTTAAATGAGTACCTGGTGCACCGTGTCAATAAAACATTGGCACCGTAGAAACAATTACGGTTGTACCACCCTCTCATGCACCGTGCTGGCCTTCACAGCACTCGCCTCAACAGTCTGTATGACTACACAGGGCATCTTTGGGTGTCTATAAGTAAGTGTGTCTGTGTGTTTCTGAACGATGGGAGATGGTATCCAGAAAGCAGGAAGCGGTGCTATTGTATTTTATTTACGCAGGCGCCATTCCTTGCCACGTACACCGATGAAGGTCACCTCGGCCTGGTGCAGGTGTGTCAATAAACAGAAGTGGTCTGAGCCCCCGCCGCTGTCTTGATTTCATGCCAGGCAGGCAGCAATAGGTGCTCTCGAACGGAACACCGTCAAAACAACAAGGGGTATGAGGGGGGCGGCTCTCTCTGTGTGCGTGCGTGCGTGTGTGCACGGGCACAGGTGAAGTGTTGGTGGAGCGGTGGCGCAGCGGTTAGCACACTGTGCTACGAACCGTGCAGCCCGAGTTCGACTTCTGCTCACAGCCAAGGCCGAGTATCTGGTCCAGTGTGTAAATATCAGCAATGCGCAGACATATGCGGCCGGGCCTGGTGCTGGCCACCAACCCCCACGTGCATCCGTGCCTGTCTTCTTAGATGCTCACAAACTGCACTTGGCGCAACAGTCTGTTAAAGGCAATGCAGAGGATCTTTGTCTTTGGGGACCTGTGGTGAAGTGTTTAGTACACTTTGTTATGAACCCGGTGAACTGATTCCAAATACCAGAAATTCATAATTGCTCAGCTCAAATCTGAAACGTATTTTTTTTGTCTCGGATGATCTTAAATCTTGTATGTCGGTCTGATTCTCATTTTTCGATCCCAATGACACGAGTGAAAGGTGGTATTCGAACCTGACCAACCTTTTAAATGAATACCTGGTTGCACCGTAGAAAGCAACGATGGGGAGATAAAAGGCAGCCGAGTGTGGGCCCTGGCAATTGTAGCCCGAGCAGTTTCTCGCGAACGGCGCTTGCGCCAAACAGTCTCCGTGGCTATCAGCATATCTGTGGCAATTTGCATGTGAAAATGTAATAAGAAATATTATCCGAGTGTGCATCATGCAGACAGGTCGGCAGTAAAGCATTTTCCTGGATACATGCATTGGCTTATGCGACTGCTTAAAAAATAATGATACGCTACCGTTCGAAGGATTGGGTTTCGGTTAACAGTTTTGGGATATCATATTTTCATAATAGAGGTTGTTTTTGGGTTAGATCGCGTAAATATGAATGTCGTTAAACCCGCCACCAACCGACAGCCAATTAGTAAGGTTTGTCACGTAAACAGAACGTGCCAATTCGCGACTAGTACAGCACACCGGTGTGTTGGAGAGTAAACCCACAACATTTACAACATTGTAGTAGAGGTTTTCATTTGCGAAGTGTGTGTTGGGCTTCTTTCGCGCCGTAAGCAGCCAACTGCGTATATTCGATTTGGTCCTTATATAAAATATAAAAAAAATAATGTAGGGCATTGTGGTATGCTGTTGGCATGAATGGCGCCATATAAAATGAAAGCATTATTAATCTACAGCCCTCTGTTAATCCACTGCTGGATGTAGGTCTCCCCACACTCTACCGGTCATGAGAGTTGCTTGACCTTATTTTACCACATTGGCAGCTATTCACTCCACTGTCACAAACAGAGCTCACCAGGGTTTGACCCCTAACCCAGGCAAAAGTTGGCCAGCCCTAAACCGCTGCAGAACAGGGCACGGCAGATGCCCTCACCTCCTTCATCATCGATGGGAGATGAAGAACAGTCGGCGTTGTGACTGGCCACCAGAGCCGGAACCATAGACCACGTGATCTTTTCCCCCATACCTCCGATTAACAAGGTTGTCTACGTACGGTGCGAAAGAAGTTCAACGAACATACATACGGTATACGATCCCACACTTCTCCGTGCACCGCCGGATCACCGGCAACGTCACCGACATCGGTTGGCTGAATAACCTCGATATCCACACGGATAACGTCGCTAAGCTCACCTTGCCATACGAAAGAATAAGAAGCACACTACGTCGGTTAGAGCAAGTCGGCAAAATGTGTTAATTATGGCCAGGAATCAAACTTGGTGTTCACCGTGGCCAAGAACCGAACAAAGGTCGACAGGTTCACAGGGCACCGTGCCACAGCTCTGCTCACAGGGGGAATAACAGCACTGTCATTCCACAAAGGTGGCAGCCGCTTACCGACTACACTGCCTTCCGCAGACCACCTTTGCATTACCCGGCAGGTTGGTGCCCCACGCACACGACAGTCCCGGCGTGATCCATCAACCGTGATCCAAAGAGCTCTGGATTGCGGGCGTGCACCACCATGCCTGGTTGACGTTCTACACACCGGGGACTTTTGATTTGAAGTCATTCACCACTGCCTCTGACCGCCGTATCCAATGAATAACACAAAACAAGCAAATATTACGTTGAGCTTGTTACACCGTATCTGTTTAGATTTAAAGCTTTCGTGACTGCAGAGATTCATCTTCTTGGTTCTTTCGGTAAAGTCACGTAGAAATAATTTAATAAAATAATAAAAATAAAACCTAATAAAATAATTCTCACGACGTTTCGGCCACAACGCAAGTAGCCGTCTTCAGGTGAAGAACAGGTTTGTCAAGGAGACCAAGAAGACCGTATCTGTTGTTTACCCCTGGAATTGTGGGCTCTTTAATGACAATAAATGTATGATTAAACAAAACAAGCAAAGCCATGACAGTGTCCTTCTGTGGGCACCTTGTAGCCCCCACAGGCCATCGTGGGAAAAAAAAATTGGGAGCAAGGCCAGGCAGTTGTCATGAAAAGCTCCCTCGAATTATGGCAAAAAGTCAAAATGTGTCTCGTCGCCCAGACAAGCACGGGGCGTTGCCCCATCGCCATTGGCGTCGCGGACACAGAAGTGGAAATTCCACATTGCTAAGGCAGAGCAATGTGTATGCAGGGCCATCTACTGGCATCGTGAGAAGTGTGGTCGGGTTTCCCCCCCCCCCCCCCTTTACCGACACGACAACAACCGACAGAATTTGAACTCCCAAACTTCCATCTGCGAGCCAATGCGTTACTCGCTAATTCCAACACCGAGAACGTGCACCTTGAGCTAGCAGCAAAGGCTGCTCTTGCTGCCTTTCACGGAAAGCCTCCCCAAACCCCCAGGCATCCCACATTGATAGCTGAAGCTGTGAATCCAAACGAGACTTTCACAGCGCTTAGGTGCAACGATGACTCTCACGGTGCCTTTTGGGTATCCACGGCGTTATATTTCAAGACATCTGCTGTGTTCATATTAGACGTTTGAGGAGTGGGAATTTTAATGCGGTCACCGGTACACTTTGACTTGGCCATATTTGACACATGATGTTACCACGGTGGTGGAACGGTTATCGGACTGCACTGGCGATCCAGAAATCGACGGTTCGATCTCCGGGCGCAGCAGGTTCATTACATCCGCCCACGTCTGTCCACCCAGCGGTGTGAATGGGTTCACCCACAGTCGATCAACAGGTCACATGGGCTGGAGGAGTAAAGTGTGGGTTACTCCCATCTGTTCTAAGACGTCTGGCCAGCGTGGAAGAGTAGGCCAAATACCGGGAGCTATCTCTAGAAGGGGGCATTCCGCCAACAATGGCGCGAACAAAAGTAATTACAGGGCTCGATGTCGAGATTGAAAACTCATTTCTTTGGAAATGCTTTTGTTGTGTTTAGTTCGTCGTCCTTCCCCCGCACCTGCGATTTGCGCGTTTGTCTAAGTACGGCGCGAAAGAAGTTCAACATTCGTACACACGGGGCTGCAATTTTACCTTTCAGATTTTTTTTACGAAGGCAAAAGGGTCACCGTGCGTCTGTGTTTCAGATTGGGCCGCACTCATTTCCACCGTCAGTCGTCGGCCAGTTGAGTAATTTCCACAATCCCACGGTTGGAACAAATCTTATGCATGAACTTTGAAATACAGTACACATGTGAAACAACTCCGATGCACATTGATGCGGGGAACGGGAGGGGTAGATGCTATAATCTGCACCTGTTCGTGAAAACAACTCCTCTTATCTGCAGAATAAACTCTCCAGTGTGTGCGTCTGTGGTCACCCAGAATAGACCGTTGAACAAGTAAACCACTCAATGCCCGATTTACTTATACGAAGGAGGGAGGCATCACGGCTGTACACGCCAATGACAAAGATCCCCCGTATAGCCTTAACAAACTGTTGGGACAAGTGCTGTTAGCGAGCACCTGTGAAGGCCGGCACGGCACATTAGGGGGTGGTGTGACCAACATCACGCCCAGCCACCTTTGTCTCCCCAGCGTTGATGTTTACACACCGCACTTATTTAAGGCCGAGTCGACCTAGACGAGGACCAGGACCGTTTCAAATATTCGCCACTGTTATTGGCCGTGAACAGGAATCGTACTCGATTTGCCGGGCCTGCAGCGCGGTGCGCTAACCACTGCGCCACCGCTCCTCACAACCCACACACACACACGCACGCCCGCACACCTTTAGCCAACAACCAGTTCTCAACGGGATCTTGCAGCGGGTTAACGCAAAGCCAACAGTGCCGGTAATACCACATCCGTATTTGTAATACCCTCACCCGAAGCTGCAAAGCAAACTAAATTACGTATTGATGTTGTGTCTCCACGGCTGCGGAGGGTTTAATGTTGCACGTTTTGGTTGGGCACGTGCGAGGGAGAGGTCGTATTGTTCCTGGGGTGGGTCCAGAGGTCGCAACCGGGTACCCGATACCCGTACCCTACCCGATACCTGGCTACCTGTACCCGGCCGGGTACGGGTACCCGTTTGCGACCCTGGTGCGGCCGGGTACGGGTACGGGTAAGCCGTGAGTCACTGGTGAGTAACCGTTTGTCACTCATTTCCCAACATCTTGTCTCTTCTCACAATTCAAGTTCCTAGAATCACCCCACCCGCGCCTACAACATGGCTTCATCCCAGAGGTCGCAATCAGGTACCCGATACCCGTGATACAAAATGCATCCTTTCAGAGATTTTGTTCAAATTAGAGCTGGGTAATCCGATTAAGTAATGCATTACTTGACCTTCTTCTTTTGTAGGGCTGATGTTGATGTAAACCAACAGCTGTCATTTTACGTGGAGGTGGTTGAGCCAGATGACTGCGTCAGGAATAGCGGAGGGGTGCATCGATTTGAAGCTTTCGTGACTGCAGGGATTCATCTTCTTGGTTCTTTCGGTAAAGTCACGTAGAAGGGAAATAATAAAATAATAAAAATAAAACATAATAAAATAATTCTCACGATTTAAAGCTTTCGTGACTGCAGGGATTCATCTTCTTGGTTCTTTCGGTAAAGTCACGTAGAATGGAAATAATACAATAATTAAAATGTAACATAATAAAATAATTATTATATTATATTATTATCTTAAAAATAAACGTAAAAAAATAATTATTATATTATTTTATTATGTTTTATTTTTATTATTTTATTATTTCCCTTCCACGTGACTTTACCGAAAGAACCAAGAAGATGGGTGCATCGCTGTGACGATGCCTCCTCCTCCTCCGTGTTCGTGAAACGGGCGTCGAGCCGTGGTGACCACAGTCCGCTGAAGAGTTTTCCATTTTCCATTCGTGGATCAAGTATCTGCATCTGCTGCCACGGTTTGTGTGCGGATGCGGTTCAGGGGTGGCGGGCCAGAAGCTTTGTGGAAGATCAAAGCCGTGGATTTTTCTGCCGAGGGCGTTTCACGAGGAGGCGTTTTGTTTGCGGCTTCATGCGAACTCCTTTCGGCTTTCCAAACTTCACCGTCGGGGCTGAGGTCCCAACTTGTGAAGGTTAATTTAATCGACTAATTGGATACGGCAAAAAAACAGGTGGGGAAAAAAACGTCTCGCGAGGATATATTTAGCATATTTTTCCATGCTGGCCAATTATATTTTCACGACTGCCGATTCGGGCTTAGTTTCAAACCCGGTGCTGCTGGATCTGAGTGCAGAATTCGACACTTGGTTGAGCATCGTATTCTGCTCAAGCGCCGAGAGACCCTGGTTAGCATCAGCGGTGCAGTTTTTTCCTGGCTTAGCTCCTATCTGACCGATCGGAAACAGTTTGTGACGTTGGCGATCCACACGTCCGAAACTCGCCCAGTTGTCACTGGTGTCCCCCAGCGGTCGATTTTAGGGCCTTTGTTGATTTACATCTCTTTGTTTCCTCGTGAAAATGTTTTCCGTCGTCATGGTCTGAATTATCATTGTCATGCCGACGTCACCCAGATATATCCGCAGACTAAGCCTGGTACTTCTAGATTTGAAGCTTTCGTGACTGCAAGGATTCATATTCTTGGGTTTTTTCGGTAAAGTCACGTAGGTAAAAAAATTACTTGATACAGCTATTGTGCTGTGACGGTTCCGCCTCCGAAACGTCGTGAATTTTATTTTATTTTTATTTTACTTTTATTAATTTTAGTTTAAATTTTTTACTTACGTGACTTTACCGAAAAAACCCAAGAATATAAGCCTGGGACTGATTGCTGCCGTTTCAGTTCTGTCTCAGTGTCTCTCTGAGGTCGGAGTGTGGATGACTTAAAATTTCCTGAAGCTTAACTGCGACAAAACTGAAGGTCATGTTGCTGGGTTGACCTAACCTGCTTCATCAAGTAAATTGTTTCGGTGTGATGATTGATGATCTTGAAATCATACCATCATCTAAGATCCGGAACCTCGGGGTAATTTTTGATCCCGCCTTGATTGTTGAGTGTCATGCAAGGAATCTGGCTAAGGTCTCCTTTCACCTGCAAAATATTTTACGCATTCGATCAATAATTATCTCAATGCCGGATGCTGAGAGACTGCTGATACGTGCTTGTATTTCATCAAGACTCCATTAATGTAGTGTCCTGTTTAGTGGTGCAACAGGGAATGTTTTAAATCGTTTGCAGCTTGCCGAAAACTCTGCTGCCCGGGGTTTTGTGTTTAGTGAGGAAATATGAGCACATTGCTTCCAGTAGAATATAGTATCGAATTTAAAGTTCTTATATTAGTCTTCAGGGTCCTGAGAGAGTTAGTAAGCTACATTATAGCAAGCTCCGTTATAGTAAGCTCCGTTATCGTAAGCTCCGTTATAGTAAGCTCCATTGTATCTCTGGATATCTACTGACACCGTACGGTGAGCCCCTGTCCGGCAACTTGGATCCACCAAATCAGGGCACCCCGAGAGTGTGGCGAGAACAACCAGAGGCTGCGTCCAAGTGGGTTGATGATCGAAAGCGTTCAGGAGCCAGGCACCTCGCTTGTCCAACGTCTCGCCCCGGGTCCATTCAGGACGCTCCGTCAGTCGACGTTTTTAGAGCTCGTCTGAAAACCACATGTATTCATTTTATCTTGCGTATCCGTCTGTGTAGGGTTGTTTTCCCTCTTAGTTTTAATGTTCAGGGTTTTATACTGGGATTGTGTTTCTAAGCGCTGTGAGGCCTCGTGTGAATGGCGCTCTATGCTACTGCCTGTTACTTATGTCTTGGAAGAGGTGAGAGTCCCCACACTTTACCGCACCACTCGCAACAAGCCGATCGATGTACACATTAATACAATGCCACTGAGTTGACTAACAAGTGGTGAACAGTTTCAGTTGCCACACCGGGAGATGAAACATGGAACCGGCCACTTCTGGAATGCCTGCCCACTGTGTTTGGCAGCATCCCGAATTCAATCGAGAGTATGATGATGACTTTTTTTGTATGAGCAAGAGTTTGAACTTCCAAGCACAAGAGCGGAATTACAGTCCTAAACAATATTGTCCATTTTTTTCTCGTGCAGTGCGGTGTGATTTCAACAAACAAAAAACATTTTTTCGAAAGGATTCGTAAACGACGAAATGCAAACGTACACTGATCCATTTCCTCCGACACGTCATTAATCTTTTGCTGTTAATGCGCCATTGAAGACGATTATTTTATTAGGCCCCGTTGTAAACAATTTTTTATTGTGTTTGTTTAACGACAACTGACTGAACGAGGATGAAATTAAGCCCGCAAAGTTGGATGTTTTCAGATGTTGTAATTCGCCGCCCCCCACACCCCACCCCTCATGTTCGAGTTATATGTTTATAAAGTTACACCGACAGGCGTTAAGTTAAAGGTTAACGACTGCAATGTTATGTTGACGTCATAAAAAAACTTTTTTTACAGCAAGCAAATAGCAAGTATTTCCATGCGCAAGCAACTTTTTTTTCTACCCGTCGCTACACCACGGGAAGGGGAGTCAAGGATGTAGCGTATGGAAAGAGAGAAAGGAACGGGTGGAAGAGAGAAGAGGAAGAATGGGGATTAGGAGGGAAAGGATGGGGAAGGAACGGAGAAACGTGAGCACTGAGTCAGGAGAGATGAGGATCGGGAGGAAGAGGCTGCATCAGGGCCTCAACGCTGCTGCACAGAGGAGGAGCCTCGTCTGTGGTCACAACGGGAGACGAGAAGAGGCCAGGGGTTCGGAGTAGGATTGGTCAGACAGGACGTTACGTGGTTTACTGCAGGCTTGAGCTGACCTAGAGAGAGATGCAGAGATGAGAGGGTAGGGGGGGGGGGGTTCAGGTGGCCACACAGGAAGTCACGTGGTTTACTGGAGGCTTGAGCTGAACTCGAGAGAGATGCAGAGATGAGAGGCCAGGGGTTCGGAGTGGGATTGGTCAGACAGGATGTCACGTGGTTTACTGCAGGCTTGAGCTGACCTAGAGAGAGATGCAGAGATGAGGGGGTAGGGGGGGGGGTTCAGGTGGCCACACAGGAAGTCACGTGGTTTACTGGAGGCTTGAGCTGACCTAGAGAGAGATGCAGAGATGAGAGGCCAGTGGTTCGGAGTGGGATTGGTCAGACAGGATGTCACGTGGTTTACTGCAGGCTTGAGCTGACCTAGAGAGAGATGCAGAGATGAGGGGGTAGGGGGGGGGGGGGTTCAGGTAGCCACACAGGAAGTAACGTGGTTTACTGGAGGCTTGAGCTGACCTAGAGAGAGATGCAGAGATGAGAGGCCAGTGGTTCGGAGTGGGATTGGTCAGACAGGATGTCACGTGGTTTACTGCAGGCTTGAGCTGACCTAGAGAGAGATGCAGAGATGAGGGGGTAGGGGGGGGGGGGTTCAGATGGCCACACAGGAAGCCACGTGGTTTACTGGAGGCTTGAGCTGACCTAGAGAGAGATGCAAAGATGAGAGGGCATGGGGGGTACAGAGTGGTGGTGGCCACACGGAAAACACACGGTTTACAGAAGATTGGAGATCATTTATACGTCGACTATTTTGTTTATTGCAGTTCAAAAACGATATTGGTCCTGAGCCAGTGGTGGCAATTCCTCATGTCTATGGTGGAGGCCAGTCTGTGTAGGATTATTAGTATGGGCACTGCCGTAAAAATGTGTAATGTCTATCAGTGGTAAGCGTAAGCACGAAGGCACTCGTAATTATTTCACCACTAAATTCAAAGAGTATCAAGACTTTTTCAAGAGGGCCCTGCATTGGGATGAAAGGGAGGGAAAAAAACCGCACGACTTCTTCAACGCCTTCCAAATGCGAATTGTTCCTCGGCGCAGTGTTTAATGAGCGATACCAACGTTGCCTATCGAGTCGCAGAACGATACGTCACGTGGCGTGGCACATAAAAACAAGAATCCTGTCGTGACGTTCGTGACAGTAGGTCACTGCATTCCAGTGTCCAGTGTCAAATTAGCTTCTAAGAGCCGCTCCTTCTCTGAACTAAATGTGCACGGCTCAATAATGAGGTCACGCGTGGACATTTTAGCAAATGAGTTACGAGGAAGTTTAGACCGGGTGCTTATTTTTAAAATAAGTTTCTGCCCCACCCCGCCACCCCGTGCACCCTGCCAAAGAAATAACTATCGAAACGTGCCGTAAAAAATCAGGAAACAAATTAAATACAAGCTGAAGGATTTTAATTCCGTTCCCAATGCTACCTTTGAGCAGGTAGACACTTTACGCTTGAATAAAAAAAAACAACAACAGCTTCCCCCAACGAGAAAAACCCACTCAAAGGAATGAAAATAATAATAATACAAATACGAGAACATTTCACTTGACGCCACACGCATTGATTAGCACTGCGTGTGCCGTGCGCTCGGCAGTTCGCTCCCCTACGAGTCATCGTGACCCCAGTGCATTGCCACGGGTGTCCGCGTGTCCACACACGGCGTGCACACGTGCGCAGACTCGCCCGCCCAGCCCGGCGCCACGGGCAGAGGGCCGAGCCGGCTGCGTTGAAACTCGGCGGGCGGCGGCGAGACACGCGGAGAGTCGCGACGCACACAGCGGCTGATTCCACACGGAGGACTCGACTGGGGCGGGGGAAAGCGAGTTGTATGTCGGAATCAGAATGTGTATTTACACTGGAGGAATCCGATGTGCTATCAAGCAATTTTTTGTTCGCAGATTTCCTGCCAGGGCCCGGGGTTAGAACGTTACAACAAAGTACGATTTACACCATGGGAACCTCATTTGCAAGTAAAAATATGATCATTGTGTTTTTTTACCCTTCTATCTGGCAACAAAACTGACACCTTTTTACAAGGAGTCATGTTTGCATAGACCACAATACCTGCAGTCATAATGCCTGGTCCAACCCATGTGAGACTAGGCTCTAAGGAAAGCTGTCTCGGGTGTGGACCAATCAATTTCAAGGACAGTGCACATTATCAGAGTGGTGTTTTTTGTTTGCATTATGACTGCAGGTATTGTGGGCTATGCAAACATGACTCCTTGGAAAAAGGTGTCAGTTTTGTTGCCAGATAGAAGGGTAAAAAAACAATTATCAAAGTACAATTTAGGTAACAAATCACCCAAACACTGATGTGGTGCTGGCCACCCACCCCCTTTGTGTGCCATGCCGGCCTTCATATGTGCGTACTAACAGCACTTACCGTGACAGTCTGCTAAGGCTATACAAAGGATATTTGTCTTTTGTTGAACTTCTTTCGCACCGTACGTAGCCAACGGTGCTAATCGGAGGTGCGGGGTAGCGAGTTCACCGTTTCACAACGCGGACACCAAAGTTTCAATGCCTCGGTGTGTCCCCCCGCAAAAATAGAATAGCGAAGAATCCTCATGAGACCTCCTTTGCCAGTACTAAAATATGAGAATAGGTTTTCCCCCTTTTTTCTGGCAACAACACAGTTGTGTTGAGATGTTAAAACACCAAACTGAAACTTTTTACAAGGAATCATGTCTGCATTAACCACAATACTTGTGGTCAGAATGCAAACAAAAAACATACTCTGATAATATCTGCATTGTCTTTGAAAACTATTGGTCCACACCAGAGACAGCTTTCTTTTGAGCCTAGTCCCAAACGGTGTTAGACCAGAGGACGCCAAAAGGCATTCTAACCACAAGTATTGTGGTTAATGCAGACGTGATTCCTTGTAAAAGGTTTCAGTTTGGTGTTTTAACATCTCAACACCTGTTTTGTTCCCGTAAAAAAGGGGAAAACCTGTTCTCAGCGAATAACCCTGTCCGCTGCAAGCTCTGCTGTGGGTTGTTGTGAAAATTTGGTTATTTTCGCTGCGTACTCTTAGCTTTTTTGGTAAAGTCACGTAGGTAAAAAATAAAATTAAAATTAATAAAAATAAAAAAAATCACATTTTTTTTACCTACGTGATTTTACCGAAAAAAAACCTAAGAGTATGAATCCTTGCAGTCACGAAAGCTTCAAATCTAGAAATATTTTCGCTCCGGTTAGTTTACACACTCTCTCCCTGCAGCGTCCTGCAGCTGCCAACGATGGCGACAGTCCGGTGACTGCGGTCGTCCTTGTAATCAGAGCTGCTTAGCTCAATGAGGCCTGACCGGCTGAAATAATAAAGTCTGAGTTTGAGCACTCATCTCCGTTGGCTTTTCTGAGCCCATTGGTGGAAATTCCAGGGTTTGATGGTGGGAACCACTTCTCTTATTACTACTGTCACTGCAGAGCAGGTTTTTCGTGGCAATGTTGTTTGTATGCACGTTGAAAGCGAATTGCCCGATAATGCTGGATGCAATTACCAGCAAAACGTCGTATTCAAATTGTAAATGTTGTGGCTTCAACACACCGGTGGGCTAAAGCAGTGAACTATTTGTCTTTTGTCAACGTGACACTTTTTTACTGATTGGCCGTGTCGGGTGGTGGAGGGTTACGACACATTTATAAATAACGCGATCTAAACCCAAATTGTTGATTATGAACGTTGAACTTCTTTCGCACGGTACGTAGCCAACCGCGCTAATCGGAGGCGCGGGGGAAGGACAACAAACTAAACACACAAAGAGCAGTTCCACAACACGGGGGAGAACCGACGACAGTGAGGGCCACTCTCAAAAACGTCGTCCCAAGAACAACAACAAGAGACGGAAGAAGCTGTGGAGATATCCTCCACAAATGGAACGACCGTGGGACTCCACCAAACTGCGTCCCGTCTGGAACGCTCTTCCTTTCGATGTTAGGAAGCCACTGTAGCTGCGCACTTTGAAATCTAGGTTGAAAACTAATTTATTTATAACTGCTCTTTGTGAGTTTTCGTTTGTTGTCTCTTCCCCGCACCTCCAATTAGCACGGTCGGCTACGTACGGTGAAAAATAAATTCAATATACTGCGAAGGCGGTGGGGTGCAAACCATCGGGAGAGTATCACCGATGACCGCCCCAATACAATGCGCGTGTTCTGATGGAACAAGCGGATCCCACCTAGCGAGCACCCTGGATGCCGTGGAATGGCTGGCGACGTTCAAAAGAAAATTACCATCGTAGGCCTGCCGCTTTTTTCGTTTTCAAATGATGTACAAAATAATAAGAATCGGAGCAGAAATCCTTTGATGTCTCGATCTATGACAGCTCGCTGCCGAGATGTGTCTGTCTGCTGTGAGTAATACGTTCGAAAGATGGGGAAAAGAACTTGGCAACAGGTGTAGCAATTGGCAAAGTGACAGGGTGGAGGGGGGCAGGAGGGGGGGGCAGGATGGGGGGTGTGAAATAATAATTAAAATACAGCGGGACCTGTCAAGTCGAGCTGAGCTACTTTTCTTACTCGCATGGGCGGGCAGATCCAGACAGCTTCTGTTCGCCAATCACCGCTCGCCCTCCGATTGGGGCGCGTGATATTTGCCTAAGGGTCGGTGTTAGGGTTACCGTAAAGTACGATTTGAAAATCTTGAGCAAGAAGATCGATTAATTGGTGCTGCTGCTGTATTGGCAGCGGTACAAATGCACAAATAAAACACCACATGATGCCTTGTATAAAGGTGTCAGTTTTGTACCAGTTTAAAAGGTAAAAACCTATTACTATATTTTGCCACTAGTAAAGGAGGTCTCATAGTGTAAATGCTTACCCGAGCTCTCAATACTCTTATAGTGCAATGTTTTTGAGTTGTACGCCTTTTGGCGTCATCTGGTCCAACACCAATGGAGACTGGGCTCTAAGGAAAGCTGTCTCGGGTGTGGACCAATCAACTTCAAGGACAGTGCATATTATTATCATTATCAGAGTTGTTTCTTTTTGTTTGCATTTTGACTACTTGTGTTGTGGTTATTGCAAACATGATGCCTTGTATAAAGGTGTCAGTTGTGTACCAGTTTAAAGGGTTAAACCTTACTACTAAAACACCAAACTCAACACATTCATCCACGCAATAAATAGACGACGTTTTGGGCAATGTCCCTTCTACACAGCGCAACGAAGACTGGCCCAAAAACGTCTAATCTGAGTGCACTGCACGAACCGGTGGTGTGGTACAGCCTTGTGTCTCAACCTCCCCAAACCACACACTCCTCTCTCTCACTCTCTCTCTCTCTGTCCATCTTTCTTCACAGCTCCAAGCCGCCGGTGGATTTCTTTCTGTCGTGAAAAATGGAGGAATGAATGGCGGGTGTCTTCGCAAAGGTCACACGCATTCTTGGGATTGTTAAAAGTCAAAGGGCAAACAGTCGAGTATTGAACAACGAGCTCGAAAGCACATCAAAGGGAGACACCGATCGCGGCAATAATTCACAGGCTATAATAGTTTTTATGGGATCGTGGTGTCTCGCGAATGGCACGCGTGGGCTGACACCCCTCAAGGCTGCCTCTGCCTGAGTCGGCACTCAAAGTTGAAAATATAAAATGTGCCCCAAAGTGTCCGGTCCGCACCGCTGCAAATAAACAGAGCACCGCGTCACCGCACGTGGCATTTACCAAGCGATTGTAAAGACAGTCTGGGCGTGTGATCGGGAGGGAACGCGTGTGGAGCGCAGGAAAGGGGCCGTCCATAAATGACGTCACGCTGTTTTCGACGATTTTTGACCCCCCCCCCCTTGTCACACGGCGTCACAAAAAGTCAGACCCCCCCCTCAAATATGACGTCACAAAGCTCTGCCCCCCCCCCCAAAATAAAACATGCTTTAAATCGCTTTAAACTATTGTCAGTGTAGTGCGTATTTAATGTGGCGCTGCACTCTGATGTTGTAGGAGAAAATATTTTTTAAAAAGTATATTTAATTAAGTACGTGTTGTCTACATTTTATTTAAAGTTGCGCATTTTGATGTGACGTCACATTTCTCAACCCCCCCCCCTCCCTCGTCACACGTCGTCACACGTCGTCACAAATGACTCCCCCCCCCCCCCCACCACAGGTGCGTGACGTCATATATGGACGGCCCCAAAACTAATTTTCCAATATACATTGTTGCGGCCTTAAAATTGAGAAATATGTAACAGGCGACGTTTCGGGCAGGGCCCTCTTGCTCATCGCACATCAAGCAGAGAGCACGTGCACCCACGGTATATTTTCGCTCCCTATTAAGGCCACACACTGTTATCGACACACGTGTTAGAGTTGCATCGTTAGTCACGCGTGTTAAGTTTGATGTACCCCACACCCCCCGCGCACCTCCCATTAGCGCGGTTGGCTACGCACGGCGCGAAGGAGCTTCAACATAAGTAGATAACAAAACAGCCGAATGACCCAATTAATTTGTTTAATTAACAGGACTACACGGGCAGATCAAGAGACCGTCAAAGTCGCACCGTCTCTGCTACGCGCACGCGATCTTGTATCGAGCGCCACTGGTTGAGGGCATCGGTCCAAGTAAAACGCGCACGTTCGTGTGACGTCGACCCAGTCCGTTAACAACAAAAACCACAATCCCCGTTCGTCAAGTTCATCAAAGTGAACGCGCCAAATACGAGGCCGGCAGTGACGCACAAATGCTGAAGCGCAGATGCGGTGCGCGGTCGTGGTGTCTCCCGACTCTTTTTTTCACTCGATGTCCATGGTCTCTGTGTGCGCGTGTGTGGTAAAGAATGGCCATTTTTCTCAAAAACGCTGTCCCTTACATACGTTGCCTATTATTCGATAGACAGTGGATAGTTTTATTTTGGGGGCAGTGCTATTGACGAATGTGTCGCATTTTTTGTTTTGTTGCTACGAAGATAATGGAATCTGGGCTGGGAACTATAAGTAAATTGATGTATGTGGTTGGTTGAGGAGTTGCCTCGTCAAAAGGGGCTAAACAAGGTACAGCGTCTCTCTCTCTCTCTCGCTCTCCTCCAATGAGCATTGAGTTTGGTGCTCATCTTCATTGGCAGCCCAGAGCCACGAGTGGACATTCCACATTCCTAAGGTGGGAGGAGGCCACTCTCCTCAAAATGTACCACTGTTGACTATTTACACCGAACAGCACCTGGTTTCACGTGGGCCACAGTGGTGCTGATGGGCTGAGTTCACCCCCCCCCCCCCCCACTTGATTTTAATTCTCAGCTGAGCGATCTGGAGTCGAGCGTTATGATGAAACTAGAACTACATTATTTTTCATTGTCCATGATACAGGTTGTTTTGGGTTAGATCGCGTAGATATATACATGTGTCGTTTAACCCGCCACCACCCGACACAGCCAACTAGTAAGGGTTGTCACGTAAACGGAACATGCCAATTCGTTACTAGTACAGCACGCCGGTGTTTGAGAGCAAAGCCACAATATTTATAGTATTGGTCGCAAAAGCTTACATGTTAAACTATTTTTATTGTGCCAGCTAAGGCCCACTGAGCTATGTAGCTCTTTTTCATAAGTGACCTGGCCACAAATGATGGCTCAACGAAGTGGCTTATCATCATGTGGAAGATTATAGCAGCCAAATTCTCTAAACGCGTGTTGCTAAACATGGTTGAATGCAATGCTCCGTTGAAGTGATTATAAAGTTACTCTGGTCTGAGACCACGCGGGGTAAATGGAGTTGATTGGAGTATTATTTCCTCAACATAATCGTCGTCATCAGCAACCATGCTCTTTTCACTGCTAACTGAAATCCTCCAGAAGTCGTCGCCGTTATTAGACATTAAAATATCCGAAAACCTGGATTTGAAAAATAAATGCCTTCATATATTTACAGGCAAAAATATTCAGACGATAAGCTTTCATATTTCACCTTTCTCTGAGAGGTTTTTAAAAATATTTTAACATTTCGTGTAATGACTGAAAATGCCGATCATGGAATGACAGAGCCTGCTACCGCAGTTGTCGCATGGAGAAAATATTAGACATCTCATATTTTATAACAACCAATGGAAAAAAATTACAGGAATTAATTTAACGACTTCATTAAAAATGACTGCAAAGTTTTGCTCAGGATAAACGTGGGCGTTATTGATATTTATGTTAAATCCATTGCCGCATGTGCCAAGATAACAAACCATAAACCAAGGACAAAACCCCCCATGTGAATTGCAGGAGAGTAAAATTATTGATATCATGGCGATGGTAAATGTATAACGGAATGGTGCGAAAATTAACTGCCATTCAACAAATATAAAGCATATGCATGCGTGACCTCGCCGGTCAACATTTCCTCACGTGCTGTTGTTGGCAAGAGTGATTCATAATGAAGTCGTCACACGTTTTGGATTTCACCGCTTCCCCGTGCGGATTAATGATCCCAAAGCCGTGACGTCCCGATGATGAAAATGTAAATAGCTCGACACGTTTGACCGGTGGCTGACAGATGTAGATACAGTTCATTCCAGCCCTGCCCCCCGTGTGCGCATACACGTGTGCATGTATGTATGGGGAGCGGTAGGCCTTAGGTGACCAGCTCCCTCTTTCCTCTTGAAGACGATCGCTTGTGTTGTGATCGAAGCGTCGTGGTTTTTGTTTTTTATCTTTATTTTTTTTATTGGAAGAAAGAAGAATAAGTCTACATTATAGAATGCCACTACGCTCACCAAGCTTAAAAACCAGGCTACAGTCTACATTATATACTGCCAGTACACTCACTCCGATTAAGAACCAGGCTACAGTCTACATTAATGTTTTTTTAAATATATTTTTTTCATAATTTTTTGTCACTTTATTTTTATTATTCTTTTTCTATCTACGTGACTTTACCTAAAGAACCAAATAAAAATGGATTGCTTGATTATAATCAGACAGTTCATCTCTAGAGGTAACCCACATACAAGGTAACCCATGCACACGATGAGATAGCAAAAACCTGTACATAGGTCAGCAGCCTCGTGGTTGGCACGTTACACGGTGGGCCATTGTTGGCATGTGGTTGTAAACGTTGGACTAACGTGGTTTAGCCATGTTTGTTTGTTGTAGTACAGAGTTAGACTGATGGCCTTAATCTAAGTTGTCTTGTGGTTGTTGTTGTTGTTTGACTTGCATCCCACTGGGATTTTTGCACACAGCGTTGGTGTACGGTGTTTTTTTCTGCAATATTTTGCTGTCTTTAATTAGATTTTCTGTTTGCACTCAGTCACATATTCACTTTAAGATGTTTTTTTGTTCATGTTTTTGTTTTTTGTTTGTTGCGGTTGCAACCCGATTCAAGAGCCGAATGGCTCACAGGGCTATACCTAATAAATGAACTTGAACTTGAACGCACCATGTTTAACGTTGTATTTTGCTGACGATTAGCCAAATCAGAGCCCTGAGTCTCATGCACAACGATGGTACCGCTTCATCCAGTGCGCTGCGTCACAGGGCAACCGTGGCGCTGTAGATTTCCACGCGCTGCGTTCTCATGCCTGCAGTGACCCGTGCTCCATCCCCTACCCAATGACGCACAGAGGCAAGGGGGGAATTGATATCCGATTCCTGGCTTGCGATAAGCGCGGTTGACGCATCGCCTTATTTGCAGGGCAGCGACAGGTCAAGGTTCGTAAATTCCTGTGTTTTACCTGCACAATGTCTTCGACATTTTTCGTGGCATTGAAATGCCACGCAATTCAAATGTTACCATTATACAATCGCTTTGGTAGCTTCGCGCACTCCTACTTTGTGCAGTAGAAGTGTGGCCCTTGTCACCCCAGCGTTTCTCTACGTTCACCGATTCTCTTCGACCATCATTACTTGGTCAATGTGTGGACCAAGATTTGCAATGGCAGAGTTGAACTGGGCTGATGATGGGCCATGCATGTGAAACCAGGATTCGGTTTTCGTACTTTTTGGCCTGTATAATTATTAAAATAGCTACACGTTTAGCTTTTGAAACCGCTCTGCATAAACACATCGTGTATCTCAAGTCGGCGCATGCATGGCATTATATCATACGCTTCCAGAACGCCATAGCCAATGGAATCGTCTTAATAACCAATTGTGCTTTATTAAAACAACAAGTAGACAAGGAGACAGTACGGCTAACAACCGCAAAAGTATTGCGAGGGGGAAGTAATAAACATATTCAAACTTTGCAGCGGACAATCTACAACGCAGTATATGACGTGCGCATTGGCCTAATCTTCGCAGTGCCGACGCACACGAGGAGAATGCCTCCTTGACAGGACAGGCTCGTGCAGAAGGTGGAGCTCAGCTCCGCCGCGTAGAGGGGGAATACATCGGCGCCTGGGGAAAACGCCCCAGCGAGCGGTTCACGCACCACAGAAGTTTTTTTTTGGCGTCCGTGTCTCCGTTGTGTTCACGGATTTTTTTTGGGGGGGGAGGGGGGTAGATGAGCTCGATAAATGCCGAATCACGGTTGTCGACTTGTTGAGCGGAGAAGCTGTGGTGTGAGGGCCTTTCGTAGATTTTCTCACACGGTGACGACAACGATGGCAGACCTGTACGCACAACACACAGCAGAACGCCTTTTCACCGACATCCTATTATCTGCAATTATCCTTAATTGTGTTTAATCCCACGGATAATAGCATTAGAGATGGGCGTCCCACAAATCACCGAGGATATGAGGAGTTTTCCCGCACCGCGTATGCAAATAGAAGTTGGTCACAGGCCAATCTATTACTGGATTGTGGGACACCAATCATTTTTGTGTAAGTTTCTTGGCTACATCTCTTCAAGCGGGATGGATTGGGTGCTGCCGTGGCAAGATGTTAACTCCCTCACCTGGTGTGCAGGAGGTCGTGGGTTCGATCCCGACCCTGATGCCTGTATAATCTGGAGTTTGCATGGTCTCCTCGTGGTCATGTGGATTTTTCTCCGGGTCCTCCGGTTTTCCCTTCCATATTTAGAAACGTGCTTTTAGAGTATTTGGTTCCTGTAAATTTCCACACGATGAGTCAATTCGTTGAGCTATCGTTTGTGGCCAGGTCACCTCTGAAAAAGAACTACATAGAGGTGGTCTTGTCCTGTGTGCTCTCGGTAGGGAAGGACTCAGTGCAGTAGCAAGTGGCAAGGGGAGGACTCGATGCAGTACCAAGTGGCAGCTGCCTTGACATGAAAACGCTGGTAGGGCTGCGTGCAAGCCACACGCTCTCTCTGTCTCATGTCAGATTAACCCTCGGCGACAAGTAACATTTTGTAAAAAGCTAAAATCTGGGCCAATATCTAGTTAGGGTGACCAGCAAGTTACAAATAAGTAATTTATGTTTGAAATGAAAGTTGTGCTGATGAAATTAATAAAAGTAAAATAAAATAAAAATCACGACGTTTCCCACCTGATGACGGAGACTTGTGTTGCCTCCGAAAGGTCGTGATTTTAATTTGATTTAACTTTTATTAATTTTAATTTTTTACCTACGTGACTTTACCGAAAAAACCTAAGAATATGAATCCTTGCAGTCACGAAAGCTTCAAATCTAGAATTGTGCTGATGAGTTTATGTCAATAATTTAAATTCCACTCGCATTGGGTGAGGGGGGCAGGGGGATCGAGGTCCGAGGGTGTTTGGCTCAAACAAACAGCGGGGCCCCCTGGGGGTTCACCACCGTTTGTGACCCGGAGCCAGTGGTGGAAATTCCACATTCCCTTTACGGGGTCCAGTCTCTCCATAGGACTATCACTGTACAAAGTGGCACTTATTTTAGGATAGGTTGTTAACCCCTGACAAGATTTAAACATTTTAATCGTGGGGGGTAGTGGTGTAGTGTACTCTGTGCACTGTGTACACTAGACTACTCATCGATACACACATATATATTTATTTGCCTTGTGTATCCGATGTTTCAATTGCGTGAAAGTCACGTTTAAAAGCACCCGCCAAATTTAACTACGCCGGGTTGTTGTGTGAACGTCCTCCGTCTTCCGCAGTTCCAGCTCCATCCTGACCCGGCGTGGTAGAACCTCTAGCCTAGGGGTCCAGACGGTCCCCTTGTTGGCTGCCAAGGATGGCGGCGTCTGATGCATGCGGACGAGCCTACTGAGTCACTTCGACAAGCCGCTGAGTCATATCCCAGACAGGTGGCGGGTGACACTCTCATCGGGACAACGGCACACTCGCCGCTGAAAAGGGGGGGGGAGTTGTGAAATTGATTGCCCCCCCCCCCGCAACCTCCGATTAGTGGACATGACGGTGGAAAGATGTTAACTTGCTCGCCTCGTTTATAGGAGGTCGTGAGTTCGATCCTGACCCCCGATGCCTGCATATTTAGAGTTTGCATGTCTCTCTACCCGTGGTCGCGTGGATTTTTCTCCGGGTCTTCCCTCCATATTTAGAAACACCCATTTAGAGTGTTTGGCTGCTATAATTTCCACGTAATAAGCCACTATGTTGAGCTACCATTTGTGGCCAGATCGCTTCTGAAAACGAGTTGTATACTGTAGCTCAGTGGGCTATACCTGGTAAAGTCTAAAAAAAGTTTCATAGTTTGGCTACGTACGGTGCAAAATAATTTCTACGTACATACATTCATATGAACGCGAATCAGGAATAGGCTCCCCAGAGCTGTTGAGAAATGCGAGGGGAATCCAGATCGACAACTCCGCCCTTGAATAGAATGGCATAGAGGCGTGTGCTTACCCAGGAGCAGACGTGGATTCAGATGACAATTTGGAAGCAACGTGTGAAGGTCAACGTCAAACTACAGAAGATACAAAGAAGTCAGCGGAGGAACAGAAAAAATGTGGATCGGTAAACTGAATGAATATTCAAACATTATCAAGAGAAAATTCAAGAGATAGTTGAGATCTAGAATGAAGAAGTAACGCTCCATGCAGTTAAATTCAAGAATACATCGCTTTACTTGTGACCTCGTAGCCTAAGCCAAGAACACCTGCAGTAAGTATTGTACGTATTAATTGTATTTATGAAAGTATGTGACCTGGACATTCCCTCGAGGTGTAATGTCTCGTTCGTAAAAGTTACGAGAGTGCCAAGTGATGACAGAATTCTCTGGCAGTTCCAATCCGAGTGCTAACCTGGGTTCGCATCCTGCTTGGCTTCTTACATCCGTTGAGATTCCGTGCATTCAGGGAGATGTGTTCGTAGGCAACGACCAAAAAAAACGGTTCAACTTTGAATTCTCAAAACATTCGGACTGCGAGTTCATTGCTAAGCCACGGCTAAACTGGCTCGGTCAATGATAACACACTGCATTAAACGAGCCCTAAATAAATCGATGCCAACAGCAGCTTGCAATAGGTTCTTTGTAGCGTGGCATCAAAATTAACAAAATTACAATGGCGAAACTGGCTTGCGAATGCGTCAGTGGGAGGCACGAGTAATCTGGAGCACTTCTAAAGGGGAATCTCTCTTAGTTTCGGGAGTCAATTCAAACAGCGTATTCACATTTAAGTGTTGCGCAAATGTGAGGGCTGTGCCTTTTTAAATCCTTTATATTAAGTTCGCTTGCTTGCGTGCTTGCGTGCTTGCTTGCTTGCTTACGACCGTGCAAATCTTTCGGTCGTTTTTTAACCCACTTCCCGTGATCCAATTGAGCTGATATTTTGCACACAGACTCGTTGTGCGTGACAATTAATGTTCGTGAAATTTTTTTTCCAAAATTGTACACTGTTTAGGGAAAAAAATTAAATATTTTATTACCAATTGCTTAATACTGGCAGACAATCATCTGACCCATAGGTGGCAGCCATCTCAAGCCAGAGGACGAGAGGACTCTAGCCGCCACGCATATAAAGGATTTATTGGAAAAACTTTGTTTTTACGGGTTTACTTATTTGACTTGCCATTCACTTATCCCAACGGGGAATCCATTCTTATGTAACCACCCAAACTTAAAAAAAACTTTCATTTTTTTAAACGTGCGGTTTAGACATGTTTCCATTGCACTTTAATCCGTCACGTGTGTTGTGCTGGTGTCCCCCCCCCCCTTTCATATCCTCTGCGTTGTGTACCCGAGGCGTTTTGTTAATAAAATAATTTTGGGGAAGAAAAAACACACAAGACTCGCATTCACGGCTCTTTTAATCGCACTCACGCCGGATTCGCACGGCACCGAGAGAGACATCACAGGCAATTTAACTTGGCTTTCTTTTTTTTTTAAATACGAAGAAAAAAACTTCACGCTTTTGACACCAATTATGGCCTAATTGGATGTAATCGAGATGAAGAAATGTTTTTTTAGAATCCCATCATCCGACAGCGAGCGCCGTGTCATGTCATGTCAGGGAACAGCCTCCTGATAGGCGAGACTGCCGTGACTCAGTCCTTGCGTGCCCCATGTACTCGACCGCATTTTCTCACGCTCGCTAATGGGTGTTTTGCTGCGTGTCGGTCGTCCGTTACACGCCGTTTCAAACACTTTTTCATCCCCGAAAGCTGCGCGAATCTGAAGTTCATTGGCGACTGTGACAAAACTTAAAGCCAACTCGCTGAATGTGATCACCTGGATGAATCAGGGGTGGCCGAGACCCAAGTTTGAACCCAGGCTTTTCGGCGGTTGCTAACTCAGTGCCAGAACCGGCCCTAGACCTTTGGGGGCCCTAAGCAAAATTTGGTTGGAGGCCCCTTTGATGTATGATTTTTTTTCACCCACTAGCTAGCAGTGACTCTAGGGGGCCCTCTGCTGGCCACGGGGCCCTTTGCAATTGCAAGGGTCGCTTAGTGGCTAGGCCGGCTCTGCTCAGTGCTTCCGACGCGGAATTTATTAGCCTCGCGAGCCACCTGCCACCTCGTAATGGGGCTCTCTGCGACCCATTCATTACCGACGCCTATCCCCTGCTTTGCTGATGAAAACGTTCCGGCAAAAAAAAAGTAAAATGTACAAAATGAGGCACCGAGTAACGAGACAGCAGCAGCAGCAGCAATAACCACGGAGGTTGGCCTTTGGTGTAGTGGTCAGCACACCGGACTTGCAGACCAGACGCCGCCGGTTTGATCTCCCGGCGCGGCAGTTGAACACAACGGTGCAAGTTTCTTACGTGTTTTTTCGGGCTAGCTTATCGAAGAAAAGACGGTCACTGCATCGCGTCGCTTTCAGATGCGCTTCTGGGGCCGTCTGGAATGCTCTTCCTTCCGATATTAAGAAGCCACTGGAGCTATGCACTTTAAAATCTAGATTGAAAACCAATTTCTTTAGAACTGATTTTTGTGTTTGATTTGTTGTCCTTCCCCCGGACGGTGCGAAAGAAGTTCAACATGGATACAAATCCCCACCCCATCTCCACCCACCGAACGGGTGTAAATGTACGTACCACAGTCAATCGTGTGGTGGGGTAAAGTGTGAGTACCCACCTCTTCCAAGAGTAGGCAATTTTACAGGTAGGAACAACAGTTCCACACTGCCCACCAGGGATTATTTGTCTGTCGTGCATAGCCCCTCCCAAACATGTAGTACGCTCCCGGATTGGTTGAAGTGCGTCACGTGACTGCGAGCTTTCTGCCGTGCACGAATGTGCTGTCCAACCAAGTTCCTATCTGCCCACTCCGAAGGAACGTGTTACCTTTGAAAGGAGCTCTCCTGAGCCACATGTAGTGGAGGTCCTTCCACTAACGGTGGTGCCAATCAGCACTTGCAGGGCTGCAGCTTTATACCTTATAACGCCCTGAGGATGATTAAGGGCGTTTTATACATTTTTAATTAGTATTACCTTATTCGCTGTCATCCACCAGCGGAATGTGAATTGCCGTTGACGACATCGCACTGGCGGGGCTGCACATGAACGGTGCGGCTCGATATTGTGGTTCATGTGTTGCTCAGCTGCGTCCTGAACAGGCGAGGGGTGCACGAGTCACTGTGACGCAACTTCGAACCTATTCTGTTCCTCTAATGACAGCTAAACAAAGACAAAGATCCCCCCACAACCGTGTAGCCTGAACAGACTGTTGAGGCAAGTGCGGTTAGCAAGTGGCACCTATGATGGTCGGCATGACACACGAGGGGGTGGGCAGTCAGCACCACGCCCGACCGCCTTTGTCGCCCCAGTGGCGATGTGTACACACCGTGCCAGGTACTCATTTGAGGCCGAGTGGATCTAGGGGAGAAGGCCCAGGACCGGTTCAGTTATTCGTCACGAGTGTTGGTGGCCGTGAACGAGAATCGAACTCGGCCCTCCGGATTTGTAGCGTAGCAGCACGCTAAACGCTATACTACCACTCCACGTAAATAATACACACACACACATGCAAACTCTACACCAGTGGTCTTTATTCCAAGGCCCGTGGGCCACTGGCGGCCACTGATGGCCTTTAGTGCGGCCCCTGATTTGCGGCCCCCGTGACAACACACAAATGTGAAAACACCCCCCATCATCGGGCTTGCTGTCAAACCCCAATGGTTTCAAATGTGTGGTGGCCCTCACACCGATAATGTCTTGTCGGCGAAAGTGGCCCACCCACCTCTGAAAATTAGTCAAGAACACTGCTCTGCGTCAATAATGGCTACTACTGCCGAAACTTCCGCAACGCAAGACTCACAAACGCACGACTTACACCAGGCACTCCTAGAGTACCGAGGCCTTCCATAGAGCGTGTTGGGGGGCCTACCCTTCTTTGTTGGCTAGATAATCTTGGGAAGGAGGTGGGAGCCCTGTAAAAATACGCAACATTGCGTATTTACTGAGTGTACCCACACTTTACCTCACTACATGACTCCAGTGCACCCAATTATACGCCACGGGTGGCTGAGATGTTTACTGCCTCGCCTGATATGCTGGAGGTCGTAGGTTAAATCTCGACCCTGTTGCCTGTATATGTGGAATTTGCGTGTCTCTCTCCCCGTGGTTGCGTGGATTTTTCTCCGGGTCCTCCGGTTTTTCCCTCCACGTTTAAAATCGACACCAGGCGTTTTAGAGGTTTTGGCTGCTCTATATTTCCACATGATAAGCCACTTCGTTGAGTAATCATGTGTGGCCAGGTCGCTTCCGAAAAAGAGTTATATAGCCCAAGTCAAATAAAATAACAATGTGTTTAGTTTAAATAACTGCTGCTTAGACAGAGGAAGTGGGGTGGTTTAAAAAAGTTGCACCACTGGTATTGACCCAAACATCCCAATGATACAAAAAAATACCTTAAAATTACTCAGACTGGTGTTTATACGTAGCAACAAAATCTGCCCAAACTTGGCAGGAGCCTCCGAGTTTTGAGACACAGGGGATGGCTTCCCTGGGTTAACAAACTTCATGTTAATCATAAAAAAAATAGGTTTCAAAAACAAACTTTTCAATGGACACACTTTTCTTTGCACTCTAAAGTACAAAATCAATGATTTTGACCCCAGAATTAATCACTTTTGATGTGCTGATTACAAGTGGGTGGTCTCCTTTCGATATGTTTGATTGTCTTCATGCAAGCCACCCACTTTTACTTAGCACATCAAAAGTGATTCATTCTAGGGTCAAAATAATTGATTTTGTACTTTAGAGATGGCCATGATGGCTCTGCCTATGTCAACCCTTGTCCATACAATAAGTAAAACGTATGCGCATTGCTACACAACAACAGTTTATGTAATGGAAGTTTGATAGCAAGCATCACGGCCATTACAAATTAGAATAACGATCATGCCGATTGCAACGTGGTGAAATGGCATTTAGAACAAGACGATTCGTGTAACTCGTTGAATTCTCGTATTTACGATCATTAAGTATTTTTACTGAATGAGAGTCGGTAAGACACGCATATACTGCAATGCTATAACAATGCACAGATTTAACACTTTAACTTATAGCATTCATATCAACAATCACAATTAGAACATTGTTATTCTTGGTTCTTTCTGTAAAGTCACATAAATAGAAAATAAAAATTAAATATAAAAAAAGAATAAAATAAAATAAATGTTATTTTATTTTATTTTTCTATCTACGTGACTTTACCGAAGAAAACGATTGTGCCACATCAAAGGCATTTTTAAAAAAACTCTCAAGGTACAAAGGCGACCTCCGATTAAACATAAGAAGAGGAAAAACACGCAAACGCGAGCCAGAATCGGGTGTTTTGCGACAGCTAAAACAGCCGTTTTGAGATTAACTCGTGTGATTAAATCTTGATTTGAAGCTTTCGTTACTGCAGAAATCCATACTCTTTGGTTTTTTATAATTAACTCATTTTCCGGCGTCGCCAGGGCTTCAACTCGGGTGTGGGTCGTGATGGCACCGACAATTTAGAACGACGCCTGCTTCAAGGCAGGCTGCTTACGCGAATTTTCCATCGCGCGGGTTAAAGGTGCAGCCCGCGCAAATGCCGGCTAACACCACTACCGCTGCTGGCAGAAAGAGCCTTCACGAGAGATAGAGAGAGGGAGGGGGGGTATCTTAGAGAGAGCAACTTTAGGGGGTGTTTTCACCCACCCCACCACATCCGAGGACGATGTGGCAGTACCTCCTCCACACTTGTTGCTACCCACCACACGTAGACTGCTGATCCACTACCCAATCGTGACCGCTGGGGGTGGAAAGAGGATTCTAGAAACGTCACCCCCCCCCCCCATTGTTTTAACCCATTGCGAAACTTGCCACGCGTGTAACGTTTTTGCGATTGTGGTGAGCTTTGTCGAGCCGTGGAAATGCACAACCACAGCTGCGATTGAAAGGGGTGGGTGTGGATACACTCATCGTTGGCTACCAGTCAAATTCCGAGTGGATTTTAAGGTACTGCTATTAACATTGAAGGCTTTTAAAAGGGCTCGCCCCACACTGTAACTATTCCATTTATATTTATATATTCAATCAAGGTCGATTTTAAGCTTTCGTGACTGCAGGGATTCATCTTATTGGTTCTTTCGGTAAAGTCACATAGAATGGAAATAATAAAATAATAAAAAATAAAACATAATAAAATACAATAAATAATAATAAAATAATAGAATAAAATATTTTATTCTATTCATTTATTATATTCTTTTATAATGTTTTATTTTTATTATTTTATTATTTCCATTCTACGTGACTTTACCGAAAGAACCAAGAAGATCAATCAAGGTCCTTAAGATCTTATGATCTCCAGCTGATCAGCACTCCCAGGTCTACAGGTTGCGCTCTTTTGGTGATCGGTGCTTTGTTAATGTGGCAGCCAAGCTTTGGAACGCCTCGCCACTTGAAATCAGGGCAATCAGAGTATGTAGATATATTTATGTCTGCTTTGAAACCCCCATCTCTTTCAAGTGGCCCTTCCCTCTTTAGTGTGGTCGGTTGCCCCTGGTTCTGTTTTTGTCTCCTGCTTTTCATGCGTTGCACATTGGGGATCTTAGGATGGATTACCGCGTTATACATTTTAATTCTTATTATCACGGAGTGGCAACGAAAGATGCTTCAGGAAAGAGACGCGCGCCCAGTGTTTCCACTGCCGCACCGGGAGAACGAAATCGAATCGTCGACGTCTGGATTTCAAGTCCTGTTGCGCTAAATCGTTTACACCGCGGTGGCAGCATCGCTTGCAAACGACAACAACACAAAACTGGCACGAATATGAATCAGCTTTCACGAAAGACTCAACACGTGTTGATGTACTGTGCAGGATGTTGAACTTAGTTCGCTCCGTACGTAGATAATCGCGCTGATCGGAGGTGCGGGTGGAAGGGCAACAAACTAAATAGAAAAATGTCTTCTAAAGAAATAAGCTTTCAATCTAGATTTAAAAGTGCATCACACTGTGTGGCCTTGAAAGTAAAATGTGTAAATAAAAGGCGGCGTTTCGGGCATTGGCCCTTGTTCGTAGCATATGGCAATGACGGTCTTGTATGATGAGGATTGACATTCGATTGGTGAAAGCGCTCCTGTGAGGCCATCTCCTAGCCGCCACCCACGGAGATGTTAACTACCTCGCCTGGTGTGCAGGAGATCGTGGGTTCGATCCCGACCCTGACGCCTGCTGCTGTATATTTGGAGTTTGCGTGTCTCTCTCTCATCATCACGTGGCTAGGAGATGTTAACTACCTCGCCTGGTATGCAGCAGGTCGTGGGTTCGATCCCGACCCTGACGCCTGCTGTATATTTGTAGTTTGCAGTGTCTCTCTCTCCCCGTGGTCGCGTGGATTTTTCTCGGGATCCTCCGGTTTTCCCCTCCACTTTTAAAATCAACATCGCGTTTACAGTATTCGGCTGCTATATTTGTCTACATGATGATGATAGCCACTTCGTTGTGCTACCACTTGTGGCCAGGTCGCTATTGAAATCGAGCTGTATATATTTCAGTGGGGCCTTACCTGGTAAGATAAAAAAAAACATGTTTTATAGTTTCAGTTATAGACTGCTGCAGGCTTAACGACTCCCCCACGGACACTGACGCATCCCCAGGTTCTGTTGCGAGCATCATCATCATCATCACGAACTCGCCCAGGGCGTCACAGCAATGAGTCACGGGAAGCTGAGGCAACAGCAAACAATGCTTGATGAGATTCCAATTACCGTCGAGGAAGAGGAGGAGGAGGAGGGGGAGGAGTGAGTCAGACGACAGCCGCGAAGATTAACGTCACAATGAACTCGCTCTAAACGAACAGGTAGCAATACACGCGGAGGCGAGCACTTGGGGTGGCTGAATAAAAAAGTATTGGCGTGCTACGGGACGTGGGGAATGTGGAGTCAAGTGAATAACTTTGAAGGATACGTTAATTTAATGTGAGATATATATATTTTTAAAAGAAGATTGTTAATAACGTGTTAGCCGAGCTGCATTTGGCTTCAGGTTGCTGAACAAATACATGATCAGAAAGAGAATGATGTGTTCATACCGCAGGAGGAATTCGAAGAGCTATAAAGTTATTTTTCACAGATGTCCAGTCGGGGCGGGTAAGAACGTCACCATAAGGTCGCACTCATTACACACAACGTCCTGGCCACAAAAGAACCACAACACCTTGTCGACCTCGTCAAGGAGCATGAACCACCATCACGCGAACACCGCCGGTCATCCTTCACAGCAGCCGCTTTTGGCTGACCGTCGAACAAAAGACGGCGGTCACCGCATCATCATCGCGCTGCGCTGCCAGATGCGCTTCTGCGGCCGTCTGGAACGCTCTTCCTTCCACTCTGCACTTTTAAATTTATATTGAAAACTCATTTCTTTAGAACTGATTTTTGTGTATCGGTTGTTGTCCCGCACCTCCGATTAGCACGGTTGGCTACGTACGGTGCGAAAGAAGTTGAAACATATATAAAACGAATATGTTAACTAAACATTTTTTTCTTATAAATCTCACAAGAAACCATATTTCACAAGACCTGGCTCCCAGTGACTTCCACGTGTTTCCACTCACGGGGAGAGACTTATTTATTTAATTTACAGGTGAAGTGATATCCACAGTCAATGATTCCAAAAACAAAGCACGTGTTGGTCTGTCGAGAGGTAAAGCCTCAGCAGCATTCGCCGACGACCTTCGCCACGCAAAGGCGTTGTTTACCAGTCTCACCGTCTTCTTGTCAATGTGAACATTCAAGGCCCTTGCAGCACAACGCTCAAGAGTGGCCTGTTGTGTGCTTGAGTTAGAGGCCAACATTTAGAAATTACCCTTCTTGGTTCTTTCGGTAAAGTCACGTAGAATGGAAATAATAAAATAATAAAAATAAAACATAATAAAATAATTCTCACGATTTAAAGCTTTCGTGACTGCAGGGATTCATCTTCTTGGTTCTTTCGGTAAAGTCACGTAAAATGGAAATAATAAAATAATAAAAATAAAACATTATAAAATAATTCTCACGATTTAAAGCTTTCGTGACTGCAGGGATTCATCTTCTTGGTTCTTTCAGTAAAGTCACGTAGAAGGGAAATAATAAAATAATAAAAATAAAACATTATAAAATAATTCTCACGATTTAAAGCTTTCGTGACTGCAGGGATTCATCTTCTTGGTTCTTTCGGTAAAGTCACGTAGAAGGGAAATAATAAAATAATAAAAATAAATCATTATAAAATAATTCTCACGATTTAAAGCTTTCGTGACTGCAGGGATTCATCTTCTTGGTTTTTTCGGTAAAGTCACGTAGAAGGGAAATGATAAAATAATAAAAATAAAACATTATAAAATAATTCTCACGATTTAAAGCTTTCGTGACTGCAGGGATTCATCTTCTTGGTTTTTTCGGTAAAGTCACGTAGAATGGAAATAATAAAATAATAAAAATAAAACATAATAAAATAATTCTCACGACGTTTCGGCATCGACGCAAGCAGCCGTCCTCAGGTGAAGAACAGGTCTGTCGGAAAGAACAGGTCTGTTGTGGCCGAAACATCGTGAGAATAATTTTATTATGTTATATTTTTATTATTTTATTATTTTCCTTCTACGTGACTTTACCGAAAGAACCAAGAAGATGAATTTCTGCAGTCACGAACGCTTTAAATCGAAAAATTTCGAAATGAGTTGTTTTGTTGTTTAAATGTCGCAACAGAAAATTAACAAAAACGATGTAATATTCTCAGAAGGATAAACTAACCCGGTGGTTCGTAACCTGGGGTGCACGATGTCCTTGCTGGGTTAGCGAGACATGGCCAGATTTTATTTTAGGAAGGTAAATAATCGAAAACACAAATCAAGCTCAGGCACGCAAGCACAAGAGATACTACATCAAACCCCTGTGTATTTATTAACATTCTACATGTGTTTTTTTCAACGACACAGAACCAAAGGGGTTTGCAAGGCTGCAGTCAAGGTTAAGAACCACTGTACTAACCATGCATTCCACGAACGAGATCAATGCATCTCGATGTGGAGGGGAAGGGTTGTCTGGGTGGAAACTCTCTCGTGCCTTACTGAAGCACATCGCCGATCTGTCGGTGCGTGCATTCATTGGAAAATGAGGGCAACAGGCAAAGTGGAGAGACGCAGGGGGGGGGGCAGCGTTAAGGCGAGCGTGTAAAGCATGCAACACCTGCATTAACACGTTTGAATGGCATGCAAATGAGCTGTCTGGGACTGCTTAATAGAAATTTCGTTTTCACGCCGGTGGGCAGGTGATTTTGTATTTTTTTCTCTCTCTCTTGAATTCCGAAGCATGTCCAAACACCGACGCGACAACCGAGGCCGTTCTTGGGCTCGCAGTTTAATTCAAGGCCAAACTGTCGGATGTTAATTTGATCTTTGTGTTCTCGGAATTCGCTCGTGAAATATTTCAGTGGAAGAAGCTGACAATGGCACTCGCGAAAGCAACTCAACGGGCGTCTCGATAGCAGGCGGCCCTTTATAATTTAATGTGATTAAGGCTGCTCTATTTGTGCAAATGAATGTGCATTGTGAGCCCGTGAGCTCTAAAGCTGCCATTTGAAGGGCAAATGAGGGCTCCCCCATTGTTCTAAAATTAATTATAAAAGACGACTCATTAAAAGCCGCCGCTGGGTTTGCGACGTGGCAGAAACCCACTTGCTCGTCTCACAATCAGACATTGTGCCACGGTTCAGTGTCCACTTGGGGTCAGCTCGGTCCACCCTCGTGACAATGATCTCGCCGGGACCGATAAAACGTGAAACCACTTTTGGGTGAACGCGATCGTACGTCCGCGTGGGTTTTTGCGCGGTTAGCGCTGCCGCATAGTTCTCCAACGTGTCTTGGGGTTGCGCCGCCGGTCATACAGCACACAGGTCGACGTGTCGCTTCTCGATAAAGCGACTGGTACGTCCTCAGCGAAACGTCGGACCTCACGCAAAACAACACGTGGTGCAACCCGAAAACACACGCGAGAGGAACCCAGCGGTGGCTGTCCTTTGCCATAGAGCATGATAATGGTCCAGGCACTGCACTACAATGCCAGTTGGCTTGAGTTCAGCTCCTGGGCCATGAACAGCAACCAGTGAGAATTCACACACCTCAACAAGCACCTGGTCCGTTGCAGTCGTGAACGCCACGTCACTTGTGAGACCGAAATGGTGATGTTTCAAGTTGATTTTGTTTAACCAGGCGAGAAGTTTCAGTTTCATTTATTTGGTATAGCCCTGTGAGCCATTCGGCTCTTGAATCGGGTGCAACCGCAACAAACACAAAACAAAAACATGAACAAGAAAACATCTTAAAGTGACTATGCGCAAACAGAAAAATCCAGGGAAAAACTGCAAAGTCTTACAGAAAAAAAGCACCGTACACCAACGCTGTGTGAAAAAATCCCAGTGGGATGCAAGTCTAACAACAACAACAACCACAAAACAACTTAGATTAAAGCCATCATTCTAACTCTGTACTACAACAAACAAACATGGCCAAACCAAAAAACTTTTTGAAATCACCAAAATGAAGCCATAAGCAATGTAACAGTGACCTGGGGCATTAGTCTGCCATGGGGCGTGGATGGATCATCGCTATGTTTATTACTAAATTGAGCAAACTGCGGGTGTAACATTTTTCAAGTTGGACAAATATTGCGAATGACTGCAGGGAGCATCTTTAACGTCCACTCCGAAAAGCAGGCGACGCGCAGTGTCGTTTCGGTCAACGCGAAACCGCGAACCTTCGGAAAGGCAAAACTGCCGGGGACATGCCCCCCCCCCCCCCATGGCCACCCCTCGTGCTCACGAACAGCATCGCCGCGATGGCTAAGAGATGTTAACTACCTCGCCTGGTATACAGGAGGCCGTGGGTTCGATCCCGACCCTGACGCCGGCTGCTGTATATTTGGAGTTTGCGTGTCTCTCTCTCTCATCATCATCACGGTGGTGAAATGTTAACTACCTTGCCTGGTGTGCAGGAGGTCGTGGGTTTTTTTTCGGCCCTGACGCCTGCTGCTGTATATTTGTAGTTTGTGTCTCTCTCATCATCATCATCACGGTGGCTAGGAGATGTTAACTACCTCGCCTGGTATGAAGGAGGTCGTAGGTTCCATTCCGGCCCTGACACCTGCTGCTGTATATTTGGAGTTTGCGTGTCTCTCTCTCTCATCATCACGGTGACTAGGAGATGTTAACTACCTCGCCAGGTATACAGAAGGTCGTGGGTTCGTTTCCGGCCCTGACGCCGGCTGCTGTATATTTGGAGTTTGCGTGTCTCTCTCATAATCATCACGGTGGCTAGGAGATGTTAACTACCTCGCCTGGTGTACAGGAGGTCGTGGGTTTGTTTCCGACCCTGACGCCTGCTGCTGTATATTTGGAGTTTGCGTGTCTCTTTCTCCCCGTGGTGGCGTGGATTTTTCTCCGGGTCCTCCGGTGTTTCTATTCTCATTTAAAAACGTGTGTTTAGAGTGATTGGCTGCTGTACATTTCCACGTGATGAGCCGTTTCGTTGAGCTATCATTCGTGGCCAGGTCGCTTGTGAACAAACAGCTCTGTAGCTCAGTGGGCCTTACATGGTAAAATAAAAAATAGTTTAGTTTTAATACACAAATGTGAAAACACCCCCATCTGCTGTGAAACCCACTGCTGAGGCATATGCGGTAAAACGGGAGTCTATACGGTGAGACTGGACGTTTGTGACAAAGAGCTTCATAGCTCATCGGATTCCTCCTGCAGTGCAAATAAAGATTCTGATCATTGGCAAATGATTGTCTCTGTGCGGTTTCAACTGCCTATGCGCGACAAAACACAGGAGCGCTCCAAGTCCTCAGCTGATTCATTTATGCAAATCACCGGCCGGGGCAGGAGGTGAATGGTTTGCTTCTTGGCTCAACAAAAATTCCCGTGGTGCGGGAGGACGTCACCCAGCTTGCCCAGATAACGAACCACACAGAGCCCCCCCCCCCCTCGCAAGCCCCTCCCCCCCGCCACGTGAGCCCCCCTCCCCACGTGAGCCCCCCCCCCCCCCCACGTGAGCCCACCCCCCTCGCAAGCCCTCCCCCCACGCGAGCCCCCCCCCCAGCCAGGCGAGCCCCAGGGTATTGCAGAACACGCACCCTAGAAGTGCTCTAACGTTACAAGCTGTTTGAGTGAATGAGTAATAACCCCGATTTACGTCATTTCCCAACACACTTCACTATTAACACCGCTACTCGTGAATGACTCGCGTCGTCTCAGCCCCACACTCGCCTCGCTCACGGCATTGGTCCGTCCGTTCTCGTTATCCGTCGGCTCGCAGCCTCCGCCTCCATCACCACCATCACCACCACCGCCGCCTACCCCACCTGTGCATCGCTTCGATGGGCGTCGTTTCGATATTCGTCGTTGCATATTGCGGGAAAGGCACCCCCGACGCATTTTTGTTGTTCAAAAATGTGTTGTTCAAATCACCCAAAAGACAAATTAAGCACGAGCACGTTAAGCACAACTTTGTTTCATCAAACCGATGTGTTTATTAACATTATACATTTTTAAAAAATATTAGAACCAAAGGGGTGTCAGGCTACAGCAAAGGTTAAGAACCAGTGGCCGAGATAATAAAGAGAGCAACTCCTGTCCCCAATCCCCTAGCATCGACCCGAACGAGCAAATACCGCGAGACGGAAGCGCGTTACGAGTTTAAATGATGACGACGATGATTGTCATCCAGTAAATTGGCCAACTAGAATCGACCCTAACCAGCCGTAGCAGCAGCAGCAGCAGCGTGCGTGAGTCAAGATGACTCATTTTAAACGTTGATACATTATTATTTTTTATCGGCTTCACATTTTAGCTGAATCTGCGAAAAAAATTATTTCTTTCAAATTGTATCAGCGTCGTTTTAATTTCCCCCCCCCGCCTGCTCCGCTCTCGGTGCGGGGAATTGACGCAGGTTGCATGCCGACCTCTTACGACGATGCCACCACATCAGTTGCCTACGCTCGCTGACTCTTTCACATCTGCCACCTCCAAACTCAGACTCAAACAGAAGTTAAAACTAAGCCAAAACTACATTAATATTTGATTTTTTTTACCAGGTAAGGCCCAAACACTGCAGCTATATACTGTCAACTGTTTTTTTTTTCAGAAGCAAACCCGGATATCACAAATGTCTATGGCTGAACGAAGTGGACTTATTGTGTGCACATTTAAAGCAGCCAAATACTCTAAACCAGTCGTTCTTAAACTTCACTGCAGCCTTGCACCCCTTTGGTTCTCAATCGTAAAAATACAACAATGACAATGTTAGTACATACACGGGGTATGATGAAACAAAGTAAGTTGTACTTATGTGCCCGTGCTGAATTTGTGTTTAGACGATTTACCTTCTAATCTGGCCACGTCTCGCACCCCCAGGGGGTGGCGTGCACCCCAGGTTAAGAAGAACCACTGCTCTAGACGCACATTGGTTTTAAATGTGGTAGGAAAAAAGCGAAAACTCATGCGACCAGGAAAAGAACACGCAAACTCCAAATATAGAGCAGGCGTCAGGGTCGGGATCGAACCCACGTCCTTGCTGTATACCAGACGAGGTAGTTAACATCTCTTAGCCACGTGATGATGATGAGAGAGAGACACGCAAACTCCAAATATACAGTAGGCGTCAGGGTCGGGATCGAACACCACGACCTCCTGTATACCAGGCGAGGTATTTAACATCTCGCATCCGCGGCTCCCCATCTCTTGTGACAGCCCGCCACCAACCTCCTCCTGGTGAAGGCTTACAAATTAAAAAAAATGCTGGTACAAAAATGAGAACGATCAAGCGATGGGGCATCATGTAAAATCGATGAAAGCAGAGGGCCACACGTCGTAACCACCTGCTCATTCTGTGTTAGTGCTCAACATTTGTTGTTGGTTTTAAAAACTCTGTCGTGCCCTCCTTTAGTTAGTGTATGCCCCCCCCCGCCCCGAGCTTTAAACAAGGTCACGCTGCAAACTCGCATCATCACCATCAGCAGCATCTGCAGCATTAGCAGCTGCAGCATCAGCAGCAGCCGCTGCAGAATCAGCAGCATCAGCAGCAGCATCCGCAGCATATGCAGTATCAGCAGCATATGCAGTATCAGCAGCATATGCAGTATCAGCAGCAGTATGCAGAGCCCCGCAGAGTTGGGGGGGAGAGGTAAAAAGGGAAATTTGCTCCCAGACCTCACGCAAAGGAAGGCCCCCCACAACGGGCCCTGTTCTTTTGACGAAACAAACGAATAAGAAGAGAGGGGAGAGAGGGGGTGGGGGGGTGGTGGCACGTGGCGTTCTGCCCTCTGCCCCAGGCTTCAAGGAGCCCCGGGCGGCCTTGGTAGCGTGCTCCATCAGGAGTCGTTGTTCGTATGCCAGTCACATACGAACACGGATCTACACGCCATTACTGGCCCTCGGCCAAACTTAAGAGAGCAATTCTAGATTTGAAGCTTTCGTGACTGCAAGGATTCATATTCTTAGGTTTTTCGGTAAAGTCACGTAGGTAAAAAAATTAAATTAATAAAAGTTAAATAAAAAATAAAATAAAAATCACGACGTTTCGTGATTTTGATACAGCTATCGTGCTGTGACGGTTCCACCCGAAGACGGAGGCTTGTGTTGCCTCCGAAACATCGTGATTTTTATTTTATTTTTATTTTACTTTTATTAATATTAATTTTTTACCTACGTGACTTTACAGAAAAAACTTAAGAGAGCAACCTAATTGTGACCTGATTGTAACGTAACACATTCATCAATAGCACTGACTGAAACGTAACAACAGTATATAATGGACAACGTTTCGGGGCAATGGTACTTATTCATAGCACGTGATTATAACGTGGGTTTTTTGTGTCTGCAGTTATTGGTGACCCAGGCTTAGGCCATCAACTGGCTACATACTGTATGAGAGCCAGGTTTTAATAAAGAGTGCCCAAACTTGAATGAAAACCCAGGATCTCAGCTACACTGGCCGGGTACACTCAGGACCCGCTTACTTGTTACAAACCCAAAATTGGTCGTCTTATGGATAAACTGGGCCCCTGCCATGGGTAATGTGGAATTACAATCACTAAGCTGCTGGACTACGGATGGAAATGAGTTCCACAATACTGTTCAGTCGATCCAGGAGACACCGTTCTTCGGCTTTGCCGTGACTTTCATTGTTACGGGTAGATTGTGTGATTGTGTGGTTGTGTGATTATGTGATTGTGTGATTGTGTGGTGCGATGCTAACTTGCCGAGTCTTCAGGATGTCGCCGATTGTGTCATTTTGCAGGAGAGACCCCGAGCATCTGTTTGGGAAAAGCAGGTGCCGCGGTTGTGAAATATTGGAAATGTTTTAGTCGAAAGTAATTTTTTTGTTTCGCTGAAACACACAATAATATCACAGGATCGTTGCGGCTGACATTTTACTTGGAAATATATTCACCCCCACCCACCGCCTCCACCCCCAAAAAATTACCAGGCAGCTCCCGTGGCATTTGAACTGTGACCTCCATGCCACGTGACTCAGTGTTGGTGGCGGTGCCGAGCACTCGGCTAATTCGTTTCTGATTACTGATTACGGCCATTGGGGTTTTAGAGGTTTTAACGGGCAAGAGGTCATCACGGAAAACGCCGCCACCAATTGCCTGTCGCACCACGCCATCGCTTCCTTCCCTGAGCCAGATTCATCAGCCGTTGCAAAGTCACAAAACTGCGTCGGCTCTCTCACAGCGGCGCCTCTTGCTATCACCGTCACCTGAGTTTTAGCCCTTCCGTCACCTGGAGCCACTCCAGTGCCCGTCTCTGTAAACCTACACGAACCCGAGCTGCAGACACGCAAATATTTGAACTCGTACATTTTTTATTTTACAAAAATGCAATCGGCTAATGCATGCTAAGCAACAATCATCTGATTAGAG
The DNA here is from genome assembly GCF_015708825.2 of Lethenteron reissneri. NCBI lineage: Eukaryota > Metazoa > Chordata > Hyperoartia > Petromyzontiformes > Petromyzontidae > Lethenteron > Lethenteron reissneri. The sequence goes on from NC_083782.1 coordinate 9,238,336, forward strand.
GCTGAATTTCATGTGAAAACAAAGTCGTAACTTAGGACTACTTTTGCTAATCTGACTTACCCATCACTTTCGAGGCACACTGACTTACACATCACGACCGTGGTCAGATTACCAGATGGCAATGCCGGCGTTGTGCTGTTAAGAGAGTGACACTCACAAATTTGCCTCTCATTTTGGTGGTGACGTCATGGCCGAGGGTGTCGCGAATTGTTGCCGCCTATTGCAGAGGCGCGCGATTCTAGCCTCATGCCCCAACCTGGTTGACGTGAAGGGTGTTAGTTTAACACGCTGTCGGCTTCCGCGATCAATATTATCCATGACAGAGGTGTTTTTTGTGTTCGATCGCGTAAATTCTAGATTTGAAGCTTTCGTGACTGCAAGGATTCATATTCTTAGGTTTTTTCGGTAAAGTCACGTAGGTAAAAAATGAAAATTACTTGATACAGCTATCGTGCTGTGACGGTTCCACCTGAAGATGGAAGCTTGTGTTGCCTCCGAAACGTCGTGATTTTTATGTTATTTTTATTTTACTTTTATTAATTTTAAGTTTTTTACCTACGTGACTTTACCGAAAAAAACCTAAGAATACGATCGCGTAAATATTAATTTGTCGTTAAACCCGCCACCACCCGACACAGCCAATTAATAGGGGCTGTCACGTAAACAAAACGTGGCAATTCGTTGCTGGTTCCGTACACCGGTTGTGTGTTGGAGAGTAAACCCACCACAACATTTACAATTCGAGTAGCATGACGTTTCGCCGGTAATTACAACAACAGCCAGCATCTTCAGGCGGACAGCCAGAATTGTGGAGAAATCCTCCTCCTGCCTCGGTCTTAACTTACGGGCGAAGGTTGTCCATTCACCACGAGGGATACGCGCCGTCTGCTCCACAGGGGAGACGTTAAAGATGCCGTGACGTCACTTGAAAAAAGAACACGTTTGACCACGTGTGTGCTGGCGTCACGGCCCAAACTTAAAAAAAAATAGAAAATGCAATTCACTCAATCGATGATCCCCACCGCAACAAAAAAAACCTGGCAGGACCCTCCTGAAAAAAAGCCTTGAGACTCTGCTAGGCCCTGGTGGGTGAAACAAACAAAGAAAAAGTGTCGCGCAAACAAATGTAACAATTTTCCAGGAAGTGAACATGAAAATGTTGTCAAATGTTTATGAATTAGTTGTTGTTATTGTTGAAAACCTCCGCGGAGCAGTATCAACATAACGGGTTAACAGAGCAATGTGCCCAACATGCAAAGATGACCTTTGCATGACCTCCGATGGTTCGGTCTCCTGGAGCTGAGCGTCATGCGACAACGCAACCGCGCGTGTCGCTTTTCCATCGACGGTGCGGTCCTGCGTTTGCATTGCTCACTACGCGGCGTGCGCAGCGCACAATCGCCCAAACGTAAGCTTCGTCACAAGTTCCACCGATGGATTGCCACGATATTCCCCTGCCTGGCGAACACGAACGGCTTCGCCGCAGCGAGTGGATCGGGCGGCTCGCGTGCGGTGCAGGTAACGTGCGGTCACTCCAGAATTTGTTATTCTGCGATAAACGTCCGGCCACCGTGGAAGAGTAGGCCCATGCCCTCTTTTCGTGGGGGATTTCTCGAGCTCGTTCTCGTGGACGCCCTTCTGCCAGCAGTGCCCGTGACCTTGACCTTTACCGTAAGTTGCCAATACAATGGCTTTTCTTTCATTGCTGGTCAGAGCATCCATAATTCAAGATAAGGCAATGCAATCCATGAGCCAAGGGACGCGCACCAACTGCCACGGCCTTCTGTGCCTTTCAGCTTTGCCCCAAGCGGCGTTTCAAACCTTTGTTGTTTTATTTATTTATGAGCAGCGACGATCGGTTTATTGGCTCCTGATATCCTTTAACCCAGGAAAGCCTCGCCGAGTCTCAAGACTCTTTGTCACGAGGGTTCTGCTAATTTTCGGCAGAATTTTTTTTACATTTAAACTAATAAAAACAATTGTTTATTTTACCAGGTAAGGCCCCACTGACTTGTACCGTTCTTTTTCAGAAGCTACCTGTCCAACAAATGATAGCTCAACGAAGCGGCGTATCATCACGTGGGAATGTATAGCAACCAAATACTCGCACGGCGATTCTAAACGTGGAGGGGAAAACCGGAGGACCCGGAGAAAAATCCACGTGACCACAAGGAGAGAGACACGAAAACTCCAATTATACAGCAGCGGGCGTCAGGGTCGAGATCGAACCCACGACCTCCTGTATACCAGGCGAGGTAGTTCACATCTCCGAGCCACCGTGTTACCGCCGCCACCACCGATGACCTCCTCTCTTTCCGAATAATGTCTCCGGATCTTTTAACATCCACTCCTGCGAGGAAGACGGCTCGTGTTCACGGCTAATGTGCCCGCAGCATTCAACTCGGGTGGCCGTGGGCCTCAAACCACAGACGCGCCACCGTTCAGCTAAGAAGAGCCCATCGCTGTTCTCCGATGCTCGCACGAAGCGTCACTGCCAGTGATGTCAGTATTTTTTTTATATATATTGAATGCACTAAGTTTATATATGTACAAATATATAATCTTGATTTGAAGCTTTCGTGACTGCAGGAATCCATACTATTTGGTTCTTTCGGTCAAGTCACGTAGGTAGAAATAAATCATAGATCACGACGTCTCGATCTCCACACAAGCAATCGTTCTCAGGTGGGATAGGACGATCGCTTGTGTTGCGATCGAAACGTCGTGATCTATTATTATTTCTACCTACGTGACTTTACCGAAAGAACCAAAGAGTATACACATATATGTACTTCGCGCATTCGGTGAGTTGTTATATATTAACACGAATTTTAGTTTTCATCCCTCGTCCGCGAGTTTTCTGCGGCTACCGCTGTGGCCTCACACGTCGTCAAAAAGAAAATATTTCTCAACGACCGAAAAAACACCCAAAGCGGGAGCCGCCTCCCCCTTTCCCCCCGCGAAGTTGAGGTTTGTTTGAAGAGAAAAACGCAACGGATGCAGTTAGCGGCAAGGGTCTCTCGTCGCGAGGGACACGAAAGCCTGGGAGGAACACACAGCGTGTACCCCACCGCGGCCAGAGTCATACGACGGGGGTAGCCACGGTGATGCAAATGTTCCGGTTGATGATTGGCGAAACCAGGCTCCAGAGAACCGTGCCCCGTGGACACCTCTGAGGCCCCCCCCCCGCCCTCCCGATGTCCCACAAAAAGTGGCACCGCAGCCACAAATCCCCAGCGCACATCGCGGCCGAATTTCCATACCCCGGCTATGATTAATGCCCCCGGAAAATCAAGCATTCACCTTTAAATAAAGGGTGGACGGACATCCCTGCGGAGGCGGCCTGCATCTCGGTGGACCTCCGCGAGCAGCATATTAAAATGCTGCGGCGTGTAAATGGAATTGCGTTACAAATGCGCGGCACCGCACAACCGGGTGATGCGTATCGGCGGGGACCATCGGTGCGATGCCTGAGCCGCGCTGACGTCAAGACACAATTAAATCGGCGGAGAAATTCCCCGCGGAACGGCCGATGTGCATTCCCAGCGCCGTGTCCTGCGGCTCTCAATTATAAATAAAAGATGACGAATTCTGCGGGAAATCGTGGCGTCTGCCCGCGCGTGTGGGGTGGGGCTCCACGGCAGGCATCGCAATTCCTGATTCAAATTCCCCCCGATCCCATTCGGAACTCCTCCGAGAAATGAGCTCTGTCAGGGACAAAAATTACGAATTCGCGGCCGGTATTACTGGCGGGTCCGTGACGATCGCTGCGAAGTGGAAGGCATGTCGGCTTCTTGGATAGGTTCTCCCCCGAAATCTCTAGCGAACACTGCAGTTGGTTTTGCCGCGAAGTGGGGCTCGTTCAACCGATCCCGCAAGACCGATGTGGGTTCCGTTGGCTCCTGAACGGGTTTCAAATGCACAACCTAACGAGTGACTGGTGGGCGAGCTGAGCACCCATAATAGAGTGCGTGTCACTTGTCTCAATAAAATATCAATAACAGCAGTTGCGATATCCATGGCCAATCCACTGCTGGATGATGGCCTCCCCAAGCCACCACTGCCACCTCTGTATGTACGCGTATCTCTGTGATATCTGTCTGCTTATATGTCTGTCTATATGTCTCTGGTTCTGTGTTTTATGTCTCTCTCAAATTTAGCATTCTCAGGAAGAACGTAATCAACCAGGTAGGGTGTTGACTGTTATGTTATCCGACTCTCTGTTGTATTACGTATTACATTACATTTCTAAGTATACTAGATTTGTGTTTTTTATTTAATTTATACCTGATGATGATTGCTTGTGTTGCAATCGAAACGTCGTATGCTAGTATTGAATTTAATTTATTATTTTATCTTGATACGTGACTTTACCGAAAGAACCAAAGAATAATTCCTGCAGTCACGAAAGCTCCAAATTAAGTTTGTACGCGTACGTGTTGAACTTCTTTCGCACCGTACGTAGCCGACCGTGCTAATCGGAGGTGCGGGGCTGCGAAGCGGGTGAGGGTGGGGGGGCAGGACAACAAAAATCTGCGGACAAGAAAACCGCTCGTGTATCCGCGATATACTCACCTGGCACCTGCGCGCGAACCGATGCCATCGCTCCGTCTCATCGGTGCACGTGCTCGTGCTCGTTCCGCGATGGAATCCGCACACGTGGAGTCTCAGGGCTCACGTTCCGCTTTTGAATTTTCGTTCATTCGCCTGATATTACCGTGCTGTTGTTGTTGCTGCTTTGCACGGGAGAGGGAGGTTAATAGTTTCTGCAGACAAGCCGCGCGCACGAAGTCGACATCGTTCACTCCCTGCGACGTGCGCTGAGATGATTGTTGAGGTTCATTTGCCAAAATGATGGGGACACTTTGTTGAGCTTTCATTTGTGGCCGGGTCGCTTCTTAAAAATAAGTTGGTGGCTCAGTTGGGCTTCGCCTGGTAGGATGGGGATGGTTTAGTTTTACTTGTGTGTGTGTTTGGGTGATTTGTTACTTTTCTTGCACTTTGCACTCCTGTCCTGTGTGTTTGTGCTGTTTGTTGTTGTGGCGTTCTCACCGGCCCCGACTGGACATTTGTGAAAAAGAGCTCTGTCGCTCTTTGGATTCCTCCTGCAGTATGAACACTTCATTCCGATTCTGATCATGTATTTGTTCAGCGACCGGGAGCCAATGCAGCTCAGCGAGCACATTATTAACAATCTTCTTTAAAAATATATATATCTATTACATACAATTAATGTATCCTTCAAAATAATTCACTCGACTCACGTCCCGTAGCACGCCAATACTTTTTTATTTGGCCACCCCACGTGCTCGCCTCGGCGTGTATGCTACCTGCTCGTTTAGAGCGAGCTCATTGCACAGAGCGGCTCGCGACCTACTTGTCGTGCTTTCGCAAAGCTGCCCCCTCGTCGCTTTGCACGAGGGGGCCTCACCCGCACGGTGCATCTCTGTGCGACCCACCAACCCCCACGAGCACGTGACTGGATTACAGGCAATGCGGTACCTCACCAGGCCAGATTTAGAATTACTCTCTTGACTCTCTGGTTCTTTCGGTAAAATCACGTAGAATGAAACAATAATAAAATATCTACGTGACTTTACCGAAAAAACAAGAGAGTATGAATTCCTGCAGTCACGAAAGCTAAAAATCAAGAATTGCTCTCTTATTTTCTTGGTTCTTTCGGTAAAGTCACGTTGAAGGAAAATAATAAAATAATAAAAATAAAGCATAATACAATATTTATCGGGAAGACAGACCTGTTCTTCACCTGAGGACGGCTGCTTGCGTTGTGGTCGAAACGTCATGAAAATTATTTTATTATGTTTTATTTTTATTATTTTATTATTTTCCTTCTACGTGACTTTACCGCAAGAACCAGAGAGTATGAATTCCTGCAGTCACGAAAGCTTCAAATCAAGAATTGCTCTCTTGCTGTTGCCAGCCTTATCTGGTCAAATATGATGACGATGATGATGATTTTCATTTTATTTGCCTCCCAGATATGAACGTGCGTTCAAAGTTACAAATATTCACAGCTCGGTGAATATCCCTCTCGCGTTTTGACACACAAAAAGGGCACACGCTCAACGGCTGAACAGTGCAATTCCTAGCATTTCGATATCTTTAATATCGTCGAAAAATACATAATTGCAACATGAATCAATATTGCATTTCTACACCGCGCGCCAGGGCCATCATGCTACGCGGCTAAAATAAGATCTAATAAATAATGCATGGGGGAGGGGGGGGGGACGCTTTGGATTGAGCTGTGAGTAGATCACGCCATTTCCATATCCCAGCCTCAATGCTGCATTACTCACACTCTGAGAATAAATGTATAAGTGCCACGATGGTCTGCCCGATAGCTTAAGAAGGGTGCCCTCTTGTTTTTCCAGACACTGCAACTTCCAGTGCGTCACGGGGGGGGGGGGGGGGATAAAAAAAAATCTTCGACCGACTGTTTCTTTTTATTGTCGTCAGCCACAGCCGAGGGCTACGCCCCGAGTCATGACCCCATGATGTTTTGTTGTCGCAAAGGTGGCGATCGGGGAAATTATTTTAAATGTAGGCACGCCATCGTCAGCTGTGGTCAATCATCCGCTAGACGAAAGACTCAATCTCCCCCCATCCGCCCCCCAGCAAAAACCATCGCCATCTCTCACGAATCCAACGTCGTAGCGATCCGCTAGAGCGACCTGCTTGCCAGAGCACGTGAGCTGATTTCACCGCTCCGTCTCCTGTGGATGGAGTTTCTCTCGGACGCGTTCCATTCCTCGGCTGACAGCCTGTCACGATATCCTGGGCCATCGGCCACGATGTCACAGCGGGCGGCACGGTGGCTAGGAGATGTTAACTACCTCGCCTGGTATACAGGAGGTCGTGGGTTCGATCCCGTCCCTTGACTTCTGCTGTATATTTGGAGTTTGCGTGTCTCTCTCCCCGTGGTCGCGTGGATTTTTTTCTTCCGTGTCCTCCGGTTTGTCCCTTCACGTTTATAAACACGCGTCTCGAGTATTTGGCTGCGATACATTTCCACGTGATAAGCCACTTCGTTGAGCTATCGTCTGTGGCCAGGTCGTTTCTGAAAAAGAGCTTCATAGGCTCAGTGCGCCTTAGTTGATAAAATGTGTTTTTGTTAAGTTTAGAGTTTAAAGCTGTCATGAACTTTGTGTGTTCTCTAATCCCCGTCTCTCATTGTAATTCCAAACAAGCATATCTCTCTCTGTACTTATTTTCAGTTTCTTCCAAATTTGCTTGTTTATGACCATTATTTAATCATACTTCTTAGCGGGTAGTGCATACTGATTTTTGTTAAAAAGATATGTTACAACACCGCTTATAATCTCTCGTTGTGACTGGCTTTGCTAATCTGGGGTCTGGACAGTGACACAGGAACACGGCACTCGTGATCGGTTATCCAAAGATCTTAAATCGTTAACGCTTTCTTAAATATTACAGCTTGTTTATTTTTAACCCGAAGATCGGAGTCGGTTGATATATTCAAGTCTGCATTGAAAACCTCTTTCGAGTGGCATTCTTACCTCCCTAGTCTCGTTGGTCGGCCCCTGGTTCTGTTTTTGTTTCCTGCTGTTCAAGCGTTGCACATTTTGGGGCTTTCGGATTGAATGCCGCGTTATGCATTTGAATAATTATTATTGTTGTTGGTGTCCATTCTACAGTTTTAACACTTTCACGGCCTTTTCTGTTACTCCAGCTTGACACCGACTCGTCTTTTTCACTTTAGTGTGGCGCTGCACTCTGATGTTGTAGGAGAAAACATTTATTAAAAAGTCTATTTAAATAGAACGTGTTGTCTATATTCATTTAGAGTTGCGCATTTTTATGTGACGTCACATTTATCCCCCCCTCCCCCGTCACACATCGTCACAAATGTCTAACCCCCCCCCCCCTAGGTGCGTGACGTCATTTATGCACGATCCCTTATTAGAAAACTGATTTTGTGTTTAGTTTGTTGTCCCCCCCCCTCCCCATGAGCACGTTTGGCTACGTACGGTGCCAAAGAAGTTCAACATCCACACGTGCTGTACATGCCGTGCATGGAGCAGTGGCATCGTGGCGACTGTCCTGCACCGCAGCTCGATTCTTAACGAAGAGGCACAGCAGCGGCGCGTACTGGCTGTGAGCACGTGGTACCAGCGAGCTGAATGTCGAAGTCATCGATTTCTCTTAACGGCAAAATCGAATAACACGCAAATAGTCGGAAAAGTGTATGCTAGTATTTAATTTATTACTTTCTCTTTATACGTGACTTTACCGAAAGAACCGAACAGTGAATTTCCCCTGTACAAGAATACGGGGTAAACCGTGTGGGTTTGACACGGTGTATGGGCAACCATCGCAATCTGTCACCGGGGCTTGCGGTGTTGTAATTATTTGAGTCCGAGCTCGACCTCTCAGTGGGGGGAGGGAGTGGGGGATCTAAAACTCGCACCAGGGGAAGCCAATTCAAGAGGCGGACCTCCAACCCTGCACCTCCCAAATCCACGTGGCGGGCGGTGCCGGCGAACGGAGCGAGTGACTCGTCAGCTTGAAGGCGCGACGGGCACGCTGTGGGCCCGTCTTAGAAACAAGGGAGAGAGCGCAATTCTGCCCAGCCGGGCTAAAATGTTTGCCTTGACACGCTCGAACACGCGACTCCTCTCTGCTGTGAAGCCTCGTTTTGCTCAAGTGCCACGTAGCCCTTTCCCTTTGCCGCGGTAATTATCATCATTATTATGATTTCCTTCCCGCGCAACCTGTCACTTTTGATAACATTGGAAAGGAGCGGGGGTGGAAACAACCCCCCACCGTGGCCTCAAGCATCACATTAATCAATCGATGCACGCACGAGCATCGGACGACATGCGCGCCACGAGCATGAACTTATCCGAAGAGACACGGCACAGAGAGTCCTTTTGGTCTGCTGAGCAATCGGCCCGGCGGCATGTTTGCACTCCGCGTCTCGCACAGCCCTGCAGGATCGAGCCTACGGGAGAATTCGTCCTCAAACCGCACCGCCCATTGTCATGGGCACGTGAAGGGTGCTGGTAGGGGATGTTTAGAACGAGTTGGGAGCGTTCGCAGGCAACGAGAGGAGAGGGCGACACGGCCAAGGGGCAGAAGCACGTGGCAGACAAAAAAATTAAATTAAATTAATGTCACGTCCATGGCACGTCCTGTTGGCAGTTTTAACATTCTACGTGACTTTACCGAAAGAACCAAGACGATGAATCCCTGCAGTCACGAAAGCTTTAAATCGAAATTTAAATCGAAATTTTGTTGAGAGTCTGCTCCCGACATTGAACGCTCCTCTCCCCAAGTGCCCGTTGATATAATCGAGCTGGACATCGTCTCAACCCACCCAGCCTCTATCCACGAGACAAGGCGCTTGGCGAGAGGGTTCACAGCAACCCCGCACTGACTGGGATGGTGGAATTACGGTCAACAAAAAAACAACCTCCCAATAAGTGAAATGGTCGGAGGGAGGTCTTCATCCAGCGGTGGCTTGAGACAGGGCTGCACAACGTGATTGCGTTAATTCTAGATTTGAAGCTTTCGTGACTGCAAGGATTCATATTCTTAGTTTTTTTCGGTAAAGTCACGTAGGTAAAACATCAAAATTAATACAAATAAAATAAAGATCACGACGTTTCGGAGGCAACACAAGTCCCCGTCATCAGGTGGGACTGTCACAGCCAGATTAGCTGCATCAAGTGATGCAGCTAATCAAGTGATGCAGCTAATCTCACTTGATGCACCTGATGACGGAGACTTGTGTTGCCTCCGAAACGTCGTGATCTTTATTTTATTTTATTTTTTTATTAATTTTGATGTTTTACCTACGTGACTTTACCGAAAAAAACCTAAGAACGTGATTGCAGCTGCTGGGTTTTGTGTTTGCTCAGCCTGTCCGTGATGACGAGAAATCCTCTTTATGGCAACGCTGCCCGTCCTACAATTAACTTCATGTGTTGCGCATTATCTTACAAGGAAGTGTACTTTTGTTTCTTGAACTGTGTTGTTGAGTAATTAAAACCTTCACGCGTAAACGTGTGATACTTTGAGGTTAAACGTTGTTTCGTTTGGTGCTCGTGTTGTCAATTACGTACAGTCATCCACGTTTTGCCACATTTTCAGTCCATTTTATACTTACACATATTTATTTTTTATTTTGTTATAATTTATTCCACGATCTCTGTTGGGAAAGGGTCTGCTGTGTCTCCACAGACTGCTGTTGCCTGGTTAAATAAATGTAGCATTTACATGAACTACGATTCAGGTGCCGCGGTGGCTAGGAGATGTTAACTACCTCGCCTGGTATGCAAGAGGTTGCGCGTTCAATCCCGACCATGACGCCTGCTGTTGTATATTCGGAGTTTGCGTGTCTCTCTCCCCGTGGTCGTGTGAATTTTCTCAGGGTCCTCCGGGGGTATTCCCTTCACATTTAGAATCGACACTCGTTTCGAGTATTTGTCTGCTATAAATTCCCACGATAATGATGATAAGCCAGTTCATTGAGCTATCATTCCGTGGCCAGGTCGCTTCTGAAAACAAGCTATATATAGCTCAATGGGCCTTACCTGGTAAAACAAAAAAAATATAGGTAATTAGCTAGTTACCATTGACATAAACCGAAGTATTTTACAATTATTATCAAGTGCACGTGTAAGGCCGTTTTTACGGAATGTATTTAGAGACAGGACAGCCGGCTGCCAGCGACATAGGCGGTTGTTCGTGAAACGACGACGTAGTTGCGAAACGACGTGAACGTGGGAAGACGTACATCCGTGAGCTATGAGCGTATCACTCTACAACGACCTTCGCTTGCACTGCCCTCTGCTGTCCAAATGCCCACAAACGACGCCTCCCTTGAGCTCGCCTCGTTCCAGGCCTCACTCACACACCCACACCTATTGCACCAACTCATCTGGCTCGGATTAACCAACGCCAAGAGAATGCGCATAACATCCCAGTAACACACAGTGCCACCACGGACCCCTTCACGACGTGTTGTGGACAGCCCTTCTATCCTCCCTCGATCTTCATCTCTCTCTCTCGCCGCGTACAAACTCCATCATCCGCGGGCCGTCCATCTGGGGCCCGGATTCTATCGTGGCCTGACCACACGTCCCAGGTTGCGATCACCGAGAAAAAAAACACAAATAAAATCCGTCTCTCCAAACACACCTCCCTATAAAAACACCCACCCGAGATGTGAACTCCCTCGCCTGGCATGCAGGAGGTCGTGGGTCCGATCCCGACCCTGACGCCTGCTGCTGTGTATTTGGAGTTTGCGTGTCTCTCTCCCCGTGGTCGCGTGGATTTTTTTTTCTAGGTCCTCCGGCTTTTCCCTCCACATTTAAATCAAGATGCGTTTAGACTTTAGAGTATTTGGCTGCTATAAATTGCCACGTGATAAGCCACTTCGTTGAGCTATCACCCGTGGCCAGGTCGCTTCTGAAAAATAGCTATATCGCTCAGTGGGCTTTACCTGGTAAAATAAAATAATAATTTTTAATAAATGTTCAGCCCTTTCAGATGTTAATTTACGTAATTAAGCGCCATCTAAGATAATGTTAAGTAAGTTTAAGTTGTTCAAGATTAGCACATGTGTACACATGCTTAAAATGTCTTGTACTGGATACATACAGGACAGAGGCTAGGAGAGAAAAATATTTTTTGTCATTATGATGAATGGTTTCTCATAGTTCTAAAAAAAGAAAGTGTCAGCACGGCCAAGACAATCGGTACAAATTTAGTTTAAAAGCAACATGTTCAAGAGCCGATGCAATATTAATTTAAAATGCCAAAAAATTAATAAAAGAATTGAAAAACAAAAATGCAATTGCCTGTCCCACACTGGCACAAGAAATCCAGCGCAAAAAAAATACACGTTACAAAAACATACATCGTGTTCTACAATGACACTCCGTGCAGGACCAGTTTACATGCAATGACTTTTAGAAATGTGTGAAATGTAGAAAATGTGAGTCATTGCACCAGCACACAATGTCCTTAATAGTGCGAATTATGATGTCATTACATGTCAATTTACAACAAATGTCTGCCTTGATGTCAGTCTGTGCAACACGAAGTGGAATTACAGCCAATAATTTGCGAAATCATTTTGTGCGAGTGGCACATCACGTTCATCAGCCGGCCTATGAATCCCATCAGAGTTTAAACTATTAGAGGTGTTAGAGGTGGTCGAGTCGGCGCTGATGAGATGCCGGGTTTGTTCGTCTTTCATTAATGGCTCTCAAGTATAGGAATACACGACTCGTACGAGCCGTGAAGCAGATGACCATGGACAACATTATCACGGGGTAATCCACAATTTTACTTCTGTAGGGAACACAACTTTGCGGACAACAGGATGCAATTCCCACGCGACTCATCATATCCGCAACAGAAATTGTGCACATAATTGTAGGCCATTCTGCAATTAACTATGGAGGTGGGGGGGGCGGTGTGGATAATCGCACGAAAGTAGAAGACTCGGGACACTGACAAAAGGCGTTTTCACGGCGCCGACAGCTTCCGCATATTATGGAAGTTACAAATAACTGCACAAAAGCAATATGTGCATAGAGTACGTTTGTTTTTCACTTCCTCGGCCTCCCTGCGGCCTTAACGTTGGCACTCCCGTCCCCATAGGGAGTGGACTGCCGTCCGAGAGCGGTGTTTCGTAACCGTCAAGAGGGAGGGGGCCACTTTCGCCGACAAGACATCGTCCGCACCTAGTTTACACAACAAAGGCTCATTCCTAACAGCGTGCTTCAGCCGCACCGAACCTCACAAAAATAATATTCAGGGCCTACCTTGGCTCCTCCCACCCTCAACCAGTATATATACAAGGACTGTTTTCTTGGAATTTATCTCACTTGATACAGCTATCGTGCTGTGACGGTTCCACCTGAAGACGGAAGCTTGTGTTGTCTCCGAAACGTCGCGATTTTTATTTTATTTTTTACCTACGTGACTTTACCGAAAAAAACCTAAGAATAAGACATCGTCAGTGTGAGGGCCGCCACGCGTTTGAAACCACCGGGGGTTGACCAGTGCCGGATGAAGCTAGCGCGGGGCCTTTAGCAAATGTTGAAAAGGGGCCCTAAATATAAAAAACCCACAAATATTCAAACACAAACTTTTAACTTGCATAGTAAAGTAATTGTATTTTTTCATTTGCTATACGGCCAGATAATACGACAAATCGGTAACCTTAAACATCCGGTCGTCCATAAAATTTTAAGGCGATATAGTACTATAGTAATAGAGCAAGTGCAGAATCACTGAACTGGAATTGATAGCTTGAAAGTGCGGGGCCCGAAGCTACAACTGCATATATGTAGTAGCTACATATGTAGTAGTAGCTACTGTTGCTACTAGGATAATTCGGCACTGGTGTTGACAGTAGCACGACGACGATGATGATGATGGTGGTGGTGTTTTCACTCTTTGTGTAGTGTCGGGGCGCAAGTCAGGGGCCACACTAACGGCCACCAGGGCCGCCAGTGGCCCGTTGGGCCTTGCGATGAAGAGCCACGGCACTGGAGGCGTGGCACAGGGAGACGGAACTAACTCGCAAAGTAGAAGCCTGGTGTCCTCTTGCAGGGCCGTTATCGACATCCTGGGAAACACTGGTTCTGGAGACGCGAAAGCAACATTTGTTCACCTCCACGGAGGAACGTCCGTGACATGGCTGGTGATACCATTCCACAGGTACAAGCCCTTTGTCATTGTCCTGCTGGATGATGCCTTTCCCACACCGCGTGGGACGTGGCTGAATATTTAACACTTCACTGGCCTCTGTAAACCCACTACGTTGTGTATATAGCTACAAAAAACAGCGAAGTCTGCAACGCAAATGTTGTTTTTAATTCATTTTTATTTCATTTTTTAAAAATGCATTTACTGCATAACTGTTATTTACGTAACTTATTTCGAACCAGGGGAAGCATCAGGTGGGGTGTCTCTGAGGGCATGGGATGCTACGACGATGCATTAGGTAGCGTTAAACCATCCGCAACTTCCGAGCAATTCAGATGCAGGCCATCGTGCAAGACGCCAATCTCCACCCCCCACCCCTCGCCGTCCGAATCTCCACTGCGTGCTCACAACAAACATGACATAAATATTTACAGTTACAGGCAATTCATTTAAAATTTACAGGAGGGAAGGGGGGGGGACATTTAAGGTAGGATATAGGTGAAATTAAACTAACATTTTAGAAGGCCCAACAATGTTCCGTTCATTCTCAGCGAAAGCCACGGTTTTTTGTGTCACACCGCTTAAACATCGTAAGACGGTGCCGCTGCTGCAGCTCTCTCTCTGCGTCGCTCCCCGATGTCATCTCGCGAGCACGGGGTCGTCTCCACGCCGCTGTGTGCGGAGCGTCCCGACCGGCACGCCCTCCACTCCCCCGGGAGCCGCTTTGGAGGGAACGTGGCGCGAAACGTCGCGGGACACCGCGCAGAGCAACACGCGGCACGACCCGACAGCTACGCGGCAAAAACCGCTCAGCTTTTGACTTAAACTTTCGTCACTGCAGGAATTCATATTCTTTGGTTCTTTCGGTAAAGTCACGTAGATAGACTTACCGAAAGAACCAAAGAATAGGACAACCGCTCAACCCTACGCACTACTGCCCTCTGCAGTTTCAAAAGTACATTTGCTGGTTCGAAGGACTTATTGCCAATTAAATAACTGGATGGAGTTGCTCTTTAAATACTATTTTCCTTCTTAAGCTTCACTTTGGCAAGGTTTTTACCGAAGGTGCAGTCAGCAATGACAGATACAATACAGATTTGTTTGACAATTAAATATTTGTGAAGACAAACGTGAGAATGTGAAAACCACATTTTGTCAACGCGTTCGTGACCGTGTGTTCCACTGCAAAAGATAAAACTACGCAACCCATGTTTGATACACGTGTCGTCAAAAACTCATCGCGAATTCCCCACTGTGATTTCTGCCAATGCACGCTGTGGTTCGTACTACATTTTGATCAGAAAGCGACGCTTACACAGACCGAAACTGCACTACACGGAGTGCAACTCCTTTTATCCGCGACTATATAAACTTAAACCAATTTGTTTTATTTGACCGGGTAAGGGTCCACTGAGCTACATAGCTTTTCTTTTTTAAATCGGACTTAGCCACAAATGATAGCTCAACGAAGTGTCTTATCACGTGGAAATTTATAGCAGCCAAATAGTCGAAACGCATGTTGGTTTTAAATGTGCAGGGAAAAACCGGACGACCCGAAGGAAAATCCACGCGACCACGGGGAGACACGCAGACTCCAAATATACAGGCGCCAGGGTCGGGTTCAAACCCACGAGCTCCTGCATACCAGGCGAGGTAGTTAACATCTCGCCACCGCGACTATTATTACTCGCAAGAGCCATAGGGGCGTTTGCAAAAACTATTATCCGCCGAACCTATTATCCATGATTCTCCACAACCCCCTCGCAAATAAACGAGAGTAAAATTCGCAGATAACCACGCGGATAATGGCATCTGCGTCGTTCATTTCCCACAGAATCGTGGACAAGAGGAGTTCTACCATCTACCAGTACGACGTAGCAAAATGTGCAGTGTTTCCGGATGATGTGCGAGTCTGTGGTGACCAGCCATGGGGCTTTGGTGTTTCACCACCACGTGTATTCAATATTTTTTTTTCGTCTCACCCAAGACCAGACACAAGCGCCACTTGTCATAATGTCTACTTTAGCAGATGAGTTAAACCGACCTCAAATATTAAGTAGTCTACGAGACACACCGAGCTAGTCTACGTATGAAAGCACATTTAAACTTTAACAACAAAAGAACACTGACCGTGTACTGGGACACGTTTTATTTTTTCTCTCCAAATAAAACGCAAGCAGACAAACTGTGCGAGCTGTCCACGGGTTAAAATTATGTCAAACGAACTTGCCGTCAGACAACTGTAGCATGTAGTGTTCAAACACGGTTAGCCGGTAAACAACAAACGTTGGGCCAACGTTGGGTCCCGCTCACATGCCAACTTTGTCCCAATGTTGCGCGTAGTTTACCGGCCACCCAAAAAGTTATTTTCTGTACATAAAGTTTTTTTTTTGCTTGTGGCAAAGTATTTGTGCTGTTTAAACATCCCCTCGCTAATGGGGCACGTGTCAGATACAAACTCCTCCTCTGGCGACGATGCTCCCCCCCCTTCCGTTACATTTCCCTATGCAAGGGGCTACTGAAATATTTCTAGATGTGAAGCTTTCGTGACTGCAAGGATTCATACTCTTAGGTTTTTTCGGTAAAGTCACGTAGGTAAAAATAAATAATACAAGTAAATAATAACGATAACATAAATAATAGAAATAATTATTTGTAAAATTAATATTTTTATTTGTAGAAATAATTATTTTATTTTTATTATTTCAATTTTTATCATTATTAATTATTTATTTTTCCCTACGTGACTTTACCGAAAAGACCTAAGACTACCGAAATATCTCCACCTTCACACGAGTGGCACGCTCCACGCAGAACGGCGCGCCCTGCAATAAACATGAACGCTGCCATTTTCTGCAGGTGTCGCTCGCTGCAATGTGCTCAGTGGTCATCGAGTCTGGTCTCTCCAGGAGTTTTTTTGGTTTCTAAGGTTTTGTTCATGAGTCTAAAGAAGAGCCATCACCCGGATAAAATAAAAAACAAAGTATAGCGCGGCAAACCCCTCCCCCAAAGCGAGTCCCCTTCCTCGGGGAGTCCCCTCCTAGCAAAGGCCCCATTCCTATCCCCGAGTCTCCACAGCAGCGATCGATCTGACGCGGCTCCTTTAGTTTCTGACAACAACAAAATGCAACCGAAGCGATATTCATCCATCGTTACTATGAATATGCATCGTTTGCAACTCTGAAAATGTCTAACGCGAGATGTCGATGCGAAACCTCAGTGGTCGTCAAGCCTCGCGCAACCTCGCAGAGCGTTCTAAACGTACTTGCTCGCTTGCCGAGTGCACTCACGGCACACAGGTCATTGAAAGTATTTGTTTTTGCTGGCCAGTTCGGAGCCGCCTACGCCTCACCTGTTCTCGGTCCTTACACATTCCCATATTTCCAAGACTTCCAAACAGTGGACCAGAGTCATCGCTAAGCGTGCTACACACGTGCGCCATTGCCACACTTTAAAAAAAATGGTGCTGCCAATCCCTTTCGTGGGGCCGACCTGGCACCAGCCATCGTGTTACGGTCACCAGATGAGGAGTGCGTGACGGTGCCAGTCGCAGGTGCCACTCAAATACAATGAAAACTATCAACAATGTAAAAAAAAAACGTAATCCGTGCGGTGCAGTGCTCGTAATCTGTTGACAGCCCAAAGGCAGAAGTGGAAATTCCACATTTCCCGTGGTGAGGAAAACTATTTTCAAAGGGCGACCACTCCTGACTTATTGTAATGTGGTACTCATTTTATCTACTCTAAAATTTGAACCTAATACCTCCCGACTGTGAGCCGAGCACTCTGTAATCGCGCCATCCAACCGGTTATATAAATTATAATGAATTAAAAAAAAAGTTTTCAGTGAACGTGGAACAGCATAACTTTCGCTCGCATGAAATGCGCTGAAGACAACAACGTCATATTTGGCCCACTTCCTGACCCACGCCATCGGCCAAAACGTCACCTGACAGATCTGCCCAGCGCAGCCCACGTTGGTTGCTAATTGGATCCTAGAAGACAAGAGGGAGTATGAAGGATTGTGCAGGAGAACTCTTTTATCCGTGCCAATGTGGAGAGACCAATGTAACGGATCCTTATTATATGCGGGATTATTTGCTATCTGACTCCGCTTGCCTACAGCGAAAAATTCACAGACAATCGCAGATAATTGGAAGGAGACATCATCACGATACACCACTCCCGCTGCTCCTGACAACCTGAATTTGAAATTGTAGTTGCCGCTCAGCATCTACATCGGCTGCACGAAAGAAGAAGAAGATTGGAGTCATTTGCAGCTCAACTCCTCCGATGCACAAAAAATGCGGTTGGAGATACGGTGGTGGAGTGCGGTAGGAGATATTGGGAGGGAGGCGAGGCCTCTAAGCTCACTGCGGCTCAGTTAGGGCCCCGTTTGGATGTCGAATGGCTCCGGCTTGCTTGTACTTGGTCATGAAACATTTAGGGGGAAAATATTCAGCAGCAGCCTTAATGTGAGGCCCAAACTGACAAAAAACGACGCACACACACGCACACACACACGCACAGCCATCCAGTTTGGGTCCAATGCAAAGACCCCATCGCGCTTAAGGCTGCGCCATCAATCTTCATCCTCGGCGTGGTTTGTGTAGATCCCGGCCTCCCATCGCATGGCCTTGGCGCTTTTCCTCCGAGTAACCCGCGTCACCTCCACCACCTGGCAGCACAAACGCCCGGTGTCAATCCCACGTAATGCCACCGCCATCTCTCACCCATCCCGCCATGTAACAATCTACGTAAACACCTGCGCGCGAGCCGATTTCATCGTTCCATCTCCGTGGGCGCTCTGCTCGGACGTTTTGTGTTCCTTGGCCGATAACGCGCCACTTACTCTTGACCGTCTCATTCTCGACTTGTTTGGAAATTTCTTGCCGTGGTGGCGCGTGTGGCAACTCATCGCTTTGGCGGTAGGGGGTAGGTGGATCACTCAGGAATCTTCACGTGCGTGTGACTGCCAAGCTGCTGGAAAACCACGGTGGCAAGCTGTTAACTACCTCGCCTGGTATACAGGAGGTCGTGGGTTCGACCCCGACCATGACGATGCCTGCTGTATAATTGGAGTTTGCGTGTTTGGAGTTTGCGTGTCTCTCTCCCCGTGGTCGCCGTGGATTTTTCTCCGGGTCCTCCGGTTTTTTCCTCCGCATTTAGAATCAACATCACGCGTTTAGAGTGATTGGCTGCTATAAATGTCCACGTCATAAGCCAAT
Source organism: Lethenteron reissneri (assembly GCF_015708825.2). Lineage (NCBI taxonomy): Eukaryota > Metazoa > Chordata > Hyperoartia > Petromyzontiformes > Petromyzontidae > Lethenteron > Lethenteron reissneri. The sequence continues at coordinate 9,257,274 of NC_083782.1, forward strand.
TCTCGTTGAGCAATCATTTTTGGTCAGGTCGCTTCTAAAAGACAGCTATATAGCTCGGTGGGGCTTAACTAGTAAAATTAAATAATAGTTTTATAAATAAAAAAATTTGTTTAGAATTTCTTGGCGTGGTGGCGCACGTGCACAACTCATTGCTTTGGTGGTAGGTGGATCACTCAGGCATCATCATCATCATCAGACTGCCAAGTTTCTGACAACCAGGAGATGGGAGTACAGCAAGTGGGTTCTAGACAAGTCCTCATGGTTTTAAAGCTTTCGTGACTGCAGGTATTCATCTTCTTGGTTCTTTGCGTTGTGGCCTTAACGTCGTGAGAATTATTTTATTATGTTTTATTTTTATTATTTTATTACTTCCCTTCTACGTGACTTTACCGAAAGAACCAAGAAGAATAAGTCCTCATGGGTTTTGGCTGCTGCCTTCACCTATGTGCGGGTTCTCTCTGGGTCCTCCCGATTGTGCTGACCCCATGCCCATACTGGACATCTGCGAAAAAGAGCTTCATAGTTCATCGGATTCCTCCTTCAGTCTAAATAAAGATTCCAATTCCGATTATTCTAGGGGCAAATTAATCCTTTAAGAAAGTGCCAAACATTCCATTGCAAGGCCCTCCTGAAAGTAAGTCTCAGACAGAAAAGTGCTATTGAGATTTTTTTTCGAAAAAATCCTGCATTGGGTTGTTAGGATTATTTCATCGTAAGAAGCGTCTTGCATATGGAAGGAAACTGGAGTATCCAGAGCACACCAAGGCGTTTGACATTCAAAGATCCGCACAGATGGGTTCAAAAACCCATTATTCCAAACTGCCATATCCAGGCCCATCCTGCATCCCAGGCATCTCAACGTTCTCCTGCTTGGCTTCTTCTAACGCAGCCGTGTCCGACAAACCTTCACACACTACGACCTCTCTCTCAAAGGGCACTTATTCCGTCAGGTACAGAAAATGTCATTCACACTGAACAATTGCTGAGAAGTCTACGGTACCTCTGATGCAACTTCATCTGCAGCAAGGATTCCAGCGTACTGAAACACAACAAACCACAAACACCGTCAGTCCACAGTCTAAGCACTCTCTCTTTCATTAGTCCATCACTGGAAAAGCAGAGGGGTCCATGAAGTTTGCTCATTAATTAGGCATGCAACGATGCATTCAATTTTAAGTTCACGGTACGTGCTCGTTAAACCGATCCCGCAGGCCTGGTGGGTTTCGCTGGCTCCTGGATGGGATTCAAATGCACAACCTTACAAGTTGTGAGCTGAGCACCCAATCAGACTACGTGCCACTTGTCTGAATTAAATATCATCATCATCAGCAGCAGCCATGGTTAATCCACTGCTGGATGAAGGCCTCCCCAAGCCACCACTGCCACCTCTGTATGCACGTACGTACGTGTTGAACTTCTTTCGCACCGTACGTAGCCGACCATGCTAATCGGAGGTGCGTTGAATCGTGTTGTTGTAAGCAACCAACTTTCGTTTAATTCGAGATTTGAAGTTTTCGTGACTGCAAGGATCCATACTCTTTGGTTCTTTCGGTGAAGTCACGTAGGTGAAAAATAAAAATAAGAATTAAAAAAAATCTTATTTTCATTATATTATTTTGTATTATTATTTTTATTTTTCATCTACGTGACTTTACCGAAAGAACCAAAGAGTAACTTTCGTTTAACTTCGCGTGTGTTGTTGCAATTGCTTCGCGTGCACGTGACCCCGGCAGCCACTAGAGGCACTACAGTCACCACACAGGGGATTCTTGCATTGAAAATGACGAGAGGAGAATCGTTACACCCCCCCCCCCCCCGACTCATTAGAAACGTGGAACTTTATAAATGGTCCCCCCCCACCACCACCCTCCCAAATGATTTCTCAGTATTGGAATAATACCGGCGAAAGTGTCTCATAGCTATAACCGCTTAAGCCGAGCGTTCATGCTTTGGTGTTTGCATTGTCATTGTACTGCTCGTCTTTTTGGCACCCTTTGGTCTATAGCATTAGTGATACAGTGCCATTAAAGAGGCTGCCTCTGGTATAGGCCAATCAGTTTCAAGGTAACTGCGTACATTGTCAAACCGTATTTGTTAACGCGTTTTACCGCAAGCACTGTGCCTTGTAATTGGTGTCTATTTGGTGTTTGAACATCTTAACACCTCCTGTAGTTAAGGCCAGAAAGGACACACCAATTGTTTGTTCTAGATTTTAAGTTTTCGTGAGTGCAAGTATCCATACTCTTTGGTTCTTTCGGGAAAGTCACGTAGGTGAAAAATTTAATAAAAAATACAAATAAATTAAAGTAAATTAAATCACGACGTTTCGATTGCCAGCATCTCTCCCACTTCAGTAAAAATCGTCTTGCTGTGGTTGTCACACCTGATGATGATTGCTTGTGTCGAAACGTCGTGATTTAATTTACTTTTATTTATTTTTATTTTATTTTTCACATACGTGACTTTACCGAAAGAACCAAAGAGTATAGCAATTGTTTGGTTTATCATTCAAGAACAATGTTCGCCACCCCTCTCATTTGCAAGAGGTTTCGAACAACGCGTGAATATACACGGGCGGTCAATATTTATTCCGGCCAGTAGGTGGGTGGCGGGGCTTGTGAGTGTTGGGCGTTGCGCGCACACCGGCCACACGGATGACGGAGGGGCCCCGATACGCTCGGTGTAAGACGCGTGTTTGTTGCGTTTTAGAGGTGTTCAAAATTCATGTGGTGTCACCATCGTTCCGGAGAACCCCCCTGCCCCGCCTCCAAACTTTGAACGTGCAAGAGATGGGTGTCATGGTTCACTCCCCTCTCGCGGTTCATGGTGACAAGTTGATCGAAGAATCGGTTCGTTTTTAATAACGTGGTGACTACCGTTGCCGACAGTGGACTTGCAGGGCTGTAAGCATCCAGTACTCACAACGTATGTGAATGTGTCATCACCGATTCTTTCGTATCGTGAAACGTCCACCTCTGTTACTCATCGGCACCGCTTAGATCAGGAAACGTCGATTTTTTTCACCCCAACGACATGCGTTTCCGCAGACTCAATTTGGCCACCCGTAAAACCAAAGTTTGCGTGAGGATTTCGATGCGTCCGTGTGTCACGCGACCTGCCAGCGAGCTCTTAGAACACTTCACGTCGCCTGAAAGTGCACCGAGTGTGACACAAATGTTGGGGTGACATCATGTCACCATCACGTGGGGCGGTGACGTGGCCCAGCGGGAGCACGTTCACCGTTTGTTAGAGGTTCGTGGTTCGAAAAACCGGTGGCTGCCCTGGTTATTACTGCGGGTGTAATAAACATGGAACACGCACCGTCTGCTTCACGGTGAACTTTAAGAGATCCCGTGACATCATGGGCATCGGGTTACAAATTTGCCAAATAAGAAAATTACCCACAAATTGATCAATTGGGATGGCACGCAACAAGCAATTTAATCATCACCCCCTTCCGGCAGACTCATGCCTGTGTGCAGGCCAGGTGTCGAGTAGTGACCTTGTGCCCACGGGGACAGCTGCTTCTGGGGGCGCCCTTTGAAAATGTTTGAGATGAGATGAGACGTAAAGCGCTCTCCAGTCAGACACACCGTTCGTAGCCAACCGGGCTGAACGGAGGTGCGGGGGAAGGACAACAAACTAAACACAACAACAAGCAGTTCCAAAGAAATGAGTTGTCAATCTAGATTTAAAAGTGCATAGCTCCAAGTGGCTTCCTAAGAAAGGACACCAGAGAAGCAACACATCATTATGAATCTTGGCGAATGGTGGCGCGGCTGCTTTTGTTGTTGTCGTTGTTGTTATCGTTGTTGTTGTGTACACTCACCAAGGGTTCATATTCTTGGGTTTTTTTAGGTAAAGTAATTTACTTGATACAGCAAGCGTGCTGTGATGGTTCCACCTTAAGATGGAAGCTTGTGTTGCCTCCAAATCGTCGTGATTTTTATTTTATTTTTATTTTACTTTTATTAATTAAAATTTTTATTTTTTACCTACGTGACTTTACCGAAAAAACCCAAGAATATGAATCCTTGCAGTCACGAAAGCTTCAAATCTAGACTCACCAAGGGGTCTTCCTTCTTGTCGCGAAGCTTCACCTTGTCGTAGTCTTTGACCAGGGACTGCATGAGACCCTTGCCACGTTTGTCCGACTCAGCGGGGACCTGCTCTTCTGCCTCTTCCAGGGTGCGTGCGGTGGCGGGCTTCACTCGCTCGATCCTCCCTGCGTCGTCACAGTAGAGAGAGAGAGAGGACAGGGGAGGAGACTTCATCATCAGCGTCGCGGAGATTTTGACCCTAAACGTGGAAATGATGTCAATTAATAATAACAACGACTCTTCTGCAGACCTTAATAAGCATAATGCATAGCCCCGTGGTCAACACGCCATATTTATGTACGTGTGTTGAACTTCTTTGGCACCGTACGTAGTCAACCGCGCCGATCGGGAGGTGCGGATTTAGTGTCGGTCGTGGGGGTGTGCGACGATACTTGACCACGCTGGGCAGTGCGGGTTGGTGAAGAGGACCGGTTCAGAGATGGCTCACCTGCGCCGTTCAGCCATGGCCACGAACAGAAATGAGGTCACCGGGGGTTCACGGGGCAACGCGCCGAAACACTGGTTGTGATGATGATGTTAACAATGATGAATGCTGTTTTTATGATGATTTTACCGAAGGTAATGACCGATCCAGCAGTGGATTGACCATGGCTGCTGATGATGATATTCAATTTAGACAAGTGGCATGTACTCTGCCTTGGGTGCTCGGCTCACAACTAGTAAGGTTGTGCATTTGAATCCCATCCAGGAGCCAAAGGAACTCACCAGGCCCGCGGGTTCGGTTTAAAGAGCATGTACCGTGAACTTTTAATTGGATGCATCATTGCATGCCTAATTAATTAGCACACTTGATGGACCCCTCTGCTTTCCCAGTGATGGACTCATGAAAGAGAAAGTGCTTAGACTGTGGACTGACATACATAGACACATAACAGCCCCAACCATAGGAATGTGGAACTCCCACCACTGCTGTTATGTTGCCGCTAGTCCCCCCCTCCGCCCCCTCTGCCCTCCGTACCTGGCCCGGTCTTGTGCTGCTGGGACGCCTCGGCCGTGGGTTTGGGAGCGGCCTCGGTGGCCGGGCCCTTCGTGGCCTCGTCCGGCGCCGGCGACGCCGCCGGCGGCGGTGACGGCGAGGGGCAGGAGCCGTCGTCGGAGCTGTAGAGGCTGCGCCTCTGGGCCCGGAGCTCCTCCTCGCGCTCCTGCGACTCGCGGATCTCCTGCTCGATCATCGACAGCGTGTTCTGCTTGCGCGGGCGGAGGCGGAAGCAGGGCCCCTGGGGATGCTGCGCCGGCCGAGCCGAGTCCACCTCGTCGCCCCCCGCCTTGTCCTCGTGACGTTCGCCCGCCCCGTGCTCCTCGCCGCCCCTCTCGGCCGCCGCCGCCACCTCGTCGTCCTCTGCCGCGTGACCGTTCTCCGAGGGCCCGGCGGACGCGTCTGCGGGCCTGCCCTCCACGGAGACGACGTCTTCGGGCGCGGACTGCCGCAAAGCTCTTTCTCGAAGAACTTCCTCTCCCACCACCTCCTCCTCCTGCCTCTCTTCCAACGTCGCCGAAGTCACAACCTCCGCCGTCGCTTCGTGGAATTCTCCCGGGCCCCCCGCGGAACGCGAGTCCGCCGGTTGGCTTTCCGCTTCCGGTGCACGGTCCGCCGCCTCGTTGGCGGCGCGCCAGGCGCCGACGTCGAAGTCGTTCATGGCCGCGTAGGCGTACGCCAGGCCCAGCGACGACTCGAACCCCTCGAGCTCCTCGGGGAAGTCCTCCGCGTCCGTCTGCACCGCGGTTTCGGTGACGGACGCCTCCGAGGGAGGCGGGGTCGGCGGCGTGACCAGCTCGCGCGTCGACGCCGCCGCGTCCCGGTCCCGCGGCCACGCCGCCTCCGAACCGACCGCAGCCCCATCCTCGTCGTCCGGCTGCGCCACGTCGGCCAAGAGCTCGGCCCTCTCACCCTCTCGGTTTGTTTCGTCGTCTCGGTCGGTGGAATTCTCGACGATGACGACGATCGCGACGCCCCGCCTCGCTCCGCCCGGTTCGGTGGGCGAGGCAGCGTTCTTCCGCCACTCGTCCGGCATCGATGCGTTTCCTTTGCACATCTCCACTCGCTCCTTCCGGAGGTTTATTTCGTTGTCTCGGTCCGTCGACTTCTCTTCGCCGTCTTGGTCTTTCTCGTCGGTGCAAGGCTTCGGTGTTTGTTGCTCTGCGGACGATGCGACAGGGTCTCTTTCCTGCACGGACACGTCAATATTGGTGGATTGCTCTGCTTCGATGCTTGATGCAACTGAAGGTTTCTCAATGTCGTTCTGCCTGCTGTCTTCAACCAAAGATGTCTCGATGTTCACTCGCTTGTCTTCTTCAGCAGAAAGTGTCTCATGGCCCACCTGCTTGCTATCTTCAACCGAAGGCGTCTCAACATTCACTTGCTCGCCTTCTGCAATTGAAGATGTCTCAGGGTCAACTTGCGTGTGTTCTTCAACTGACCGTGTCTCAACATTCACCTGCTTGTCTTCTTCAACTGACGGTGTCTCAACATTCACTTGCTCGTCTTCTGCAACTGAAGGTGTCTCAGGGTCAACTTGCATGTGTTCTTCAACTGAAGGTGCCTCAACATTCACCTGCTTGTCTTCTTCAACTGAAGGTGCCTCAACATTCACCTGCTTGCCTTCTTCAACTGAAGGTGCCTCACTCACCTGCTTGCCTTCTTCAACCAAAGGCATCTCAACATTCACCTGCTCGACTTCTTCAACTGAAGGTGTCTCAACATTCCCCTGCTTGCCTTCTTCAAATGAAGTTGTCTCAGGGTCAACTTGCGTGTGTGCTACAACCAAAGGCATCACAACATTCACCTGCTCGACTTCTTCAACTGATGGCATCCCAGGGTCAACTTGCGTGTGTTCTTCAACCGAAGCCGCCGCTACGTCCACGCGCTTGTCACCCTGAGCCAAACTTCTTTCAACATCTGCCTGCCTACCTTCTTCGAATGCGACCGTGTCCTGCAAATCTTTCACTACATCCTCAATCTGAAGTTCATCCGCTCCAATATCCTCGTTCAGGCTCTCGTCGCTGCCGTTGACGTTTTGAAAGCTGGGGGACGATGCCTTCACTTCGACAGATCCCGTCCTCGTCACGGGATCCGCCGTTTCGTCCGCCGGAGCCTTCCGGCCCGTTGCGTGCTTACGCTGCTCGTCGAGCAGCGACGACACGATCATCTCCTGCTCAATGATCTGGTTGTTCTCGTCGCTGACGGAAATGAACAGCATCGGCATCTTCTCTGCGTCCGGAGTGACGTCCGCCGAGATGCTCGGCGTTTCGTTCGCCGTGTCGCAGAAGTCGCTCACCAAGCTGAGCTCCGTCGAGGTCAAGCCCAGGGTGTTGTTGTCGCCATCGGGAGTCTTGGTGGCAACGCTCTCCACCCCGGAGTCGAACTCGCCCGTGGCGAAAACCAGGGCCTCGTCCAACACCCTCACCTCCCCCTTTGGCCCGACGGCGTTCACCGAACCGATCACGATAACCCCCACGGACTCCCTGTCCGCGACGCCACTGAAGCAATCGGCGGACTCGGACGCGTCGAGGGAGGCTTGGCCCGCGAGCAAACTCTCGGATGATTCGGACGCGAGCGTGTAGTCCTCCGTCGTGGGTTCCCACTCTGCCTCCGCCGCAGCGACCTCGAACGTTTTGCCGTCGCGGTTATCTTCCGAATTCGCGGTGGCGTTCATCATCTCCACCGCCTTGGCCACCATGGCCCGAACCATCTCCGCGGCAACGGCTTCCACGCTCTCCCGTCCGTCGTCGACGTCCGCGAATCTCTCGCTGCCGCCGCCGCTACCGCCGCCATCCTCCTCCAGATCAGAAAACTTCAGAGCAGAGCCTCCACGGCTTTCCGACAGGCGATCCGATTCACTGTCAGCATTGCCCGTTGCGGCATCGTCTCCTGCCTCCCCATCGACGATCTCAATCTCCACGGCCTCCTGCCCCACGACGCAGTCTTCTCTGCCAGCCTCGCCGCTCACTTCAGCGAAGGAATCGTCCAGACCATCTCGCGTCTGCGGAAAAGCGAGAGATCCCGAATCCTTCTCCAACGACGGCTCAACGTTCGCAAGGCCGTCTGGGAGACACATGGTACCTTCCGGCATCTCGCCTACATCGGTTTTGTTTCCACCTTCTGCCGCTTCTGCCGTGCATTCCTCCACACAGGTGATGCCGGTGGTATTGTCTTCCTGCCTTATTGCATCCAACAACTGCTCCTTATTTTCCTGCCCATCTGACAGTTCTGTACTAGATCCGGGCGGCTCAGTGGGCTTATCCGCAACATTAACTCCACTGCTTTTTGGAGCTGCGTTATCTGCCCTTTCCTGCTCGTCACTCAAGACCACGGCTTCTTCGCGCGGCTTGCTACGCTTCGAGGGCAGCTCAGCGCAATCCCCCTCGCTCGGAAGTTGCCCAGCCTCTGGCGCGCTAGTGGCCGTCGCCGGCAGAGGCGCCTCGAGGCCCGTCGTCTTCTTTCCCTCGCCGTCACACACGCCGTTCGTCACGTGCAGAGCGCCGACCTCGCGATTCAACACCGCGGGCCCCAAAGTCGATTCACATTGCTCGTCGCCCGCGGCTGCACCCTGCGGCGATATTATTTTCTTTTCATTATCTACCGAGTCATACAATGCTTTGAGCGACGGTTCAGTGCTCACGGTTGGTTCTTTAGTCTGGTCAGCGTTATCCATTTCAATATCACCGCAGGTTGAAGCCGTGGGCCTGCTCTCTGCATCAATCCCGGCCTGAGATTCTTGCACACTCTGCTGCGAAGAATTGTCCGCAACATCCCGATTCTCCACGTCCAATTCCTTAATTACGTCCACAGAAGCCATCATCACGGGTTCCACACGCTCCCCCCCTTCCGGCTCTTCTTTCCCCGGTGCTTCTCGCTCACCCGACTTGCTTCTCGCGCATTCAGCGCTCGCCACCTGCCCCACCACCGCTTCAACTCCCACGTCTCGCTCCGGTGCCCTCCCCTCGGACTCATCGCCCGCGGCCTCCGCCCTCGACGACTCCGTCGCAGGAGGCCGCCCCCCACGCCCCCGCTCCTCCGACAGCTCCTCCGTGTCCGTTTGCACCGCGGCCTCGGCCACCGACTTGGCAGGCCGTGCGAGCGCAAAGCCCGGAAACTGCGTCGGCAGCAAGCCGGTGGCCAGCGACACGAAGCCGGGCGACTGCGGCGAGGGCAGCGTGGCGTGGGTGGCAACGACGGCGGGCGGCTCGTGCGTCGCGGGCCGAGCGGAGCACGGCAGAGGCCGAGGGGAGCCCGGCGGGGGCGTGGAGCCCGGCGACTGCTGCAGCTGCTGCTGCTGCGCCGTGTTGGCGGAGTGCGCGGGGAGAAAGCCCGGCGCGTGGCTCGGCGGCAAGCTGGCGTGCGAGAAGATGAAGCTGGGAGACACCTGCGGGCGCTGCACGGCGTGCGTGGGGAAGATGGGCGACTGCGAGGTGGAGCGCGGCGACTGCGGGGACGCGGTGCGGGGCGACGGCGGGATGGAGCCCAGCGACTGCGGCGTGAGCGACTGGTCCACGCTGGCCCTGCGCCGGATCGGGTACGGCAGCGACGACTGCAGGTGGCTGGCCCTCTCCATCATCAGGAACTGCCGACGCGCCATGGCAAAGTCCACCGGGGCCACTTCCACGTTCTCGTTCTTCACCCGCGGCTGCGGCTGCGGCGCCACAGCCGCCGAGATGGCGGGCTGAGACACGCTCTTGGTGACCTGCTTCCTGTACGGCGGCGACGCCGCATCCGACTCCGTCCCTTCCGCCGTCTTTGGCCGCTGCTCGGCGCTCGCGACGTGGCCGCCCCAACGCCGCTGCTGCTTTTGTTTCCGCTCCTGGTAGCGTCGCAGCGACTCGAGCTGCGACTCGTGCAGCGTGTCTTCCAGCGTGGCATCCTGCGGGGGGTTCCACGCGCGAGCCACCGACGCGACGCCGCCCGACAGCGAGCCCGCCACGCTGCGCTTGGCCTGGCTCCGAATCAACGCCTGCCGTTCCATCTCCAGCCCCTGCTTCTCCTCGTCGCGCCGGTCCTCGCGGCAGAGACGGTAGCCGCCCTCGGAGTGACCGCCGCCGTCGTCGTCGTCGGAAAACAGTTTCGAGGGCTTCCGCTCCTCCTTGCAGGCTTTGATCTCGAAGCGGGCCTCCGAGGACCGGCCCCCCGCACCGGCCGCCCTGGCGAGAGGCCCGGGGCCAGGGAGCCGCGTCTCGTCCCCGACTCGAGCGGCCGGCGTGGGTGGCGTACCGCGAGCGTGCGTCGTCTGTGCGTCGCCCCCTGCCGCCGCGACGTCCGCAGTGAGAGCGCCACCGTCTTCCCGGTCGCATTCGTCGTCGTCGTCGGTGACCATTATTTGTTTCGCCACCAGCACCGTGTCCTCGGCAAAGTCGAGCCCGTTGAGGAGTCTGGGAGAGGGCGAGGTGGTGGCCGCGCCTCCGTTTGGCCGAGCTGAGTCCACGGACGGCGCGGCGGCGACGGTGGCGGGGAGTTGGGGTCGAGGCTTGGAGGAGGAGGATGCGGCGTCCGGGTGCGTGGGGCTTCCCTCCATCGTCTCTTCGCGTGCGGCGCCGGCTCTGGAAGCGTCCGGTCTCACTCCCAGCTCATTCCGGGGAGACAGCGACCGAGTTGATCTCTGTAAACACCGGCGCACGCGCGCACAGAATCAGAAGTTTATTATCCGAGTAAATAGCCCACTGAGCTATACAGCGCTTTTTCAAGGGTGACTCTCGACCAGCAGACAGACACGGGAGCAAGAGTTAATAAACAAGATACAAAATACTAAAAAGTAGAAAGTATTTATAACCAAATGATCTGAGAAAACAATTACGTACATTGGGACCAGCACACACAAACACACACCAGCACACACTAGCACACACAGGCACCCAAACACACAGGCAAAACAAAGACAAAGATCCCCCGTATAGCCTCTAACTAACTGTTGGGGTAAGTGCTGTTAGCGAGCACCTACGAAGGCTGGAACAACACACTATGGGGGTGGGTGGCCAGCACCACGCCCGACCGCCTTTGTCTCCCTAGTGGCGATGTTTACACACCAGATACTCATTTGAGGCCGAGTCGACCTACGGGAGGCCCAACACCGGTTCAAATAGTCATCACTGGTGTTGGCCGTGAGCGGGAATCGAACTCGGGTCGCCGGGTACATAGCACAGCGCGCTAACCACTACAATACCGCTCCTCACAAAACACACAGGGACACACACAGTGTGTTTAATACAGTTGAAATACATTTAAAAACACAAGATTAAAAAGAGTCCATAGAGCCATGCGCAAAACCTCCACTGTTGATTTGTCGTTATGCTCCATTTGATCGACGCCATTGGCATATGGTCAGCTGACTAACTGCTTGACGAGGAATAAAACTCACAACACGTCCAACGTCATGTTGAGGAGTCGGTCCGCAGCGCTAACACGTTTCAGGCATAAGTAGCCGTCCAATCAAGCGCATAAATGTCTCCCTGCTCCAATGGGCACTGGAGTGGCAGTCTCTCTGAGTAGCCCTCAGCCAGTAGAGGAAATTCTATTCATAGGACAGCCACTTACGTGGCCTAGTAGGCAATGATACCCTTTATTTGCATATGGCAATGGATTGAGATAATTTTGTTATGGATCTGCTCGTATGGAATAAAACACGAGCAAATGCAAAAAAAACAAGGGGTTGTAGACATTAAAACGACTCGGATAAATGTGCAATCGTGCTAAACCAGCAAAGAAAAAGAGCAACCTAATCTGCGCAAATTCCAGTAAACTACAGAATCATTTTTAAGGTGTATGACGTCCCGTTGTGGGGGATTATGGGATTTTTTTCAGAATCAACAGACAAAAAATGCCCATCTCTCGATAAACATTCACGAAATCGCGTTGTTAGTTCAGCAGCCGATCGGCCCTCTGGAGCGATGTCTCTGCTGGACATCTGTGAGAAAAAGCTTCAGAGCTCCACGGATTTAGTCCTGGTGGCTACGCTGCTCCATGTGGGCTGCCTGTAACCCGGCGCTGTGGAGGCAGCAGCGAGGGTTGGCGGATCGCACAGAGATGGTTCGAAACTCCCTTCCCCGTGGGCGTCGAGGAGGTACCCTGGGCTCGCCAGAAAAAGGTCGTACGGCAATTGTTGACTAACATCGTCTGTGCTATCTGTATGGGATAAGTGTTGCCTCGTCGCACGCGTTGGTTTTTTTTCAGGGCCCTTTGATTTTCCATCCACGTGTAAGCTGAAAACTCCTGAATCTATACGCACCTCGGTTTTTGCGAACTGCGCAGGGCTGCGTGATGGAGGTGAATTAAACAAACCGCGCTGGGCAGCCAGTCCACGGGCAGTACCCTTCCACCAACACCACACTCAAAGCACAAAAGGTAAAGGCGCAGGCCTGCAATTGCTTGCTCACGCAACTGCCGGCGAATCGGCAGCTGCGGAGAGTCACTCTCGAGAACAGACTGTGTGGTCTAACCCATCCACGCTGGCCGGACGTCTCTGAAGAGGTGCGAGTTACCCACACCTTGCCCCAACCATGCGTGATCCTGTTGATTGTGACTCGTGGTGGGTGGGTGGTGGGGGTGGTATTTCAGAAACTCGCACCGTTGTTTCAACTGCCGCACGCCAAGAGATGGAATCGAACCGGCGACCTCTGGTTTGCAAGTCCGGTGCGCTGACCGTTACCCCAATGTGGCAGCATCCTCCCCCCCCACCCCCTCCCATAAACAGAATGCGTACAATACATTGAAGTTGATCATGTGAAATTTCATATTAGGATGTTGATGACGATGATATGAAGATAGCGAGTGAGAGAGATGAACCACTGCGCACGGTAGTGCAAAACATTGATTCGATACGATTAAAGAGGCAGCATTATCATGATCGCTACGATATTAATAGTGCACAATGCACAAAGCGGCTCACAACCTTCAAGAGCACGTTTGAAGATGCTCACGCCCGGAACCAATGTTGTGCTGTGCGCGAGAAGGAAAAGGCATTGAAGAATTATAAATAAAATAACAACCCGTGCTTTAATCAGAGGACAGTATGTCTATCCGTAATGAACAAACTCACACCTTCAGCCACCAGTTAATTAAATTGGCCAATAGAATCGATGAGACGCGTTTGGGGGGCAAGGCCAATGTCAAACCCGAGAAAAGGCACAATCGATGGCGCACTGTTCACGGACAAAGATGCGCAGACGAAAGCCTCGTCCCTTCGCACGGACGCCGAACAGAAATGGGAAGAGAGGCCCCGGCGAATAGCTGCAGGATTATGTGACGCAAGAAGCCCCCCCCCCCCCCCCCCACCTTGACGCCACTGCGGTGTGCGGTTTTTCGGCCGGCACGACGGACCGTCGATGGGAGTCATCAACCGGAATTTATCATTATCAAATTTTTTTTGTTTTGTGCGTGGCCGCCCCGACTTCTCGGCCTCTCCCCGAAGGCAGGAAACCCACCGCCCCCCCCCCCCCCCTGCAAACAACGCCGTGCGTGTTCGAGGCGGCCTGATGATGCTGACGGCGTGGCCAAGCCCAGGCCCCATCACCTCCCGTCCAGCGGCACAAGTGGGAACAGGGCAGAGACTTTTTTTTTCGCTTATCCAAATATATTCGTGTTATCCAATTAGTCAAACAGATAATTGGAAAAATGATGGTCACTGTGCAGTATGTAAATAATTTTATATTCCACACACTTGGATTTTTTGTTGAACATTCTGTCTTTTGTAAATGCACGGAGACGCATGACTCACAAGTGTATGTCAAGTGCTCCTTATACCCACAGTGTAATGAGGGAGCAAGTCCCGCAGTGGTTAGCGCACTGCGCTACGAACCCGGCAACCTGGCCTCCAATCCTGGCCACCGTCAACATCAGCGATGAGCGATATCTGAACTGGTCCTGGCTTGCCTCCCTCCCTCCCTCCACCAATCCGCACCGACCAGCATGGGTCAAGTGTGGCCAAACAACCGCCAAGGTTGATACGACGTGCATGGAGTGGCCTTCATCCACCAGTGGACTGACACGAACGCTGTAAATTCATACGAAAGTCATCATTGTCAGCGATGACCTGTGACCTATCCACTGCTCGTCGAAGGACGCCCCCTCACGCACTCTCAATCCATCTCAGTTTAACACGTAGGAGGCTTTCGTGACCAATATCATCCATAATACAGATTTTTTTTGGGGGTTAGATCGCGTAAATATATGTGTCGTTAAACTCGCCACCACCCGACACAGCCAATTAGGTTTGTCACGTGATCAGAACGTGCCGATTCGTTACTAGTACAGCACACCGGTTGTGTGTTGGAGAGCAAAGTCACAACATTTACAATCCATCTCGCAAAGGTAATTTTGGGGTGCTGATTCCAAATCTGGCATCAGTTTTTGTCCATCACATCAGGTTTTTGAGATATCAAATATTGCATTTTCAATAAAAACTGCAGAAGAAAAATATTAAATAAATATGGATATCTTCATAAAATTATATTATAAACACACCATCCTAAAAATACAGCACCATATTTTAACACTAAAGCAGTCACTGACTCGCACCAACTTGCAATCATAAGTGACAGAGTTAATTTCGGGTAAAATCAATTAAAATGGGGTATGCCGATAGCATAAAAATGAGATGTGATAGAGCAAATCTGAGATCAGATTTGGAATCAGCACCCTGAAATTAGTCTAAAACAGCTGCAAAAGTCCAGGCCAGAAAAAAATGATTTTTTTTTGTTGAACAGTGTTATTTGGTGATGCGGCTGCGTTGGTAGCGGTGCACAAACAAAAACAACAACAAAAAACACAACGCATTCATCTATAACACTGTGGCTTTAAGAGGAGAAAAATATATAATAGGCGACGTTTCGGGAAAAGGCCCTTCTTAGCAGCACTATTCTTAACAGTCGATTTGATGTCTCTAGTTCGCACATGATCTCGAAATCCAATTGGTCATCATCCTGGCACTCTGTGTAATTTCAACGAGAATTTAATCAACAGGAACTTCCCTGCAATGAAAATGTTAATATTCTGATGTGTTAATGTGCAACGTTTATCTGTGTTCTATCGCCCATTTTTGGAAAAGGGAAATTGGATTCCATTCGAGGCTATGAATAGAATAAACTTTTTTTTATTCCGAAATGCATTTAGGTAATCGTGTAAGCGATGGAAAAGATAATACTAATAAACAACGCATTGGCTAAATTCAGGTATGTGCATAGCTTTCCGTTTTATTTCTCTCCATGTCATTTTAACGAGCTTATATATATTTTTTTACAAACGACATTCAAAGTCACTTTCTGTAGGTTTACAACAGTGGCATTAAATAAACGTAATAAAACCTGGCAGTTAATTTCGAATAGATTTCAAATACGAATTAACTTGCGGGAAGGGCTCGCGGCGACTCGTGATTCGTGCACTTTCGCCCAAGGGTGCACCGCGAGTCCAGGAGCAGTCTGCAATCTTTGCTCCGGAGCTCCACCTACGGTTGTTTCAGCCGAAAATGAGCACCTGGTGCAGTTGGTATGCTCAACATGAGTGCTTTGGTGGTAAAGACAATGGCATGTACTACAGCGGCAGCATATGCCC
Source organism: Lethenteron reissneri (assembly GCF_015708825.2). Taxonomy (NCBI): domain Eukaryota; kingdom Metazoa; phylum Chordata; class Hyperoartia; order Petromyzontiformes; family Petromyzontidae; genus Lethenteron; species Lethenteron reissneri. The sequence continues at coordinate 9,272,928 of NC_083782.1, forward strand.
TACTCACAGTCTATACGGCTAAGTGTGAGCCGTATCTCTCTATGTAACTCAGCTCATGCCTCCCCCATGAATCACGTGACTTCTGTGTGAACCCCTCCCCTCTCCCCGCCCCCTGTGAAAACAGACGCCGCTCCTCCTTCTCTCTGCTACTCCCTCTCCTCCCTCCCCACTCATCATCATCATCACCATCGCCCTCTCATCCCCAACATCTTGGCCCAGTCGTTCCTTCCCCCCCCCCCCGCTGCTCCCCATTCTGCAACGACTGCTCCTCCTCTCTTCCTGCTGCTCGTCTGGAGCGGTGCCCTCCTCTTTGTCGTCCGCCTTGCGGACTTCCCACCTCGGCCTCCGTTCCCTCTCATCTTGTCCCACCCCCCGTCCCCCCCATCCCCCCCCCCCCGATTCCGCTGCCCTTCTGTCAGAGGTCGCAACCGGGTACCCGATACCCGTACCCTACCCAGCTACCCGTACCCGGCCGGGTACAGGTACCCGTTTGCGACCCTGGTGTGGCCGAGTACGGGTACGGGTAGGCCGTGAGTCACTGGTGAGTAACTGTTTGTCACTCATTTCCCAACGTCTTGTCTCTTCTCACAAATCAAGTTCCTAGAATCAACCCACCCACGCCTGCAACATGGCTTCATCCCAGAGGTCGCAATCAGGTACCCTACCCGGCCGGGTACGGGTACTCGTTTGCGACCCTGGTGCGGCCGGGTACGGGTACGGAATCAAAACCCGTTTGCGACCTCTGCCTTCTGTGCAACCGACTTCTTACTCCCCTTCCCATTGTGTGCCACGGGTAAAGAGTTTTATTTCTTTACGATAACAATAATAATTTACAGCCCTTTGTCAATCCACTGCTGGATGACGGCCTCTCCATGCTGTGTCAGTCATAGGAGTTGTTGGACCATACTTCACCATGCTCGTTGGTGCAGGTTTGCTATTTGCGTTTTGTACAGTGTGTGTGTGTACATATCCATGGGTTTTCATGTATGTATGTATGGTTGTGTATAGGTATAACGGAGGGCAGTAGCGATGCTCACAACAACAAGCGGAGCGCCGGGTGGCTAAAATACCACAAGTTGGCACAGTAGGGAGTACAGGTGGTGCCATCAGCCAGTCATCTCAGTCAGTCGACCCGTGGCACCTGCTGGGTCTGCCCCGTGACCTTCTGCCAGCGGGCGTTCGACACTTCACGTAGCCTCAACGTGCACATAGCCTGGCACAAGCGCCGTAGGGACATCACCGCCACTTAGTGGCGAATGGCGGTTGTTATTGTATAAGTCTACGTATTTTTAGACTGGTATTTCTGTACCATATATGCATATCCGTGCACTTATCCATGTGCCTGTGTGCACATATGTTTGTACGAGTTATACACGTGAGTTTGTTTACATGTCTATGTTTATATGGCACAGTAGGTGTGAAAAAGGTGGTGCATTTGCTAGCCATCGCAGTTAATCGACCCGTGGCACCTGCTGGGTCTGTCCCGTGACCTCCTGTCAGGGAGCCTTCGGCACTTCACGTGGCCTCAACGTGCACCTGGCCTGGCACAAGCGTCGTGGTGTTGTCATCGCCACTTGGTGGCGAATCGCGGTTGCTGTTGTTGTCTAGATGTGTGTGGACTGTATGCACCTCCGAAGCAGTTGCCCAGTACCTCAGAGACGTCATATGAATGTATAATTTCCCCCCATTTGAGTCTGTGCTAATAAAAAGGATGAGCAGTGCTCCATTGCTCATTAGACCAGAGAGACACGGGCACTCGACTTCACCCATTCTGCACACCAAGTCATCTGGGAAGGCCTTCATCAAGCAGTGGATTGAGCATGAATAATGATGATAGTCCTCTGGTGACACAAAGACATCCCCATGTAGCCTTAACAGACTGTTGGGACAAGTGCTGTTAGCGAGCGCCTACAAAAGCCGGCACGGCACACAAATAGGTGGGTGGCCAGCACCACGCCCGGCCGCCTTTGTATCCCCAGTGGTGACGTTTCCCGCACTCCTGATTAGCACGACTGGCTACGTACGGTGCGAAAGCTCAACATACGTACACACAAATGGTGTCAGGTACACATATTTAAGGCCGAGTCGAGCTAGGGAAGGCCCTGGGCCAATTCCAATATTCTCCGCAGTTATTGATCGCGAGCGAGATTTAAACTCAGGTCGCCGGGTTCGTGGTGCAGTCTGATAATGACTGCGTCACTGCTCCCCACTCACACGTGTACACAGACACACAAACGAAGATCACCCCCTATAGCCTGACCAGACTGTTAGGGCAAGTGCTGTTAGCGAGCACCTATAAAGGCCGGCGCGGCACACGAGTGGGTGGGTGGCCAGCACCACGCCCGGCCGCCTTTGTCTCTCCAGTGGCGATGTTTACACACCGCACCGGGTACTCATTTGAGGCTGAGTCGACCTCGGGAAGGCCCAGGACCAGTTCAGATATTTGTCACTGGCATTGGCCGTGAGCGGAAATCGTAATCGGGTTGGCCGGGTTCGTAGTAGCGTACTAACCACTACGCTACGATTCTCGACAACACACACACGTATATACACACACACACTCACACGTACACACACGCACTCACACGTGTACACACACACTCACGCACTCACACGTGTACACACACACACTCTCGTGCGCACGCGTAACCCTTGGCAGCGCCACCCCCACCGCCACGCAGCCCCCTCTCCTGCCAAGGTCATTGCAAGAACTCCTGCTGGGCCCTGCTGCCCGGGCTCGGACGCACGCAATGCCCCCCCCCCTTCCCACCGCTGCGTGCACAGCACCGCACACCCCACCAGCCAGAGAGGGGCTCAGGCGCCAATCCGATTGCCCGCTCGAGTTCCTCAAATGCGCGGCATTATCCGCATTAGCGCGGCGCCTATCGCACGGGGGGGGGCCAAGGGACGGTTGCCACCGCGACTCGGCAGCCGGTTTTGCACGCCAGGACTCCGCGAAGGCGCGCCGGTGTCCGCCCCCTCGCGCAGCCAGCGCCGTCGGAGTCGAGGGTCGGCGGATCCGCGCGAACCTGCGATGCTCGCAAGCGCTCTGGGGAATGGGAGGTGGCCGGGAGACGATGGAGAGTGCGGCAAAGCGAGTCCGTGAACTCCATCTGTGGGGACCTTCCCAAGTGGCATCCCCCTTGTTCGTGTCCGTGGGGGTTTCTGCGGCCCACGCGGTTTCCTTTGCATTCAAATGTAGATGGCCACACGTTTTGCAAAACGGGATCCTCTTAAAGACGCACCTTAATATTTAGAGAGGCTTCCTTAATAAATAATTGTATTGTTCAAAATGCAGAGTCTAGGTTTATTTTGCACACAATTTACAGGAGAAAAATCCACTCATCGTTGTTATAATCATCATCATCATCCTTGCCATCATCTGATCTCTCAAGCAGGAAGATGCAAATGAATGAGAGGCCAACGGGTGGCATGAGATTGACCAGTGGCAGCGTGATACTGGTGAGATTAAGGGACAAGCGGAGGAAATTGCTTGGGTTGCTACTTGATACGTCCAGTTCAAATCATGGGTAAGGGGCTACCTTGGGCTGTCAGCAAAAATTCTGTATAATCATTGAAGGAAATTATCACATGAAACTGATTAAAAAAAACTTTTAACAAAGGAGTCAAAAGCATTATCAACTGCCTTGTAATTGTTTGCGAATGATATCCAATGTCACTTTATGCAGGCTTCCAATGCCATTATTTCTAACAAAAAAAAGTCGTGACATCTGGCAGTTAATTGAACGTATAATTGATTGTGGCAGGGTGCCAGGCACAGTGGGAAGGTTGTGAATTAAAATCCTGGCAAGTCCACTCAGCCCTTTCATATTAACATTGTCAATAGAACGTTAATCACGCTGTGGGAAAACTAACAGCGCGTGTCATGTGCGGGAGACTGGTCCCTGCCAATGGAATGTGGAATTTCTACAACCGGTCAGCACAGGGCACACCAAACGAGGTTGAGCACATTTCGAACATCTGCTCAAGCGGCCACGCTTTCATTTACCCGTTCGCAGAGCGAAGTATTGAACCGCGGGGATATATTTCACCGCTATTGAGTCAATAATTCCCATTCGACATCCGCACGCGATGTCTCACCCTCGCCAATCTCTCCGCAGGATCGTCGGTCATTTGCAGTCCGGGATTGGGTCATCCCCCCACGCCACGCGGGACGGTGGGTACCGCACACCCGGACGCGGTGCGTTCTCCGCAGCGCCGAGATGACTCTCGCGATTAGGAAATGCAAGCTGAAGCCAGAAGTCTACCCCGTGGCCAGTGACTTAGTTACAATCGCTGCAGATGTTCAGCATATTTGCAATACCTCGAAGACAGGTTGTATGACAGCACACCTCTGGTATCTTTTCTGATTCATCTTTAAACGAACTAAGAATGACAGTACACCTCTGGTATCTTTTCTGATTCATCTTTAAACGAACTAAGAATGACAGTACACCTCTGGTATCTTTTCTGATTCATCTTTAAAGGAACTAAGAATAACTCCTCGAGGGTAAACGCGCGTCATGCAAATGCACGATGCTATGACCCAGTGCAAAGGACGAAAGCGATCTACGATCGCCACATTAATATTTAACAACTCAATACAAGGGCATGGTGACGACAGCTGAGATTGGCAAGCACAAGCATGAATTGTAAAAAGTGAGTGGAATTAGGATGCAAGAAAGCAGTACAGAAAGTCTTTAGAATTGTCTCTAGATAGTCTCCCACGAAGCACTAACTTCCTGCCATATGTAAAAACACTCTGTAACACATGCTTCCTAGATAAGGACTTCATTATATTATTCAAAGTCAAGGTATGAATTCGTGTAATAATGGACAACGTTCAGCCCTTTGTGAATCCATTGCTGGATGAAGGCGCCACCATCCCCCTCCATCCTGCTACTTAACAATCCATCGAGCACCGTGCACACGAGTCTACCTCATCGCTCCATCTCCTCAGTGTACGTCATCTCGGACGCAATCCCTTTCCCTGGCTGCCAGCCCATCGTGTTGACCTTTGGCAATCACCGTGCCTTCTGGCGACTTAACCTGCCCGAGCCACGCTTAGCTGCTTGAATTTAAAAAAAATTCTTAAACGGAAGTTAAATAAAATATTTCCACACTTTTCTCAATAGTTTGAATAATGCCTCCGAATGATGATCTGGATATCAATGTGTCCATCGTTCCGTCTAAAAGTACTTCCCAAAGTAATAATTGTGATCACGGAAATAATTGTAAATATTTGAACAGGATAATCGCGCCCCATTCAAAAGACGAATTTAGACGAACAGAAATTAAATGCGACATGAAAATTAATATCATCCATGTGCTTATGAAGAAGGGCCATTGACCAAAAAGCTGCCTACTATATGTTGTCCTCTTAAAGCCACAGTCGTATTTGACGAATGCGAGTTGTTTTGTTCACAAAGTCAGTGCTGTCGACCTGGTCAATCGAGCAATGGGACACGCTGCTTCCTTCTGGCGGTACTGAAGCTAGTGGAGGCAATTCCATATTCCCATAGCAGAGGGCCAGACAGTACATTATGCACGTGTAAAGAAGTACTCAACAACTGAGTACTTATCTCCAAATACATATGTTGTACACAAACACACTCCCCTTTGAGCAAATCACCCAGAATGCCCGCCAATCTCATCGGCTGTCATAAGCTAAGCTAAGGGGCTGAGAGCCTGGATAGTGCTTGGATGGGTGACCCACCATGCATACAAACAGGTGTAGTGCGTCGGTGCAGGCCATAATTGTCAGCAGAGGGCAGTGCAGAAAAATCCACTGTGTTGTGCTGTACTATGCAGCTGGAGTCTATACTCTCTACAATTACACTGGTCAACACACTTTTTCTGGCATAAGGTATTCCAACGGTTTTAAGATAATTTCGGGGTGCCGATTCCAAATCTGGCATCAGTTTTTGTCTATCACATCAGCTTTTTGAGATATCAAATATTGCATTTTCAATAAAACTGCAGAAGAAAAATATTAAATAAATGTGGATATCTACATAAAATGATATTATAAACACACTATCCTAAAAATACAGCACCATATTTTAACACTAAAGCAGTCACTGACTCGCAACAACTTGCAATCATAAGTGACAGAGTTAATTTCGGGTAAAATCAATGAAAATGGGGTATGCCAATAGCATAAAAATGAGATGTGATAGAGCAAATCTGAGACCAGATTTGGAATCAGCACCCTGAAATTAGTCTAAACAGCTGCAAAAGCCCAGGCCAGAATTTTTTTTTTGTTGACCAGTGAATTATCAACCAGCACCGACCAGCCCGTTCAAGTGCGGTCAAATAATCAACGACCCGTACGGCGTGCGGAGACCCTCATCCAGCAGTGGATTGACAAGAGTGCTCTACAAGTACGTGTTACAAAGACAAAATTAAGAACCTCCATGGAGGTAGTCTTTGACAGACCGTTGGGGTGGGAATTGAACTTAGGTCACCGGGTTCGTGGTGCAGTGCGCTAACCGCTGCACTTCCGCTCTCTCCCGTGTTACAAACAAAGACAAAGTTCGCCCGTAGCCTTAACAGACTGTTAGGGGCAAGTGCTGTTAGCGAGCACCTACCGCTCCCCACTATCCCGTATTATGCACACATGTAAGCAAACGTGTATAATTCATAAGAACCCAATGTACACAATCAGACACGTGTACAGAAAGGGGCATTTAAATACCTGCGCGCATGTCTAAAATACAAACACACATTCGCATGCATACACACACAGACACAAAAGGAAACACAAATTAAAACAAATCTGCACTAACCAGCATGGTGAGTTATGGTAAAAAAAAAGCTACATGACTGACACAGCAAGGAGAAGCCGCTATCCAGCAGTGGATTGATAAAGGGCTGAACATTTCTACTATATCAATATCACTCTAAATTACAATTGTTATACTACGCAATTGGGATTATGAACATAAACCATCACGCCCGGCTGGCAGACTCCAGGTTAATGTCCCGGTCTCTGGAGTGCTCACCTGGCTACCGCAATGAACTTGAAACTCGCACTCACTCAATCATTTACCCACTCACTCATCATCATCATCTCACTCACCCACTCACTCAGTGACTCACTCGTTCATTCACTCATTAGGTCGCGCTCGCACACGAGTCTCATCCTGGTCTCCTTGAGTGCTCACCTGGATAATTATCAAAATAAACTGGAGGCTACCGTACTTTATCCTGATGAAAATCCAAAGCGCTGACCCTGCACGGTGAAGTAGGTTCAACAATCCCCGTGACCAACACGCAGCTTTGTCCAGGTAGTGGATTGAAAAAGGATTGAAAGTCATTAACCGTCGACATGAATAAAAACCAAACGTATAAAAACACTCAGACTTCATAGAACTTGTGAGAAATCAGCACGTCGAGGGGCAGGACATGTTCGCACCAACAGACATTACCAGGAAACAATAAGTGATGACGATGATGAATAAGTGATGATGATGATGAAACAATAAGGACATTTCAATATTTCGAAGATGACAGTCATCTAACAACACAACCATCTCTATGACACACGCCCCACTAGCAGCATAAACACGTACACGAGTCTTAAAAAGAAGCCGGTAAATGAGGCCGACGTATAAAAGTGAATTAATGAGAGCGACGCACACCCAGTAAACCTGCAACAACGTTCAGCCAACATTGGCACGTGGTCACAACAATCGGTCCAACGTTGTTCACCCAACGTTTCACGTTTGCTGGGCAATGACCTGCTGTTTTGCCGCATGTAATTAAATAAGTAATATATATACTAAAAAAAAAGTTTTTTTAAACACGCTTTAATGAAATGTACCGTACTAGTAATGGAAGAACTCCACGACTCCTGTAAGTGGCCTCGAAGCTTGCCATAACGTAAGGGACCGTGGCCATTTACAGCCAACGTCAGTTTTACCGTGGACAATTCGACACAAGCCGAAACATAACATATAAAAAATAATGTTTTTAATTTTTATGATAAAATATAGTATTGTCACCAGTATGACATAAGTATACCAAGTTTGCAGTCGATACCACATTGGGAAGTGGGTAAAAATTGAGTTACAATATTTGAGGATACAACAACAGACAACAACAGTTAAATAAAAGCGTGTAATAAAAACTAAAGCCGAACGATGCTGTTAGGGTGCCGTGGTGGCTATGAGATGTTAACTACCTCGCCTGGTATTCAGGAGATCGTGGGTTCGATCCCGACCCTGACAACCTGCATATTTGAAGTTTGCGTGTTCTCCTCGTGGTCGTGGAGATTTTTCTCCGGGTCCTCTGGCTTTTCTCTCCACGTTTATAATCAACAAGCACACGTTTACGGTATTTGGCTGCTATAAATTCCCACATGATGATGATAAACCGCTTTGTTGAGCTATCATTTGTGGCCAGGTCACTTCTGAAAAAGAGCTATATAACTCAGTGGGGCCTGACCTGGTCAAATAAAAAAGTTACATTTAGTTTAGACTTGCAATCGGAAGGATACGAGTCCCAATCCCAGTCAGGGGTTGACTCGTTCCATGAGTTGTTTCTCTGGAGACCTGGAGATCGCTGATCGATGTCCGTTCACCGAGATGATGGCACTAATAATTTGTGACTTCTCACTCAACAGTGGGCCGTGTGAAGGCTGCAATCCTCTAGCCCCTATCAGCTCCCCCCCCCCCCCCCCCCCCCCCCCGGTATCTTGTGATGTGAAATACCCCTCCCACAGGAATGTGGATTGTCCACCACCAATCCGGTCAAAACGGAGGCTGTAAATGAAGATGAGTATCACAACACCATCGTTTGAGCGTAAGGTCATTTGGACTTCAACTTTTAGAATACGATTAGTAATTATTACATATTTTTACTATCTATGGAGGAGGCTTGCTTTTTAAAATAACAGCGACACACAATGACCAGCTGCTGTTGCACGTCGCGTCACAGAATCGTCAGACAATTCGCCTTTGCAACCGAAATGTTGCACGCAATTAGGTGGCGTTCCTGTCCGAAATTACCAAAACGAGCGCTGCGCTGTTGTGTGCTCACCGCACGGTTCCACCACCGAACCAACAAACAAACAAACGATTTAGACCGGACGCAGAGGGCTTTTACCTGTGCACTTTGGTCCCACGACTGCAGCAGGACCTCCCAGGGGGCCTGGTATTTAAGTTTGGGTAGAGACATCTCCGTCGTGAGCAGCGCCCCGCCTCTCACAACGCAACACCGCCCAACAATGTGCTTCGATGGGGTCACGTCAATCGCCAAAGAACGGCCACAAAAGGAAGAAAATAAAAGAAAACCCGTCACCGTTTCTTGCCAAATTCACATCCGCGCGACATTCGCGAGAAATGTCGCGCGCCGCCCTGGGTTTCTTGTTAGTTTGTGTCGCATCCGAAGCTTTTTGTTGAAAAATTAAAACGCCAACGCATCACGCGTGCCCATTCACCCTCGATCCCGTCACAATTTTCTGCCACTTTGAGGCCGTGCGCGCTTCTCCGCCAAAAGCCACCGCCGCTGACCACCCGGCAAGTCACCGGACACTTGGCGATGCATTCATTATTCACCAGACGAAGGGTTTACATTTGCACCTAAAACGGCAGTCGCCCGTCCACCCCCCTGCATGAACACATTCTCACGCACACATTCTCACGGCAGCGCTCGTCACAGCTGGCTTCTCTCCACGGCCCACGAAAATTAGCGAGCTAAGACGATAACGAAATAATCTCGCAAAAGCCACAAGAGGCCAGGGGCGCGTACGGAATCCTATCGGCTGTTCTTCCTACACACTCACACGCAAACACGAGGGTTGTGGTGTGTGAGTGTGTGGGGAGGTAGAGATCCCCCCTTCTTTGTCGCCACACCACCACACGGCATTCCATTCTCAGCACGACCTTTCAACTCGTGTCGCCATAGGGACGTTGACATCCCAAGAGGGCCCCCTTCTGTTTCTCTCTCTCTACACAACAACCCCAATCCGCCCCCCCCCCCCCCACACAGAGCTGATCACATTTCTTAATCGCTGCTCAACACAACGGGGATACTTTTTTGTCGTCGTCGTCGTCGTCGCAAACCAAACAACGCAAAAATATATCCGAGGGAAGCGTCGTGGGTTGCCCTTGTCCCTGGGAAAAAAAGGGGAAGCACTTTGCCACGGCGGGTCACGGTGGGTCACGGTGTGGGCTGGAGGGAATTCATGTGTCGTGTTATTTAGACGGCACTGCTACGCAAGCACGTGGGAAGGTGAAGTATGGTCGAATGACTGTGCCCCGCACCGTGACCTGAACAGTGCGAGGACACCCTCAGCCGGTTGGGGATTTAGAAAAAGGGGCGCACGTGTGGACAGTATACAGGCACACGTGTGTACTGTACACACGTACACAGTACACATGTGTACACAGTACTCATGTACACATGTGTACTGTACACATTACTCATGTACACGTGTGTACGTGTGTACTGTACAGTTACACAGTACACAATGCACACAGTACACACGTGTACATGTGTACTGTACACAGTACTCAGTACACAGTACACACGTGTACATGTGTACTGTACACAGTACTCATGTACACACGTACATGTGTACTGTACACACTACACAGTACACACTACACAGTACACATGTGTAGTGCGTACGTGTGTACATGAGTGTGTACGTGTGCACATTCCCATGGCAGGGTCCATGTACATCCATAGAATGCGCCTCCTTCCCCCGTTGACTTGCCAACGTTTGAGCACAATTTAGTTTGCGTGACAGGACGAAGACATGGGCACAAATCACACAAATCAAAAACTCAACACGTTCATCAACAACACTGCACCATGGAATCGTCGACGTGTAGGGGGGCAATGGGGGTCCGGTCTTCTTCACAGCAGAGAGAGAGAAGACTGCTGTTACTGCACGAACGAGTGGCTTTTTTAACAATGATGCACGAGCCAAGGATCAGTTCTGTATGGGTCAACAGCATAGGAAAATAAGCGGAAAGGATGGAGAAAGAACGGAGAAACAGAGGTTCAGGGTGGGGGGAGATGAGAGGGAGGAGAGGTCACACCAGGGCAGGGATGAATAAGAACCACTCAGCAGGATTAGAACTCGCAATGTCTCATCTCGAGTCTTCACAGACTGTAGGGGGAGCAAGTGCTGCTAGCTATGAAGGCCGGCACGGCACACGAGGGGGGTTTGGGTGGACAACACCACGCCCGGCCGCCTTTGTCTCCCTCGTGGTGTTGTCCGTATCGTTCCCCACACACATGCGTAGTGCCAGCAGCCTGCCTCCAGTATGTCTCTCTTACCTGCACTGCATTGTCTGCATTTCTATTGTTGCAACATTATTGTCTGCGAACGTATTTCGAAGTTGCATTGCAATCTCTTGCTTGGAAAGACGCTTACTGCGAATCAAATACCCCCGTTAGTTTTGCCACCTGAAGATGTAATTTGTGGCAGTATAAATAATAACCACAACTCGTTAGCCTTTCCCTCTCTACCTATCTGTGTGTATATCCATACATAAATGTGACTTAATTTAAGCATTAAATGTCTCAATCCACTGCCGGATGAGGGCCTCCTCATGCCACGTGGGTCGTTGTTGGACCATACTTCACCATGCCGGCCAGCGCTGAACGTTGAAGGCAAGGGAGCGGATATGGGAGCATAGAAGCAGGGTAGAGTACAACTATTGATTTTACAGCACGGGCCCTCTCAGTATCCCTGCCTCCGATAACAACCTGGCATGCATAGTGGTCACCAATTAGCTTCAAATCTGACGAGCTCGCGAACTTCAAGGGTGATTCGGTCACAGGCGGGGCTCCAGCCCGTGCTGTGTTCAAGCAATGTTCTGCGATGTGACCACGCCAACATACATCGCCACATCACTCAGACTTAGGCCAAGCCAAATTTAGATCAGAAACGTATCTAGGATGTGGCTTGTTTCATTGCGAAGCCACTTTGGGCCGTCAGGTCGAGACCATTAGCCGGCTACACTCGACAACGGTTTTAATGACTTTGTTGCTAAATCCTAGATTGGAATCCAATGGCTTGGCTCAGTGCTGCTGCCTCCCTAAGCCAGCAAAGTCTCATACAGTGCAACCTTAATTTGACAAGGGCACCCCCGGAGCTGCCCGAATCCGAACCGCCAGGTGAATAATTGAAATCGGAGAGGTCATACAGCCACCGGCATCCCTGGACTGCGAGTGATGCTTCGACTGCCCGAGACCGGCACGGAAACATTCCAGTCCAAACTCAAAAGTCCGGCTAATATTGACTCTGTGTGTGTGCGTGCACCCAAAGAAGGCATTCTAACCCGCAGATGGACCCTTATCTGACGGTGCTACCATCACATTTGTTAATACACAACTGGATTGTTCCGGTTAACCGGATGGGGGGTGACGCTCAGGTGAGAAGAGGCACAGGGCTTCGAGTTTAATAATAGATATTTTAATAAACTTTTTTAAAAACACGCTTTGAAGACTCACTCTCAAGGAAGTGGCCCCGAAGCTTGCCACAACGTAAGGGAGCGCGTGGGCAATAACAGCCAACGTTAGTTGACCGTGGACAATTGGACCCAAGCCAAAACATAACATATAAAAATTAATGTTTAAAAAAATATATTTTTTATGATAGAATATAGTATTGTCATCAGTATGACATAAGCATACCAAGGTTGCAGTCGATACCACATTGGGACGTGGGTTAAAATTGAGTTACAAGATTTGAGGATGCAACAACAACAACGACAACAGAGTGAGTTAATTAAAAGCATGTAATAATAAAAAGTCACATAGGGAAAAAAATGAAATAAATTTTTTTTACCAAATAAATTAAATCACGACGTTTCGGGCGCAACACAAGCGTCCGTCTTCAGGTAGCGACAACGTAGCGAAAGCACAACCGCTTAAGAGTATGGATCCTTGCAGTCACGAAAACTTCAAATCTAGAAATAATAAAAAGGTTAAAGCTGACAATGTCGTGATCAACTTCTCACCGAGGAGGATACAATAAGTACCACCCTGTGGTCCAGCACCACTTGGTTGGAAGTCAACATTGGCTGTCCGACGATAAGAATTGTCCTTAACACAGGAATGTGGAAGTTTGCACCGCTCAGGACCGCCAGTGAAAATCAACACTGCTCAACGCTCGTGACTCTGACCTTTTGGTTTCACTTTACCAGGACGTCACGCTCTGATAATCTACCGTTCGCCTGAATTGAATTTCTAATAATATAATTTCAACTTGTAACGCGCCACTGCGCAGTGTTCGCTCACTCTCAAGGAGAGAGAATAATATTCTTAGGTTTTTTCGGTAAAGTCATGTAGGTAAAAAATTAAAATTAATAAAAGTAAAATAAAAATAAACTAAAAATCACGACGTTTCGGAGGCAATACAAGCTTCCGTCTTCAGGTGGAACTGGACATGCGAGGGAGAAACAGTTCCACCTGAAGACGGAAGCTTGTGTTGCCTCCGAAACATTGTGATTTTTAGTTTATTTTTATTTTACTTTTATTAATTTTTATTTTTTACCTACGTGACTTTACCGAAAAAAACCTAAGAATATGAATCCTTGCAGTCACGAAAGCTTCAAATCGAGAGAGAATAACCCAGAGGCGAGAGTACGAGCCACAGGTGCATGGGAAGGCAGCAGCAGCAGCCACGCGGTGCTGTGCCAACGCAACCAACATCTGCCAAAGCTCTGCGGTCCTCTATATTTGAAGGTGTTTATCGGCCAATTAACGAGTACTTGAATGTGGGAGGAAACCGGAGCACCTGGAAAAAAAACCCACGCGTGCGAGGGAGAAACACTCGATCCCGTACAGACGAACAGGTGGAGTCCACATTTCTGCTGTTACCGCCTTCTCCTTGTGAGCCAGGGGAAGGGAGTTTCAACAAAATGCGAGATCCACCAATCCTCACCACGACAGTCCTGGATTACAGGCCACGTGCATAACCACCATCGCCCGGCGATTAGAGGCATGAAACACCACCCAGCTCACTAACACAGCGGTCATCCTAGGGGGGGGGGTGGTGGGGGAGCCTGTACCTTGACACAGGAATGTGGAATATCCATCGCTGGCTCAAGAACTGCAAAAAGCGTAGATGAGCAGACACGCCAATGCTTTTGGTTCTTAAGACACGGCGAATCTGAATAGCCGCGTGGTGGTTGTTGTTGTTAATCACGTCGATGATCATCATTAATGATAGTCACTATTGGACACGTGACAAATTACCCACGCGTTAAAGATTTAACCTCAGCGATTTAGAGTGCCCCATTAAGTAAACACTGTATCATATCTTCACTTGTGGCATCTTAATTCGTAGCATTAAAATGATCGACCGGTGTTACATCACGTGGTCGCTTCTGCAAAGTGTATAACACGACCCACGAGGGCCTATTTGAAAATCTCAAAGCTGAACGTGCAACACAAACTTTCCGTTGTTATTTTTATTCTTAATCAGCTCTCGGTGTTTACTGAAAAATGCATTGAGAACGCAGTCGTGAGTGTTATTTCGTAAGGCTGAAACCATCCGCTGCCATCACAATTAAATTCATTTCCACAAGTCAGTCATAATTGATTCCAAGAATGAATTCCTTGTGGCTGAAGGAGTCGCGTGAATTCATTACACACAACGTACACAAATCGAAACATAGATTACTTACACAGCTTACGAATAAATATCAATCGACACGTCTGCTTATACCTCTAAATGTTAGGGGCATTGTGAAGCCAGGGTTTCCTTTCATACGTTTGTCTCCGTGTTCATATCACGGGCGGTGGTGGCTAGGCACGTGGCCTGCAACCGGCACTGTGCAGATTTCTTGCCACAAATGTGTTTGGGTGTTTGTGTGCGTTTGGGTGATTTTTTTGCCCCTCTTATACTTTGCACTCCTGTCTTGTTTTTGTGCTGTTTGTTGTTGTAAGGTTCTTGACCACCCCTCCTGGACATCTGTGAAAAAGAGCTTCATATTCCTCCAGTATAAATATTGTGATCTTGAACCACAGCGGCTTGCTCATCTCGTCAATGAACATAAACCATCACGCAACATCCGGTCATCCTCGCCGCGGCTTTTGGCAGGCCATCGAACAAAGGCGGTTACGACTCCACGCTCTTTCAGATGCGCTTCTGTGGCCGTCTGGAACGCTCTTCCTTCCGACAATAACAGGAAGCCACTGGGTCTATGCACCTTTACATCTAGATTGAAAACTCATTTCATTAGAAATGCTTTTTGTGTTTAGTCCGTCGCCCGCACCTCTGATTGGCACGGTTGGTTGGCCTTTACGTACAGTGTGAAAGAAGTTCAACATACACACTACGTAGAGCAGCGGGGCGAGAAGATGAACTCTGCCAGCACCACAGATGGCATCTATCCCCCAACTCCGTAGCCTCGCCACAGCTACCGGCGGAGTCGCCCAGGAGTGCACGCCCAGCACCTTGTCAATCCACTGCTGGATGAAGGCCTCCTTCAGGCTGTTGAGACTAGGAGCCCTTGTAATTGCTTGCAATGTTACGCCGGTATAAAAACAATGTTTTGTTTATTATCATCATCATTAATTGCTTTCACGCTAGAGGTGTAACAATTCTCCCTTGGGCAGAAACGACACATTTTATTTGTTTGCGATTCTAAGGTCAACAATGAAATAAAATAAAAAATAATTTATTTTATTTTTTGGTTTGTTACATTGTTGTGAATGTAGTGGCCTCTAGTGGCTGCAGGAGGGGGGGTGGGGATGTCATGAACTGGATTACATAAAAGACATTCCGAATCAAAAAATGTAAGCTCCTTGCAGGTGCGATAGATGTGTCATGTTCAGCAATCCATGTTACCTTACACGAGCTTGTTTGCCTGTCCTAGGACGGAAGCTGTAATATTTACGAAAACATTGATCAGAGTATAATTGTATCTTGTGTAAAAGTAATGGCAGTGAATCTTGCACGAAAGTATGTCAAACACTTCACTGCAGTTCACTGTAGCACTGTATTTAACCGACCTTCAAATTGTTAAAATTCACTGTTCCGACACTTTATTCTCTTCTGCTTTCGCTCGCTGAAATCAATTGTAATTCGATACAATATCTGGAAAATCACAGAGAAATTTCTATTTTATGAGAATTTAGTAGCATAAATTAGACTTGCCTTTTGTCTCAAGTGCTGAAGAAATAAATAAAGACACCAAATCTACATATATTTGAATAACTTTCAATAAAGAAACGTCAAACTTTATGCGAATTTGCGAAAAAAAACTTTTTTTCCACTCGACCTTCTGCGTTCAAGTAAAAATCCACCCGCTCATGAATATTAATGAGGGGGGGGGGGGCGCATGTGGAGTGACGTCACACGCGGGACACACACACACAGCCTTTGTTGTTTCATTATATTAGTTGCTGCGTTGATTTCTTTATTAGCTTTACTTTCCATAAAGGTCAAAATGAAAGCGAATTTGCGTAAACAAATTTGCGCTTCCGCTCCAACTTCTGCATGCGTAGTGATGTCACCCATTCATGATTATGAATGGGTGATACAAGAGATGGAGGTTGTTTTAAGGGAAGAACAGAAGCGGGCGAGTGAAGCCGATTGTGCTCGTTGCGACTTAAGCACAGCAGCATATTCAAATTCGTTGCAATTAACGTTCGGCTGGGCGACACGATAACTCGGTCAGCACGCTGTGCGTTTTTATCTGCGATCAGTCACTGAGGATTAGCGATGGCGTTAATTAAGAGAACGGTCTTCGGAGATAAATAACGGGGCACTTGCACAGGACGACGGGGTGAGATCTCCGCTGCAGATGATGATGGTGTTTGGTCGTGGTGGGAACTTTGATGCCGACGGGGATGCAACGGACGGTCTTGTTTTACCACCGTAAAAAACCACGTCGAAAAAGATATGTAAGATCACAAATGTCTCCCTGCTCAAAGGAGCCTGGGGAGCTGCCCACACTGAGCCGGAGGAGGTTACAATTCCACATTGCCATGGTAGGGGCAAGTTTCACCAGGAGACAACTACCGCTCACTTCCTGCAAAGCAGGGACATGCGGGTCAGGGGAGGCAGAGCCTCATATGTCATACTGTAATGAAAATAGCTGTTACTAAAAGTAAAAAAAAATTATAATAAAATAAATATTAAGATTTTCCAATGATCTGTGTTTGAAATGTCATTTCTGTACGATTCCAATCATTTTTATGGTCAAAATCGCCAAATTTGCGGAGCTTCGCTGCAAATACAGGAAAAGACGGCAGGTGAGGCAGCGATGAGCTCAGCCTCCCCTCTGATTGCGCAACCCCTCAGTAACTGGATGGAGCGTGGGCAATAAGCGCGTGCCTGTTACTATCTCAGTATGTCACCAATGTAATGTTTGTAGACTCCTTCATTTCATGTCCTCGCCTGCCATAGTCCAGGTAACTTATTTCACGTACGTGTATAAAGATATTTAGGCTCGCTGGTCTCGTCATGAAACTGCAATGAAAAAGCACCAGGGGAGGCAGCTATCACGCCCCCCTCCGTGAGCCCACGCCCCCCTCTGTGTGTGAATCTGGCTCTGACACTAGCCAGTGCCTCCCCAGCCATTGACCTCACCACACGTCACTGCTGCAAAGTAACAATCGCTTCATCATCCCTGCAAAAATGATGGGCTAAGTGGGTCCCCACAAGCGAGATGTGAACTCGCAACCTCCTCCATATGGGTCAAACACTCTATCCACAGATGTGGTGAATCATCTCAATAATAATGTACGGCCTAATTCTAGATTTGAAGGTTTCGTGACTGCAAGGATTCATATTCTTAGGTTTTTTCGGAAAAGTCATGTAGGTAAAAAATTTTAATTAATAAAAGTAAAATAAAATAAAAATCACGACGTTTCGGAGGCAACACAAGCTTCCGTCTTCAAGTGGAACCGTCACAGCACAATAGCTGTATCACTTGATACAGCTGTATCACTTGATACAGCTATCGTGTTGTGACGGTTCCACCTTCCACCTGAAGACGGAAGCTTGTGTTGCCTCCGAAACGTCGTGATTTTTATTTTATTTTTATTAATTAATTTTTTACCTATGTGACTTTACCGAAAAAACCTAGGAATATAATGTATGGCCCTTCGTCGATCCACAGCTGGATGAGGGCCTCCCCTATACCGTGAGGGCTGTGGGGGTTTATGTGACCAGACTTCTCCACGCCGGTCAGCGTGGGTTTAGCCGGGCGGTGGTGGCTACGCTGCTGCACGTGACTGCATGCAATCCAGCAGTGTGGAGGCGGCAGGAGCGAAGGTTGGCGAATCACCACACGGATGTTGAGAAAATCCCTTCCCGTTGGCATCGAACAGCGGTCATAATACCCTGGCTCGCCACGAGAATGCGGTAAAGTAAAAATGTGGACTCCACCTATGTCTGTCTGTATGGGATAGAGTGTTTCCCCCTCGCACAAGTGGGTTTTCTTTCGGGTGCTCTGGTTTCCTCCCACATGTAAGCACTAATTAATTGACTGATAACACCTTCATATATAGAGGACCGCAGACCTTGGGTAACTGTTGGCATCGGCTCACCGCTTTGCTGCTGCCTTTCCGCTCGTTTGTGGTTTCTCGCACCTATACTGTGCAGGACATTACAAGCGGACATTTAAATTATATTGCAAGATGCTGACATGCGGTGTGTAAACCTGGAGTTTAACCTCACAGCCGGGCGAACACAGAATATTAGAATATTGCTGCGGCATCAAAGGCAACACACTCTGCTGAATAATCACATCTTTTGGGGTCACCCGCGCCACTTGATTCAAAGTCAGCTTATCTACAGGGATGTCCGCTCAGGAAGAAATATTACTTCACAGAGTCGAGTCGAGCAGAGGACATTGACCATTAGGTAGAGGAGGGGGGAGGAATAAACGCTGCACGCTTGTAAGGCCGGACGGGGAGCGTGCACATGTTAGTGCCTGTACCTGCTACGTAGGTGGTGCAGTGCTCACGCATGTATGTTGAACTTATTTCGCTCCATACGTAGCGAACCTAAACACAAAATGCAGTTCTCAAGAAGTTCGTATTTAATCTATATTTAAACGTCCACAGCTGCAGTGGCTTCCGGATATTGGAAACAAGAGCGTTCCAGACGGCCGCAGAAGCGCGTCTGAAAGCGCCGTGCGTGACTCGGCAGCCATCAAACGAGTGCCTGGTGCGGCTTGTAATCATCAAATGTGGGGAGACAGAGGCGGCCAGGCGAGGCGGTGTGCACATCACTCCCTTTACGTGCTGCGTCAGCATTAATAGGTGCTCGCTAAAAGGACTAGCAAAACTACGGTATTTGCGCATTTGTGCACATTTCAAAGTAATGTAAGAGTGGGACTTTCGTGGTTATCACACAGCGCCTGCATACCCGGCGACCCCAATACGATTCCTGCCCACAGCCAACATTGGTGACACATCTATACCGGTCTTGGGTCTTCCCTACGTCAACTCAGCCTGAAATGAGTACCTGCAGCAGTGTGCAAAACATCGTCACGAAGGCGGGAGGGGGAGGTGATGGCCACCCACCCACCCACCCCCTTCATGTGCCGCGCCAACTTTAATAGGCGCTCGCAAACAGCATTTCCCCCGAGCAATATTTTCAAGGATACAGGGGGATCTTTGTCTTTGTTACGCAATATACCAGACAAACAGCCCTGCTGTGGCCGGCCAGCTGGGTTTACTTGGAAGCCAGTAAGGGCGGGTTTAGGCTGAACAACACCAACAACGATGGACGATTAACCTCGAACGACCTTCCCTGCATTTGCGCCGCATTGCCAGAACCTCTCGCGAGCCTCGTGCTTTGCGTGTGCAGCGCAACGCGCCACACGCGTGGCGATCGATCGTGTGCTGTGGTTTCTACTGGTGTAACGCCAACTTCAAAATCAAGAGTTCTCATTCGGGTCAACTCAACCCTCCCCCCCATTAACCCTTAAAGAGTTGAACACAACCTTCAAAAAAGTCCCAATTTCGATTTGAAGCTTTTGTGACTGCAGGGATTCATCTTCTTGGTTCTTTCGGTAAAGTCACGTAGAATGGAAGACAGACCTGTTCTTCACCTGAGGACGGCTGCTTGCGTTGTGGCCGAAACGTCGTGAGAATTATTTTATTATGTTTTATTTTTATTATTTTATTATTTCCATTCTACGTGACTTTACCGAAAGAACCAAGAAGAAAAAGTCCCAATGTTCTATGAGCCGATTTGCACTGCAAGGAAGTGTAAGATGTGGCTTTTCATTGAACACTGATGAATGTTTGCAATATTTGTTTTATTTCTCGTGTGATTCAGTGTTTACGCTTCTTTTGATCGTGTCACGTTGGCGACAACCCAGGCGGGGGGGGGGGGGTCGCTCTTGCAAATGAGACTCATTCTGGTCTCTTGAGTTTTCAGCCGGTTGAACAAATTCAACTTCAAACTCTGCCGTGCCTACTGTAGGAAAAAAAAAGAGAATCTCCACCAAGGCAACTGAATATATATACGGCGAGTCTGAAATGTCGGTAGATTTACAACCATGGCAAGACTAACCATAATAAACAACTCGATTTACGAACGTGGGATTTATGTTCAATGTGGAAACAAAATGGGGAAGAAAAAAAACATTTGCTCAACCAAAATTTATGAAAAGCTGACAGGGGAGTTTTTAAAATGCTTGACGACATCGTTATTTTCAGATTTTGCTTACAATTCAACGTTTCAAAGATCGCAGAGATGTCATTTCAATCACAGGGATGAGTGCAAAAAGAAAATCTGCTTACATCCGCCACTCCTTGCCGCAACCGCTCCCTCTGCTCATTCTGCAATGAGCAATTGAGCAACAATCATCTTCCATCAGCAGCCTTGAGCCAGCCAGCATGGAGAATTCCACATTCCTATGACTTTGACCAGGCTACACTGAGCATCAACTGTTGACGTCTCTCAACGTGGCAGTCATACTCACCCACATCCCAAATGGGATATACTCAGGACAACACCTCCGCTTAGCATAGTTGGCTACGTACGGTACGAAAGAAGTTCAACATACATACACATACATAAAACGTAAGAGGACATTTTCTATTGGGCCAACGATGCGGGCAACGGCTTTTAGGCTCGACTCCCGCACAGTAGCAATTTGCGTGAATACATTGGGTTCATCTTCTTGGTTCTTTCGGTAAAGTCACGTAGAAGGGAAATAATAAAACAATAAAAATAAAACATAATAAAATAATTCTCACGACGTTTCGGCCACAACGCAAGCAGCCGTCCTCAGGTGAAGACCAGGTCTGTCGGGGAGACAGCGTCTGAATGAAACACCACCACGCTTGGAGCGTCTATTTAAGCTGACTTTACCGAAACAACCAAGAAGATGAATCCCTGCAGTTACGAAAGCTTTAAATCGAAATACATTAAGTTCACCATACGCTTGTAGACTGTTTGGCTGCTAAACGTTTCCACGCGATAAACCACCTAGTTGAGCTGTCGTTTTTGCGGCCAGGTCGCTTCTGAAGAAAGCGCAATAATAGTCACGTGGCAGCATCTGAAGACGCTTAACAAATAAGCGAGCCATCGTCGAAGCCACCACTCCACCGCCGGGTTGTGTATCTTACTCGGAGAAAATTGCGAAGGCGACACAATGAGTAAGAATTCGATTCGGGTTATTCCCTCGTTATTCACGAACTTGCTATCCGTGATTTTGGTTTTCCGCGAACGGCATCTGGAACTCGACGTGACTGCATCGGGAGAGAGAAAGGAAGTGATGAGATAGAGAGGTGAGAGATAAAGTGATGATGGGCAGCATCATTCTATTTTAAGGTAAGTGAATTTATCAACTATTATTTAATACAATTTTTATTTAAAGCGTTCGTGACTGCAGGGAGTCATATTCTTGGTTCTTTCGGTAAAGAATAAAAATTGGTTAATATATTTTTTATTTTATTATTTCCCTTCTACGTGACTTTACCGAAAGAACCAATAATACATTATTTAATACTTACATTTGTATTTAATTTATGTTAATCATAACCAAATTGTATTTCTCTTGCGATCATTTTCATGTATTTGATAGCTTATTTATGTGAGGTCATTCATTAAAAAGATTTCCGTAGGCCAAACATAATTTTCTGTAATATTTGCTATTCACAAGAATTTCAGGAAATTATCCCAAGCCGCCCAGTGGCTCACCGTTCCCACGGCTCACGTGACACCCCCCCCCCCCCCACGCCGTTCGACACGAGGTGGTTGCGGAGCGAAGACCGTTGACGCGTCGGGGTCATCCTTGAGGATGTTTTTGTTTCATGTCCACGCCTGCGTTTGTCTTTCCTGCTGCGGTGACCCCCGTGTTTAATGCACCCTCTGGGATTGGGGCTGCTCTCTGCTAGGGGTCGAGACGTGCATGCTGAGAAAACAATATTGTCCCCCCGTGTCCATCGTATTTTCTGCGTTTATTTATTTGCTCTTAAACGTGCCTGCGGTGGGCCGACTTGCCGAACGGCTCAGGGAACGGAGCGCTGAGCTCATACCGGCCGCGATCCTGGCTTCGTATCTGAACCAGGTTCTCAAGTGCAGCGAGGTGGCGATTAGAGACTTCATCACCGATGACTCCACACAACGAGCACCATATTAAAATCAGTTTTGCACAAAAGTTCGACAATTTAACATATCGGTTCGAATGCCGTGCACCGAGCGTGACTCTTTGTAGCAAGGCGGGTGGGAAAGATCTGACCCGCCCCTCCCCCCCCCCTTGTGTGTGGATCAGAAGCGACTTGAAAAGATCTCAGGAGCATACTCTGTCTTCACGACAGACCTGTTCTCCAACTGTGGCCGAAACGTCGTGATAATTATTTTATTATGTTTAATTTTTATTATTTTATTATTTCCATTCTACGGGACTTTACCGAAAGAACCAAGAAGATGAATCTCAGGAGCAGTTCTGTGCCGTCTCCTTCTGCGGACCGTTTCCTAACGCGGGCTGAAGCACCGCTCTGCGAGAGTTCTACATTGTTCTTCTTGGTTCTTTCGGTAAAGTCACGTAGAAGGGAAATAATAAAATAATAAAAATAAAACATAATAGAAGGAAAATAAGAAAAGAAAGGTTAAACTTTATGTTTTATTTTTAATATTTTATTATTTCCCTTCTACGTGACTTTACCGAAAGAACCAAGAAGATGAATCCCTGCAGTCACGAAAGCTTTAAATCGAAGTTCTACATTGGTTTGTCGTCTCAAGATATTACTCCGATTACACGCATGGAATACATTGGGGGTCCAGCGTTGCTTGTCTACTGGGGGGGGGGGGGGGCCACGGTAACCAGCAGCACAGCGGCACGAACCTGCCGAGAGACTGCGTCTGATGTCTGCCCCGCGGCCAACATCAGTGGCGAGCGATATCCAAAACCGGTCCCTGCCTGCCGCCAACCCGCGGTCACCAGCGTGGAGCGCGGTCCAACGAGCCCCGTGACCGATCAAGTGCGCGGAAGCCCTTCATCCTACTCGTACAATGGCAAAGAACTCAACACACCTGTTAACAAAGCTGTGGCCTTCAAAAGCAAGGACATATGTAATCGGCGACGTTTCTGGCAATGACCCTTCTGCATAGCGCACAAACGCTCACGTGCCATGAAGAAGGGCCATTTCCTGAAACGTCACAGATTTCTATATATTTTTAAGGCAACAGCGATGTTGACGAGATGGCGTTGAGTTTTTGTGGTCATTTGCGCCTGTGCACCATCGCCAAAGCAACAGCAGCAGCAGAAGCTGCAGCAGCATCGCCAAACAAAGTGGCATCTTGATAAAGGGCTGTTGATGTGGTCTGGTAAATCAGGTGACGGACACACAAACAGCGCAAGCAATGTCTCGTCCCTGCTGGAGGAAATCTAGCAATGGACCATAATAAGAATGGTGTTGCTGCAAGTAATCCACTCCACTCAATCTCACGCTCCAGCAATGATTTTCTGAACACAATGGGCACACGCCGCTCAGCTTAATCTATTTTTTTTTAAACTTCTTCTCAATATTTAACACTGCTGGGCACGCACGTCACCTCGGCGCTCCGCGGAATACAATTTACGTACACGCACGTAATGTGCCCGCGAATTCGCCGCTCGTTCGCAGCAGCCTCCCTGTGGAATTGTAACAAGAAAATGCTTGCGGGGGGGGGTGGTGGGGGTAGGCAACATGACCCGAAAATTCATATTCTTAGGTTTTTTCGGTAAAGTCACGTAGGTAAAAAATTAAAACTAAAATTTATAAAAGTAAAATAAAAATAAAAATCACGACGTTTCGGAGGCAACACAAGCTTCCGTCTTCAGGTGGAACCGTCACAGCACGTTAGCTGTATCAGGTGAATGACCCGAAAAGTCAAAGTTAGTCTGCACATTTAATCGCGAGCTCGATGAAATTGCGTGGTGGAAGATGCCACGGTGCTGGAATAATGAGCGCAGCTGGTTTTCATCTCCCTTGACGCGCGCAGCAGTTTGAAATAATGGAGCAGGAATTTATTTTAAACATCGCTCCCCCTCCGTCCACCCAGCAGCGTCAGCAGCAGAATGAACGGTGTTTACCGCAGTTTCGTGGCACCTTTGCTGGAGGAAAGTGCAGGGTGACCAGCACGCGTCTTGCAAGACGTCTCGGCCTGGTGGCACGAGCAGGCCCTAAACAGCCCGTCTCTTACAGCCCTCGCAATCCGAGGGCCCCTTCCACCAGAAGCGGCACGAGAAAGCTAAATTGCAGGGCTGCACCCTTGCCCACGATTTATTATCACGCCTTTATCGGTGTTACTTTTTGTTTCACTCACTTTAAAGCAAACACACACACACACTTCCCCCACACACCCCTCTCGATGCCCTGCCAAGTTAAGATAACATTTTTTTTTCAGGAAACCATTTTCACGATGTGCTTTGCTTGTTATCACAAAACACGAATTCTCCATCGGGAAACACCCCCACACACGCGCACAATGATCCCCCTCCGGTGTAGCCTTCACGGACTGTTTGGGGGGCAAATTGCTCTTAGCGAGTAGCAAGCGACCTATGAAGGCTACCGGCACTGTGGCACACACCAGGGGGCTGGGGTGGCCAGCCCCACGCTCGGCGATGTTTTGACACATCGCATATTCATACCTGCCAACCCCCCTTATCACAGACCAATTCAGACCTTATTGGTCACCTCGTGCCCCTTGGAAATCTCAACGTGCATCCTACAAAGTCCCATCACCACAAGGGTGAAACACAAAGACACATTATATGTTTGTGTTTGCCCGTATAGAAACGGCTGTACGCTTATGTACCTGAAAACTCAGTTTTCCTATACAAGAATAAGTTTGTATGGGTGGACAGCTATGGGTTGACAGCTATGGGTGGACAGCTATGGGTGGACAGCTATGGGTTGACAGCTATGGGTTGACAGCTATGGGTTCACTGCTATGGGTTGACTGCTGTTGGTTCACTGCTATGGGTTGACTTCTATGGGTTGACAGCTATGGGTTCACTGCTATGGGTTGACTGCTATGGGTTCACAGTTATGGGTTGACTTCTATGGGTGGACAGCTATGGGTTGACTGCTATGGGTGGACAGCGATGGGTTGACTGCTATGGATTGACAGCTATGGGTTGACTGCTGTGGGTTCACAGCTATGGGTGGACAGCTATGGGTTGACTGCTATGGGTTGACTGCTATGGGTGGACAGCTGTGGGTTCACAGCTATGGGTGGACAGCTATGGGTGGACAGCTATGGGTTGACTGCTGTGGGTTCACAGCTATGGGTTGACTGCTGTGGGTTCACAGCTATGGGTGGACAGCTATGGGTTGACTGCTATGGGTTTACTGCTGTGGGTGGACAGCTATGGGTGGACAGCTATGGGTTGACTGCTATGGGTTCACTGCTATGGGTGGACAGCTATGAGTTGACTGCTGTGGGTTCACAGCTATGGGTGGACAGCTATGGGTTGACTGCTATGGGTTGACAGCTATGGGTGGACAGCTATGGGTTGACTGCTATGGGTTGACAGCTGTGGGTGGACAGCTATGGGTGGACAGCTATGGGTTGACTGCTATGGGTTTACTGCTGTGGGTGGACAGCTATGGGTGGACAGCTATGGGTTGACTGCTGTGGGTTCACAGCTATGGGTGGACAGCTATGGGTTGACTGCTATGGGTTGACAGCTATGGGTGGACAGCTATGGGTTGACTGCTGTGGGTGGACAGCTATGGGTGGACATCTCGGATATTCGTCAGTGGCGCTGCGCTGTGGAGCGGGGGAGGTCGAACCCGAGAACTGCGTAGCGGCCACTACGAGGTGCGGAGCCCGAAACGTCGTCGGCCAGACAGCGGGGACAGAGAGAGCGCAAAGCCGGCTTCAACGTCGCTCCCGACAACACGGGCCGGTTAGAACAAAACAAAAATCTTTTTAAAATCAAGAGTCATCGGACACGTTACATTGCAACAATAGGCACAAAAAAAACCTCCCACACCCCATCAAGTGTCCATTGTTCATCTCAACTCTGCATCACCAATAATAGAAGTCATGCTGCTGTGGTCTCTCGCCCCTCCGCACCGCTCCACCCAATCTCAATCCATCTCGGCGCCATCCCCTGCTCCTCCTGCTCCTCCTTACCTTGGCAACTTGCGGCGAGGCCCAAAGACAAAAAATCACTGTGCGAGGTGTCGGGAGCGAACCGCCAAAAAGCGTCGTCTTCACAACAATAACAGCAGCAGTAGCAGCAGCCTACACGTAGATTGCGCTGGCGAGAGCCCGCTGGCTTGGACGCGAAAATCCGCCAACAACAGAAGAAGAACGAGGAGAGAGAGAGGAGAGAGAGGCGATCACCCCCTGCCCCGCTCCAAACAAAAAACACCCTGCGCACTGCTGATTGTGTTGCGTGTGCGTGGGGTGTGTGTGTGTGTTGTGTGTGCGGTGAGCGCTGTTGTAATGACGGCAATCAGAGAGTTGTTCCTGCCCGAGTCGGGGGGGGGGGGCGGCCCGGTCAGCCCAGCCCCGCGGCATTCCGCAGGCAGAGAGAGAGAGGAGGGGGGTGAAGTGGAGCCGCAGTCACCCGATTGGCTTGGCCAGTCAGCACCCAAATCCATACACACCCAGCCACACCACACCCACCACACACCCACTCACTCACACCCACCCACACCCACCACACACCCACACCACACCCACCCACACCCATCCATCCACATCCATCCACACCACACCCACTCACCCACACCCACCCACACCCACCCACACCCATCCACCCACACCACACCCACCACACACCCACCCACACCCACCCACACCCACCCCCCCCCACCCACCACACACCCATCCACCCACACCCACACCACACCCACCCACACCCACACACATCCATCCACTACCCCAGCCATCCACCCACCCACACCACACACCCATCCACCCACCAACACCCACCTACACCCCACCCACACCCTATCCATCCACCCACACCCACCCACACCCACCAACACCCCACACAAACCCCACCCACATCCACCCACACACCCACCCACACCCAACCCACCCACACCCACCCACACCCACCCACATCCACCCACCCACACATCCACACCACACCCACACACATCCACACCCACACACATCCACACCCACTCACCCACACCCACCCAGACCCATCCACCCACACCCACACCACACCCACCCACACCCACCCCCACCCACACCCACCCACACATCCACAGCACACCCACCCACATCCACACCACACCCACCCACATCCACCCACTCCCACCCACAAACCAACCCACATCCAGCCACATCCATCCACATCCACCCACACCCACCCACAAACCGACCCACACCCCACCTACAAACCCACCCCGCACCCACCCCAGATAACGCAAAATGCCGCCCCGGGTACCGAGCGGCAGCTTGAAAGAGACGGGGTTTGGGGTTTTTGCGAAGGGGGGAGTGTGGGGGAGGCAGGGACGTCGTCGTTGTTACTCGAAGGCCGACTTTTATTTAGGCTGCCTTTTTTACGACGCATCAAGTCTGGCAGAATTAATAAAAAATTAAACATAATAAAATACAATTCTCACGACGTTTCGGCCACAACGCAAGCAGCCGTCCTCAGGTGAAGAACAGGGCTGTCGGAAAGACAGCGCCCGAATGCTGTCTTTCCGAAAGCTTGCGTTGTGGCCGAAACGTCGTGAGAATTGTATTCTATTATGTTTTATAATTTGTATTTTATTATTTCTCTTCTACGTAACTTTGCCGAAAGAACCAAGAAGATGAACTCCCCACTTCTTCTAAGACCCCTGGCCAGTGTGAAAGAAGAGTAGGCCAACGTACCCTCTCGTGAGCCTGTCTAAAACTCGCCTCTAGCGGAGGCCCTTCTCCCAGCAGTGGCGCGAGCAAGCACATTGCAGGGCTGAACCTTTACCTCCGAGGTGACTGACAGATGGTGAAGCACTCTTTCACAGCGCGTGAAGGAGAGAGGTGGGTGCCACTTGTGAGACAGGCCTAATGAAGTGACCTCAGAAGGAGTGCTAAGCGGGGGGGAGGGGAGTGGATCTCATATTTTCTCTCAATTCCCCACGAGGCGATGGAAATCTACACAGTTTTTTCATGAGCTCAAGGTGCCAACTGCGGCTGTTCCAGCAGGATCTGCATTTGACATGACTCCAATAGCACAATTAGAATACGATCAGTGATAATGACAACAAGGGGGGGGGGGAAACGCATTTTTAATATTCCATGTGCCTTGTGAAATATGCATGCCATCTGACACTGCCGAAGATAAGTGTCAGTTTTTCAGTGTCGCTTCAAAATGCGAACGCATGCACACAATGTGAATTCAAATGACGCTCCCGGCTGCACTGTTCGCTTGCTTGATACGCGGTTGTGCCAGGCACATATATGACACTATACTAAACATTTTTTGTTTCTACCAGGTAAGGTCACCACTTTTTCAGAAGCGACCTGGCCACAAATGATAGCTCAATGAAGTAGGCTCATCACGTGGAAATGTACAGCAGACAAATACTCTCAACGCACACGTTGATTAAAAATGTGGAGGGGAAAACCGGACGACCCGGAGAAAAATCCATACGACCACGTGGAGAGAGCCACGCAAACGTCAAAATATACAGCAGCAGTTGTCAGGGTTGGGATCGAACCCACGAACCTCCTGTACACCAGGCGAGGTAGTTAACATCTCGCCACCCTGACACCACATCACTCTGTGATGCTGTAGGGTACAGGTTAGCACACTGGACTTGCAATCCAAAGGTCACCGGTTCGATCTGCCGGCGTAGCGGTTAAAACGATGCAAGTTTCTTAAATCCCATCCCTCACCTGCCTCTCGTCTCTGTGCACACAGCAGTCATCATCGGTTCACCACAGGCGAACGTCAAGATGTCTGGCCAGCGTGAAATAGTCCACTAAATAGCCTCCCCATAGCTGCCCCTAACTCTCCCTCTGGAGTGGAAGCCCTGCTGCCACCAGTGACAATAGCAATTGCAGGGCTGCACCTTTAACTTTCATATTAATTCATAATCAACTCCCCTGCGTTGCTTTCTTATCACGTTCTACTCCGGACTTCCAAGTTTCTTACCCCGATTCTCCCATTCAATTCCTAGCTCCATCTGCACGCACCTACGCCATATTCGGGTAAGCAGCAGGCGCTTCCAGTTAAACAAACGCAACATTTGCGCGTAAGATTAATGTTACGGAGCGAAAATTAGAAACAACACAACACGCGTATTCTCATGTGGTAGTAAATAGTAACGGAGAGAAAATTGCAAGCTGTGCGGGAGTGAACCCGCTGAGATTGGTTGGCATCGGCAGCAACCAGCCCACACGAAGTTTCTAATAATCTGCCAAACCACGAACGTCTCCCCGTCTAAAACCTCGGCAGATTATGAAATCACATTTGTAATTTAATAAAGAGAAACACCACGCGTGGAAACTTGCCTTGGCTATTTGACAATGGGCTCCCTGTTTCGCGTAAATATTGCAATTCTTGCGGGAGTTGTCAAGTTGTGTTCTGCGCAAAGCGTCACGGATGGACCGAGCCTCCTCGTCGGTTCTCAGAGCTGAGCAGGGTTGACCCTGGCAGGCATAGAAACTTGGATGTGCGAACACGACTTGAGTTTGCTATGTGTTGTAGGCGTGGGGCTGCGAGATGGACTGAAGGTGGAAGGGCTGGTGGTTTTAACCCCCCCCCCCCGCTCTCTCTGTGTGGGATTTCTCCAGGTCCTCCAGACGCTCATTAGTGACACTTGCCAAATATCCCCAATGCAGGACCGTCCTGGATAAAAACCACAAGACTCGCCAAGGCTTTTCTGCCTGGGTAAATAATTGCCATTTTTAACAACATTTAACAGAACACTCTTTGCAAGATTATCTCAGCTCGTGATATACGAATCCGGCTGAACATCCGTTCAAAAGGATAGTGCGCTCACTTTCTGTGCGAAATTGGGCAATCAGAAACGTGCGAAAAACGGAAGGGCCCGGAAAAGTCAGAGTAGTACTTACAACAAAAAACCATTGCAATTATTTACGAAATCTTGCCTATTCAGTTTTCATTCATCCACGCAACAGAATAGTTAAATTCTGTTGTCTGAGCTACAGGACTAGCCATCTCAGCGTTCGAATAATTGCGTGGCAATGCTCATCTCCACCGGTAGCCCTTCGTGCTCGCTCGGCCCATTGTCAATCCACTGCGGGGCGAGGGCTTTCGACGAGCGGGTCGTACGGGTTCCTCTTTTGCACGGCAGGGTGATCAGCAACGCGCTGTGTTCACGTCCAGGCTGGGGAGCGAGTCTGGGGCTTCCGCAGAGAGGCGCCACGAATTTCTGGGACGCTGTCGGCGATTGACCGCACTTGCACGAGGGTCTTCAGTGCAGGTGGAGGCGGGGAGCGTAGGTGTGTGAGCATAGAAGTATAGTGCAACAAGGATATTTGCAGCACTACCTTCTGCAGACCAACCACGCGCAAAGTGGAACTCATTTTATTGACTGATGGGTCGAATGGCTCACAGAGCTATACCTAATAAATGAACTTGAACTTGAACTTGGGTTGAGTGGACCCTCAAACTCGAACTTGCAGTCTTCGATCGTCAGTGAAATGCTCTCGCTGCAGCGCCACACGAATGGAATATTTGCAACAACAACAAAAACAACGCTTGAATTATATGAAAAAATAAAAATAACGCCAACAATGGAATCCCTTACTAAAGGCCCGTGGAAGGGGTTTTGCAGCCGTGCTGGAAATCTCTCCGCAGGGACTCCGACGGAGCTCTCACAGGACGGAGGGGGGGGGGAGTGAAACGTCGGACGTCGTGCGGCACGACCCGAGAGAGCCCCACGATGGAGGGGCCGTGCAATTCCTTTAAATGTGAAAAATACGGAAAGCGTTTGTGTGGCGACTCTAGTTGGCAGTGAAACACTCCAAATAGCGTACAGTGGCATTCCCATAAAAAATATACACACTGCGCTGTTTTTAATTACCAATTATATCCCAATTATGCTACTGCAGTGGTGACATAAAACAAATTAAATTCCTGGAAAGTCAGCAGAGCTTCAGATCGCCAGGGAAAGGCGCCAGAAAATGCCAATGCAGACAAACTTCAACAGCGATCAGCCGGGACGAAAAAGAGAGGCTTGTTTATTTGTGGCCGCCTGAATTAAAACCCCGGGGGGGTCTCAGCAGTGCTGGCTCAAGAGGGTCTGACGGGACCACGATGGGACTCCTGCGGGCACCCACCGTGCCACCTCGGGCCGCGTTGTGTTCGTAATCACGCATCAAGATTACAGCCCCAACGAGCGACGAGGACACGCGACTAACGATGGTCGCGGGAGATTCGCTGCGAGCGGTGGAACATATCTCTGCAGCAATTATTCACAAATGATGCCACTGGAGTCCCTTGCAAACGCGAAAGCTCTTGCATTCGAAATTCCCTGCAGGCAATGGCGACACGTGTATTGCCAAGGAACAAGAAATTTACGGGATTAATTATAATTCATCCGGCGCGGTTCACCTGCATTGGGCCCGAGGGCAGCTGTGGTTGGCACGCTCGGCTCCCAATCGTGGAGGTTGTGAATTAAAATCCTCGGTCGAACGTCGACCGAGGATTCCGTAACAGGTGGACTCGGGATAAATGAAACGAGTGGCGATTTTGTGAAAATACAATAATCCGGCTGTGACGGTCCCACCTGATGACGGAGACTTGTGTTGCCTCCGAAACGTCGTGATTTTTGTTTTATTTTATTTATTTTTTATTAATTTTGATGTTTTACCTACGTGACTTTACCGAAAAAACCTAAGAATATGAATACAATATACATCGTTTTATAAAGATTTGGAATGTGATATCACTTGATTAGGGAATTCTACAGCGGTTGAAATAACATATATATACAAAACGTCCAACCAGTGTGGAAGAGTAGGCTTCAGAACTGATTTTTGTGTTTAGTTTATTTACCTTCCTCCACACCTCCGATTAGCGCGGTTGGCTACGTACTGTGCGAAAGAAGTTCAACAGACATCCACGATAATACCCTCTAGAGCTT
The DNA here is from genome assembly GCF_015708825.2 of Lethenteron reissneri. Classification (NCBI taxonomy): domain Eukaryota; kingdom Metazoa; phylum Chordata; class Hyperoartia; order Petromyzontiformes; family Petromyzontidae; genus Lethenteron; species Lethenteron reissneri. The sequence continues at coordinate 9,305,421 of NC_083782.1, forward strand.
CCTCCCTTGGAGGTCCTTCTGCCAGCAGTGTCGCAGGCAAGCAAGTTGCAGGGTTGCACCTTCACCTTTTGCCTGCTAAATGGGGGGAAATGTTCCGAGGGCGCCGCGCGGGGGCGATGCACGTGGGGGGCACGTGTGCACGTGTGCACGTGGTGGGCACGTGGGGGGCACGTGTGAACGTGTGCACGTGGTGTGTACGTGGGGGGCACGTGGGCACGTGGTGGGTACGTGGGGGGCACGTGGGCACGATTCGCAAACCCCGGTCAGAAAAACCTTGCGGGGTGGTGCGTCGAAAATAATTCTTCGTGATGTTGAAGCAGCCGGGAGGCGAATGTCGGTAAAAATTCTGATTTTAAACTGTTTTTTGAGGACCGGTGTGTTATGCTGCACCTGTGTGCCACCAATACGTTCATTTATCCACAAAACCTCGGGTGAGTTCCGTTTGAGAGTAATCGGACACAATACAAAGTGGCTCCATGCGTCTTTTTTGTTTAAGCATCGATCAATGGACTTCTCCTTTGGCAGCACTGTCCACATGACCAAGGTAGGTCACCTCGACACAACCAACGTTCAATTCCCACCAAATGGTGCTCATTTGATGGATCATGGAGGGACGATACGACTGCTGTTGCTGCTGCTGATGACGATCATTGTGAAAGTGGCGGTTATGATGGTGATGATGTCACAATGAAGCTGATGATTTCGAATGCAGTTGATGCTGCTGCTATTGTAGTTGATGATGATAATGCAGCTGCAACGATGACTACACAGCTATGATGTTGCCTATGCAGCCACCAGGCAAACATAGTAAACTTTGAACTACAATGCAATACAATTACAGACAGTCGACCAACACAACAGTCAACACCCCACCTGGTTGTTTACATTCTTCCAAATATTACTGTGAATGCTACATAAATTGGAACAATTTTCTCAAAACGTTTATATTCAAGCCAAATGGACCCATAACCACCGCGCCTTACGCCATATCGCCCCCGGGGTTTAAAAAATAACATACAACAGTGCTCAGCTGTGGAAGTTTCGTTCGATTGTTAGCAAACGAACACTTGACCATCGCGGAGCCTCCGAGGAGGGTTCCCTCGAGTGACCACAACAACAACACAACAACAACAACACAACAACAACAACAACGACGACGTGTTCCACAGCAACACCCGAGGGGTTGGCTCCGGGAGGAGGGCACACACACGAATTGCTGCGCCAGAGCACTGAATGACCACGGCCGAGATTCCGCGGTGTTGAATCCGGGACTCCCCGAGCGCGGCGAGCGGAGGATCGTGACGGACGGTGGTGGCGATGACGATTGAGGCACCGCGTAACGGCGGAGTCGAGGCATCGATTAAAATCGATTGCCGGCTCTCGATACCCACGTGCGTACGAACGTGCGTGGCGCCATGCGTGTAAGAATGGATTGCTTCGAGTTCGAGGAAATTGTACGCGCGACACTACGGCAATGTCACAGAGGTTCCCGTCGTCGGCAACAAAAAATTGCCCCGTTCGGGAACCCAGTTTGAGCGTCCACCTACAAAACTTGCACAGGCGCCAAACTTTGCATTTGTTATTGATCCCGAGCTCTCATTACCTTCCCACAGATCTCTCAACTCTGCACGACCTCACACCTCCAGCAGCGCAACTGCCACCCACATCAATAATTTCCTAACACCAGCTGCCGCTGTGAACCTCACCCACTTCTGCAAGCCTCCCCTGTACGGCGTCCCCATGTTTAGTTTGCTGTCCTATCCGGCACCTCTGATTGGCACGGTTGGCTACGCAAAGTCCCTCACCCCGTGTCCCTCACCCCCCCCCCCCCCCCCGCGTCTCTCACCTCGAAACTCCCCAGATATAAATCTAAAATATGATTAAAAATGTCACTGTCAGACTTGTCACCTGCACCCAAGACCACGTCACCCCAACACTCCGTTCCCTCCACTGGCTTCAGTTGGAGAGGCAACACATTACTCGCCTAGTGATGAAGATATTGGCTACGTGACGTTGCAAGGCATCCTCGTCATGCCATGAGGATTTATTTTTTTAATTGAGGGTTTACATTATTATCATTGCCACAGCAAAAAAGAAAATTATGTTTCACCAGAAAAAAAAAATATCCTATCAAGTTTTAATTGAAAATCATTTCCCAGAGCTACACAGCGCTTGCCTCTAATCAAAATTTGAAAATTATTATTTAATTGATGTTGATTAAATGGAAGTTGCATTTAAATCCGGTGTTCAGACGTTGCCTTAATATCATCACAGTAATAGGATTTCACACGCAGGGGAAGCAAGTTGAGGGTGATTTTTTTTTGTCTTCGCGTGTTGGCAGCATAATTCGACGTGAACATTTGTGAGCCGCGGTCAATTAATTGAAACCTACCTCGCCGTCATTTCTCAAGAGCCCTCTGAGATCTGCTTCAATCTTGATGCATTACACTGGTCAACAAAAAAAATTCTGGCCTGGACTTTTACAGCTGTTTTAGACTAATTTCAGGGTGCTGATTCCAAATCTGATCTCAGATTTGCTCTATCACATCTCATTTTTATGCTATCGGCATACCCCATTTTCATTGATTTTACCCGAAATTAACTCTGTCACTTATGATTGCGAGTTGTTGCGAGTCAGTGACTGCTTAGTGTTAAAATATGGTTCTGTATTTTTAGGATAGTGTATTTATAATATCATTTTATATAGATATCCACATTTATTTAATATTTTTCTTCTGCAGTTTTTATTGAAAATGCAATATTTTATATCTCAAAAACCTGATGTGATGCCAGATTTGGAATCGGCACCCCAAAATTACCTTAAACCCGTTGGAATACCTTATGCCAGAAAAAGTGTGTGGACCATAATTATTGCGTGTTGTGTGTTTGTAGAGGCTGCTTTGGCATTTCACCCCCGCCCCTCCGTGGTGTACGGGCACGCAAAGCCATCGTTGTCGACGCGACTGCCAGGTGAGGCCACACGACCGCACAGAAATGTCTGGGCCGAAAATATATTCACCGGAGTAACTTTCGTCAGAAGCCTCCGGCCTTTCTACGTATTACATCGGTGTCAAGGTGTAGTTAGGTAAGCCACCATTCCGCATGCGTAGGCTCGTGCCTCGGTTCAACAATGTGAAAACTCTTAGGTTTTTTCGGTAAAGTCACGTAGGTAAAATAATAATAATAATACAATTAAATAATAATAATAATAATAAATGAAAATAACTTTATTAAATCACGACGTTTCGGAGGCTACACAAGTCTCCGACTTCAGGTGGGACCGTCACAGCCAAATTTACTGTATCAAGTGAAGAGAAATCCAAGAGACCAGATCTTACTGTATCACTTGATACAGTAAATTTGGCTGTGACGGTCCCACCTGAAGACGGAGACTTGTGTTGCCTCCGAAACGTCGTGATTTCATTTAGTTTTTCTCATTAATTATTATTATTATATTTTACCTACGTGACTTTACCGGAAAAACCCAAGAGTATGAATCCTTGCAGTCACGAAAGCTTCAAATCTAGAATCAACAAGTGAACTTGAAATTATGATTTTTTAAAATGTAATCCAGGTGGAGGACGAAAAGACCTCAACAGCTTGTCAGAGGATCCTACGATGGAGAACGAAGGCCAATTCCAGCACATACGAGTGGGTAACAAGCTGATGTTGACGTGTCATCTAGGAAAAATCCCACCTCCCCCCCCCGACACAACCCACAATTCATCTCTGTCCACTCGGGAGTTTACATGAGTTCTCGACAGTGGTGTGGTGGGGTAAAACGTGGGTAATGCCACCTCTTCCAAGACGCCTGCTCAGCGTTGGAGGGCAGGCCGAAATATCCTCTGGTGGGAATGGGTGGAGGGGTTTGGGCCCTCTTTAGCTCGCTGCAGTGGAAGCACATTCAGCCAGCAATTGGCGTGAGCGAGCGCTAGCAGGGCTGCACCTTTGCCTTCGATGCAGGCGTTGTATCAAGCGCCGATGGGACGCGGGTGCACGCGTGGCAAGAGGCAGCATTTTGGAGGAGACCGTTACGTGCCGGGGGGGGGGGGGGAGCAAGATGGGAGCGACGCGAGGTAGGGAAACAAGGGATGGGTAATAAATTGCACGCCAGCACCGGGCCCCGATTTTTTTTTACGACAAAATAATGAACGGCGAACGAATGACCTTCAAGTTTCGCCGCCACGTTCGCAACGCGCGGGGTGTTGGGCGACGCGGAAGAACACGAGTCCGCACGTCTTCGCACGAGACCGCGGAGCGAGCCGGAAGGGGCTTGCGTACGAATCCAGGGTTGCGGTTTTAGCGGCAGAGTGTCTTCGCGTTCGGACACGAGTGGGCCAAAGAACCTCAAGAGAGGCATCCCTTAGAGGTCTCGCTAGTGGATGGCCTTCAGCCAGAAGTGGTGTGGGTAAAGCAATTACGGAGTTGCACGGTTACCATTTAACCGTGTTAATTTCATATTCTCTGGGTCTTTCGGTAAAGTCACGTAAAATAATATTTTACATTTTAAAAATTCTTGACTGTTGTTTATTTTAAGTTTATTACATTTTTGATTATTTATCTTGTGTTGATCGCCGATTGTTTATTGTTTATTTATGTCTGTTAATTGTGATTAATTTTTTAATTGCTTGGTTGCACCGTGGGACCAAGAGAGAGGACTGTAATTTCATCTGTGTTGTATGTCATGCATGTAACACACTTGACAATAAAGTGACTTTAAGACTTTAAGATAGGTTCAAAGAAAATAACAAAAAATTGCAAAAAACTACGACGTTTCGATCGCAACACAAGCTTTCGTCATCACGAAGATGACACATGCATCGTAATATAATATATGGATGTATATGGGAATCTGCTGGGGTCGTCACATCTCATCAGGAAGATGACGGACGCTTGTGTTGCGATCGAAACGTCGTAGTTTTTTGTTATTTTTTTGTTATTTTCTTTGAACCTATCTACGTGACTTTACCGAAAGACCCAAAGAATATGAATTCCTTCAGTCACGAAAACTTTAAGTCAAGATTGATTTAATCTCCGCTGGCAGCCCAGAGTTAGGCTTTGAAATTAGACATTACTATGGCTGGGACCATTCTCATAATAAAATGACCACTGCTGATTTCACACAAAGTGGTGCTCTTTTCATAGACTCCCCCCCCACCGCAACCCTCCCAGATGGGACGGTGGGTCACGGCGACCCATTCACGAGATGTTAACTACCTCGCCTGGTATACAGGAGGTTCGTGGGTTCGATCTCGACCCTGACGCCTGCTCTATACTTGGAGGTTGCTGTGTCTCTCTCCTCATTGTCGCGGGCATTTTTCTCTGGGTCCTCCGGTTTTTCCCTCCACATTTTGAATCAACATCACACGTTTAGAGTATTTCCTCATGCTGAGCCACTTCATTGCACTATCATTCGTGGCCAGGTCGCTTCTGAAAAAGAGCTATATAGCTCAGTGGGCCTTACCTGGTTAAAAACAATCGTTTAGTTTAGTTTTAAACAGGACCGCCAACTCCGTATGTCTTCACAGTTGTTCCATACGACTCTCTGACGCGTTTACAAGTCGTATCGTGTGCTGGGAGCTTATTCAGCTCAACTGAACTTCAGAGAGCTATGTGTAAATGACGTGCTATGAAGGGTCATGTTCTGAAACGTCATCTATTGTAGTCTTCCTCGTAAGGAAACGGTGATACTGACGGCTGTGAAGGGTTTGTTGTGTAAATCGGGTTGATACGCAAAATCCGATTCGGTGGATTTCTCGGCCAAGAATATTTTCAAAGTCCTGACGCTTGTCTTTCCATCTCTCCATGACCTCTTGCCTCTCTCGTCTCCATCCATGTCCCCTCTCGTCCTCTGAATTTCCAATGTTCTCCGTCTCTCTCTCTCTCTCTCTGTCCCTCCTTCTCCCTGTGCCCAATCCCGTTTACGGTACTTTTTCCTCCTTGCACCCCTCCACTGAAATCAACTTCCCCTCTACATTGAGCAGCCTCCATCCTTCATTTCATTCCATTCCTCTCTTAACGCCTCACCTCTTCTCTGTTTCCCATTCTCTTCCTCTTCCCTCCCCGCACCCCTCCACTCCTTCCCATCCCTCCCCTGCCCTTTGGTGATCCCTAAGTACCCCTCTATCCCGGTCACCCATTCCTCAATCCTTGCACACCCCTGGCATCTACATCGTTCTCCCGTCGCCGTTGTGTTAAACGGCGTCAAACGCGTCGAGTGAAAGGTTCTCAACAAATATAAAACAAGGTCATGATCACGCGAATGTGGACTTTCCACCTATGACTCGCTACACAAGTGGGCCTTTGCGTGGTGTGCATTGCAGATTGGCCGTCACTCTGAGCAGAATGCCGAACGTGTTGCCTGAATACGTAACGTGGTGAAACAAATAGTGTGTGCACGATGTGTGCCCGTGATGACGATGATGATGGCGGTGGCACTGCATTAATGATGATGATGTCTCGATCGAGGTGTGAATGGTGATAAGCGATGCCAAATCTCAATTATATTAACGGCGGCATCATGATGGCAGGAAGTGGGTTTCATGGTTATGGGATATTACACAGAGCGGTGACTACGACAGCCCATTGCCACTGTGTCTATGTCTGGTAAGCGTCTAAACACGTTGCAAATACATTTCCAAAGCAGCCCTAGACAATAGCCTTACACACACAAATTTAGACGTGTCAGTGGCCGGTGCTATGGTGGCACCATCCGACGTTGTAGACGTCCAATTACAACTCATCACATCGTACGCGTCGATGCCACGCGGAGTTGTACGTACCTGGGATGCACTTCCCTGGCGATTGTCACGCGCGGCAAGTTCCTTATTCAGTGCCACTTTAATTTGCCGCAAGGGCATTCCTCAACGGGCAGCTCAAGGACCCCGGCTCCGTCCATGGTGAGCGACGCCGCAGAACCGTTTCACTTTAATTCCGCGCGCCATCAACTTACCCCGCGAGCATTAACTGCCGCAAAAGACGATTTCCAAAAGGATGAATGTAAAAATATACAACACAGCCTACACACGCGCGCACGCGTGCAGCTGTTCTTCACACTCCGTTGAAGCAACCTTTTAAACACCTCCTTTGTAAGTGGTGCAATATTCCTCAAGGACCCTGCGCTCGTTCTCTGCAATGTCGCCGTCTTTGTTTCGTTGCTGCTGCTCGCTGCTGCTGCCTCTGCTCACTGCAGCAGCACGGATCTCTCCGTGGAAGCTAGCCAGGCGACCGGCACAACGGGGCCATCGCGCGTGTCGACAAATCAAAAATAAACTCAATTGGGACAACGGCAACCAAAAAAAACTCAATAACACCGCATGGCCTCAAAAGGAAAAAATTTCTAGGAAGCAACGTTTCGAGCAATGGCCCTTCTTCGGAGCACATTACTATCATGCGTGGCACGTGTGCTACTACGACGAAGAAGCGTCAAGTTTTTTCCGGGTCAAATTCGGAAGAGTAGGCAAAATACCCCCGAGAAGGGCCTCCCAGAAGCTCTCTCTCTGGGCTTTCTTCGCACGCTACGAAAAATGGCCCTACATTTTATTTTATTTTAAGCTTACAGTGTTTTATATATTTTGCTTTAATGTTCTATTATTACATTGAATATTCAAGTGGTGGTGCTTTGAGTGGGAGATTTCACTTGACTTTGAGCGTGTTGAGATTCTCACTGTTGGCTGCGCTTTGGCACCACAGCCAATGCAGCAGCAGCAGCAGCATCGCCACATTAATATGCTCGGTCTCTTGCGGTGTACACACACCAATCATTGAAACAATTCATTCATTTGTATGAACGACAATCCGTAGATTTTACTCTATACAATTTTTTTTCCGCATTTTTAAACATACAAGCAAATACCGTGCAATACACTCAAAGTATACGCAATGCATTACCACCCCTTTATAATACACACAAAAAAAGTATAGAAATAGTTACTTAAGTACACGCTCGTTCACAGCCAGATACACACACAGGCACCTGCGTGCAACCGCACTCCGCACACGTTCCGCTTAACGTCCCCGTTGCTCCCGAATGAATGCCCTCTGCGGAGCAGCAAACAGAGCGGCAGCGGCCGTCGATTTTTCAACGGGTCGCCAAAGCACGGCAGTAAATTCGTGTTCCCGTGCACCACGGCGGCGCGGGGAGGGGGGGTAAGAAGACGCAGAATCTGCGACCACCGCGGGCCGCTCGTTCCAAGCGCTCCCGCTGCGATCGCGGCGTTCTGCGTTTGGCCATCGTCATCCCAGCGGGTCGCTCGCTACTGCGCAACGGGCGCGAGGCTCCACAGCAAACGCTCATCACCCACCGTTGGCAAAGCCGAGGACGAAGGCTGAGATGATGACGACGATGTTGGTGGTGGTGGTGGTGACTGGGTTGCCCCTGTCTCGCTGGCGCAACGCATTCACTCGTCAACCCGCGCTGCCTGCCTAGACCACGGCTGCTGCTGCCGCTGCAGTATAAGTCACGAGCATTCGTCGTCTGCATACAGATCGGCTCCAGAGCAGTGCCCCCCCAGTGTGTGCGCGCGTGACACTGCTGTGTGGGTGGGCATGCCGCCACGCATCTGCGTGTGGGTGTGTATACGCGATATGTGAGTCTGTGTGCGCGTGTGTGCCAGGGGGGCAGTGATGCTGTGCACGCTGCGCTCTGCTCCGAGTTCGATTTCCACTCACGGCCGACACGAGCGAACATTGTCTAAAACCGGTCGTGGGGCTCCCCTAGGTTGACTCAGTCTGAAATAAGTAGCTGGTGCGGTGTGTAAACGTCACCATTAGGGAGACAAAGGCGGCCGGGCGTGGTGCTGGACACCCACCTCCTCGTATGCCGTACCGGCTTTCATTGGTGCTTGCTAAGAGCACTTGACAATACAGTCTGTTAATGCTATACGGGGGATCTTTGTCTTTGTGTGGGTTTGTAGGAGCGGTGGCGCAGTGGTTAGCGCACTGCCCTACGAACCCGTCGACCCCAGTTCGCACGTCCGATTAACACGGTTGGCTACGTACGGTGTGAAAGAAATTCAACATACATACAGTTCCCACTTATGACAAAAATCAGTGACGAATATTTACGAACCGGTCCTGGGCCTCCTCTAGGTTGACTCAGCCTCGATGAATAAAACGTCGCCGCTATAGGAGACAAAGACGGCCAGGCGTGGTGCTGTCAACCCATCCCCCTCGTGCAGCGTGCTGGTTTCACATCGGTGCTCACGAACAGCACTTGCCCCGACAGTCTGTGAAGGATACACGGGGGATCTTTGTCTTTGTGTGCGTAAAGGCGTTGCACCTTCGCAGACTCGTCAAAGTGTCGCAGTGGCCCGCGGGACAGCGCAACGATCCTGGCGAACAGCGTGGTCCCTGATTGTGACGAGTTTCTTTCAGGTTGACTCGGCCTAAAATGAGGACTGTAACATGGTTACGGTGTGTGTGTCAAAGATGATCACGTGTGGTCCTGGCCACATCGTTCCGAGCTGGCCTACACTATCACGGCAATAGGCGCTCGCTAACAACACACGTACCGACAGCATCCCTTACGGTTTAACACGTAGGCTTTCGCGGCCAATATCATCCATAATACAGTTGTTTTTTTATAGAGTATCTCATATAGCTAAATCTGTTCAAGCCTTCCGTAAGTCACGTGACGTCTGCTTGGCCACCCCCACTCTGGACTCCTCCCCCTCTGGCCCCGCCTCCTGTGAAAACAGACGCCGCTGTGTCGTGCCGCTCATAGGTGCTCGCACCTTCTTTCTTCTACTGCTCCCTTCCCTCCTCACACATCATCATCACCACCAGCACCACCCCTCTCATTCCCGACATCTTATTTCGTATTTAGGGAGCACCTTCACTCAAGGCACTTGACGTAAGTGTAAAAAAGGGCGACAAATTAGAGTGATTTAGATGACAGACTCGGTCATTCCATCTCCTCCTCCTCCCCTTCCTCCTTGGGGTTCCTCCTCTCTTCCTGCTGCTCATCTTGACCCGTGCCCTCCTCTCTGTCCGTTTAAGGGACTTCTGTTCAGGCATCCGTTCCCTTTCCCGGTCCTCTCTCTCTGTTTCCGTGCATCACCATTATTATTATTATACCATTGACTCTACGGACACTCCCCTTCCCGTGATGTGCCAAGAGAAAAGTTGTTACGGATGTTTACGTGCTATGGCTACGTACGGTGCGAAAGAAGTTAAGCATACGTGCGTGTGTAAGTGCATCTTTGCATGCACCAACGTGTGTGTGCTTGCTGTGTGTTCGTTTGTTTTTGGGAGGGCATTTCACTGCGACTGTTAAAGGCTGCTGAATTCATTACCGCCCGATGCTCAGCGATAATAAATTACTCCGAGTGTAGGGCTGCCATTCCTCAGGCTCCCCAAACACACCAAAGACAAAGATCCCCCGTATAGACTTGACAGGCTGTTGGCAAAGCTGTCGACCCACACGGCTCACCCCGTATTCTTGTACAGGGAAATCGAGTTTTAGGTCCGTACGGCGTACGGCCGTTTCAATACGGGCAAAAAATATATGTTTGCCTATTTGTTTGTGTTTCTCCCTTGCGGTGGACTTTGTAGGATGAACGTTGAGATTTATAAGGGACACAGGGTGATCAATACGGTCTGCATTTGTCTGTAGTAAGGTAGGGCACTGATAAGGGGTTGGCAGCTATGGGAGCTCAACAACAACAACAACCGCCGTTCGCCACTAAGTAGCGGTGACATCGCCACGGTGGTTGTGCCAGGCTAGGTGCACCTATAGAGAAGCCCCCACCCCTACAATCGCCCAAAATCAATGAGTAAAACTGTAACAACGGTCCTGTTGGTATGCAGTGGGGGTCAACTCCCACAGCGGGGAAAACAACAGCGCGGAACAAGTAATCTTCACAACGTTAAACATGGGGACCACCAAATGGGACGCTATGAAATCCTCTCACGCCGGGGCCAAAGTGAAGAGAGCTGACAGCCAAAGGGGCACCGGTTGCATCCGCACGGCAATCGTGGTTCGGTGTTAGATGATGATGACGATGACGGCGATGACGATGATGATGATGGCACGCGTTCTCACGGGGCGAAGTTGGTACCGCAGCAGGTTTAGCGTATCAGTGCTGTGGACCCCCAAGTTCGATTCCCCGGCCAAGGCGAACAAGCAACGGCGAGTTATACCGTGAACCGGTCCCGGGCGCCCATTGCTCAGCGTGGTGAAGTATGGTCAAACAACCGCCATCATTGGGGGTGTGCTGTGAGTGGTCAAGTATGGACTGGCAAAGGGCCGTGAAATACAATTCCAAATATTGGGGGTCCTTAGCATCACCGGTGCAGGTGGAGCCAGCCACGCCAATTCATCGCAGTGTACACCACGCGCCTGCGTTGTTCCTGTCAAGACAATCACCTTACGACCACCCAATCGTCACAGTGGGAGGGAGATCATTGGCGTCTCCCAGGGTCCTGTTAGCCACTCGAGATAAGGGGACACTCAATGTCTGAGAGATCCACACGACGAAGCAAGAGGGAATCGGATGTCATTGCGTTTGCGAGTGAAACCTGAGGACTCCCATCTCCACTGCCGGCTCCCTTTTAAGGCAGTGACTGGACATTCCACATTCCCATGACGAGGGGGCGGGCGGTCCGCCAGTAAAACAACCTCTTGGGGAGCTCCCAACGCCGGGGACAGACTTAGCCGGCCACTAGGCCCTCGTTCCCAGGCAACTGCCTCTCTCTGCTTCAAAGTCTCTCCTCAGAAGAGTCATTCCCCAATCAATCCCGTGCCATCAGATCTCCTTAATCGCTTCCCTCCCATTCCCTCCTCTGTATGTGTCTGTGCGCCAGAGATATTGGTCATGCTTTGGGCGCATTAGTCACATCAGACTGTTGTCTGGCTCTACGCATTAAGCCGCGGACTGTTGTACGTGCATAGCCGTCAACCCAGACGGTTTAACCTGGTATTCTTGTAGAGGGAAATAGAGTTTTCAGGTCCATACGACGTACAGCCGTTTCAATACGGGTAATTTGTTTTTGTCTATTTGTGTTTCTCCCTTGTGATGGGACTTTGTAGGATGAACGTTGCAATTTATAAGGGCACGAGGTGACCAATAAGGTCTGAATTGGTCTGTAATAGGTAGGCTCTGATAAGGGGTTGACAAGAATGTACGCAGCAAGAGGCCCATACGTTTAGGCTGGTTTGGGATCTCATAATTCGTGCAAGCAAAAAAGAGCGAGGGTGATTCATTTATTTTTACAGTTTTTTCGGGCTGGATCTACGCGGGGGCTTTTTTTTCCGCGTCGGCAAAACTCAAAAAATTCCCTGGGGAAATGTTGGCTCACGCGATCCCACAATCGCACCCTCGTGTGTCTCTCTCTCACTCTCCATGAGGAGCGATCTCGTAATTTTCAACTCGGCGCCACGGCGCTTCTGTAAATGTATTCAGTGTTTTCCCTCTCGATCGATGCGAGGATTCATACTGTATGCGCTGTAAAAACTGGAAAATGTATTGAAGCTCTAATCACGGAAAAGCAATGATGTGGGGGGGGGGGGGGGTGTACGTGCCAGCTTTAAACATTTAAATTTGTGCACACGTAGGTCAAGGCCGCTGTGATAAGAGGTCACCGGGGCCAATTCTGTTGACAACAACAATAAACAGCTGCACATTTACCCGGGATAGCCGCAGTGAGTCCAGGGACTGGTTATTTTTTTTTAAAGAGGGTCCTGCGTAGGGATTCTAGATTTGAAGCTTTCGTGACTGCAAGGATTCATACTCTTAGTTTTTTTCGGTAAAGTCACGTAGGTAAAAAATTAAATTAAAATTAATAAAAATAAAACAATAAAATCACGACGTTTCGGAGGCAACACAAGTCTCTGTCATCAGGTGGGACCGTCACAGCCAGATTTGCTGCATCTGGCTGTGAAAAAAAAAATTACATTAAAATTTATAAAAATAAAACAATAAAATCACGACGTTTCGGAGGCAACACAAGTCTCTGTCATCAGGTGGGACCGTCACAGCCAGATTTGCTGCATCTGGCTGTGACAGTCCCACCTGATGACGGAGACTTGTGTTGCCTCCAAAACGTCGTGATTTTATTGTTTTGTTTTTATTAATTTTACTTTCATTTTTTACCTGCGTTGGGATGTTCGCACACATCCTTGCCAATCCGTTTCCTTCCTTCTGCTCGAACCCACAGCTTCTGCAGAGTCGGCATGCAACCTGCCAGGGTTGACTGTCGCAGTCTCATCACCGGCCTTTCCGAGGTTGTTGACCTCTGGGTGGCACTTCAATGCCCCCTCTGGGAAAGTTGTTGTCCTCCTCCACCCCGCAACCTCCTCCACTTACACTATTCCCTCGTTATTCACGAACCCGACGTCCGCGATTTTGGCTATCCGCGAATCGCATCTTCGATTCTACGCGACTGAATTTCGATTTAAAGCTTTCGTGACTGCAGGGATTCATCTTCTTGGTTCTTTTGGTAAAGTCACGTAGAAGGGAAGTAATAAAATAATAAAAATAAAACATAATAAAATTATTCTCACGACGTTTCGGCCACAACGCAAGCAGCCGTCCTGCGTTGTGGCCGAGACGTCGTGAGAATTATTTATTAATGTTTAATTTTTATTATTTTATTATTTTCCTTCTACGTGACTTTACCGAAAGAACCAAGAAGATGTGATCAACTTTGTTTGTGCTTTTGTTTAGGTGCCATTTCTTAATTTGTTAATACATTTTATTTTGCTTGGTAATAGTAGGATTTTCATTGGCTGGGTAGTGGCTGTATATGGGATTTGGTCCTCTATACAATTAATCGACAGCGTTATGGGATGCTATTAGCATGGGCGCCACGGTGCCGAGATGTTACCTAGCTCGCCTGGTGTGCAGGAGGTCGTGGGTTGGATCCTGACCCTAACGCCTGTATATTTCAAGTTTGCATGTTCTCCCCGTGGTCGCGTGGATTTTCTCTGGGTCCTCCGGTTTTTCACTCCTAATTTAAAATCAACATCGCGCGTTTAGAGTATTTGGTTGCGTTAAACTTCCACTTTGTTGAGCTGTCATTTGTCGCCAGTTCACTTTTTAAAAAGAACTTCATAGCTCAGTGGGCCTCAACTGGTATATAACATTTTTTTTTAAGTAGATTAGTTGAATGAGGCTATATAAAATGAAATAATTATTCTGCCATAACATTAAGTCATGCATAATTGCAGTGATTTATTGCTTGAGAGTGCGCACATCAATTACCGTAATATTGACACCACAAGCACGGCCAGGGACGGACTTTGCAGAGAATGACCTAGCCCGTAGTTGAGACGTAATCCATTACATGCACCGTGTCAAATCATTTATGCACCGCAATAAACAAGCACGCCAATTCAAGCTGGGTAAAAGCCAGCATATTAATGGAGTATTTATGATGATGCCGTATTTTATTTTACTCCAAAAAGCCCACAAATTACTCTCTTTAAATCGGTTTTTTATCACAAGTATAGGTGAATTATTATAGCACACGATCGTGAGAGATGGTGGAGATGGCTATTCGGAGGACTTCATCCAGCAGTGGATTGACCATGGCTGACAATGATCGTGGTAGTGGTGATCACAATCATTCTGCTTTGGAAGTTTATCCAGATTAATTTATATTTTCGTGACATCATTCACAATATTTCATCAATATCGTCATCACAAGCCATGCCCTATCCACTGCTCCAAATCCATTGCCGTTCCTCGCGGTCACAGTGACGCAGGACAAAACCTCACCTCGCTCCTGCCCACTCACTGATCCCATTGCTCCATCTCCCACTCGGACCTCCTCTTGGTGGAACTCGTTCCCACCTTTGGCTGCCGCTCCAACTTTGGTCTCAAACCACCGGCCGTCACCTCTCTGGTGCTGTCGCCTCCTGCCCAAGCCCACTCGCTCGGATTCATCGTCGATTCGATGTCTCCAACGTGAGTTTGCGCTGTGGTCCACGTCTTCCTCTCTCCGTCTCTCAGTGTAATTCGCTGTAAAGCGTTGCACCTCTGCTTTGTGCACTTTCTTCTGCCTTTGTTACACACACTCGTATGTTTCTGAGCCATGTGTCATAGCAGGTGATATTGGCACAGTTGGCTACGTATGGTGTGAAAGAAGTTCAACACACACAGGTGACAATACAATTATGTGTCACTTGTTATTATTCTTCGGACACATTGCTGTGAAACTTTTCATTGTGGAGTTCGTTTTACAATAGCGCCCCAACCTGCCTCTTAATCTCATCATTTTCATGCAGGTCTGTCTTCAATAACTGCGCTAAGTTTACATCCTCCGATGGGTTTACCAGTTGATTCCCTCTTGTCTGGCACTGCATTTTAGTCTGCATTTGTTAAGTGAACCTGTGCTTGCGTGATAAACCAATTGGACAAATGCGTAGGCGTTAGTGGAGAGTTGTATTCACCATTTCGCATCTGCTCAGGACAGAGTTCTTATATCGCCGATAGAAATTAACTGCAGGAAACAATTGAAGAACTCAATGAAGAATGCTGCAGAGTTGGGCCCAAGATATGCATCAAAACATACAAATAAATCAATGGCAAGGATGACGATGCCAATGACACTGATGGTCACAAAACTGCGTCGATTTTCGCGGTTGCGATGTCCGACGTTTCGCTCGATGCGTTGGGAGCTTCTGTACGGGGCTGACTAAACAATCTGTCGTCACGAACTGAACCCTTCAGCTCCCCCGAAGAAGCGGCCGTCACGAGGAGCGAAACCGACATCGACCAACACACGGTGCAGCCCGAATGCACATCGTAGAGGGCCGTGACGGTCACTGCTGAACAACTCCGTTGGTCATCTCACACAAACGAGGCCACGGGGCCCACCAAGGGTGGCTCTCGCAGGTTCACAGAGAGCCTCGTCCCCAGAGCGACGCATTCCACGTGCTCAATGCACTCCCGGTTAGCACGGTTGGCTACGTACGGCGCGAAAGAAGTTCGAGAAACACGCACAACGCACTCGCAGCGGCGGCGGCGGCTTTTGGCTGCTGGCCATCGAACAAAGACGGCGGTCGCCGCATCGCTCGTATTTCAGATGCGCTTCAGCAGCCGTCTGGGA
Source organism: Lethenteron reissneri (assembly GCF_015708825.2). NCBI lineage: Eukaryota > Metazoa > Chordata > Hyperoartia > Petromyzontiformes > Petromyzontidae > Lethenteron > Lethenteron reissneri. The sequence continues at coordinate 9,321,474 of NC_083782.1, forward strand.
CGCTCTTCCTTCCGATATTAGGAAGCCACTGGAGCTATGCACTTTTAAATCATCATCCCGATTGACAAACTCATTTCTTGAGAACTGCTTTGTGTGTTTAGTTTGCCGTCCTTCCCCCGCACCTCCGATTAGCACGGTTGGCTACGTACGGTGCGAAAGAAGTTCTACGTACGCGCACTATACACCCCCATTCTCCAGGGCCGCAAAACAGCTGACGGCGCGGATTTCTCTCGCCCTCGGCGGTGATCGATGCGGCACGTCCCTCTTCAACTCACTTCGTACGGGGGTGGGTGGCTGGGGGTGGCGTCCTTTCGACGTTACCGGCGCTTCCATCAGCCAAACGCGTGGCGTCGTGCCGGGCGATCGGGGCCAGGGTCGATGCACGCGCGGGTAGATGTTGACGTCGGTGTGATGAGAGGTGTTCCTAAGCAGGCGGTCGCGGCAGCTGCATTGAATCCGTTCAGCGATGCTCACAGCAAGCCGTTTTCACTCGTCTCTTTTCTTTTTTTACAAGTGCGTGCGTCTGTCCGTGTGTTTGTGTGCTTGGGGAGCGGCAGTGCGGCAGTTATCACGCCGCGCTACGAACCCGGCGACCCGGGTTGGATTTCCGTTCATGGTTAACAGCAGTGACGATAATTATCTGAACCGGGACTGGGTCTCCCCTAAGTCCACTTAGGCTCAAATGAGCACCTGGTGCGGTGTGTAAACATCGCCACTGGGGAGACAAAGCAGGTCGGGTGTGGTGCTGGCCGCCCGCTCCCTCGTGTGCCATGCCGGCCTTCATTTGGTGCTCGCTAACAGCACTTGCCCCAAGAGTATGGTAAAGCTATATGGGGGATCTTTGTCTTTGTCTACGTGGTGAGTGGGGGCGCACTGGTTTGTGTGCAGCGCACTTGGAACCCGGCGAGCTAAGTGTTGATTGCCAGCCATGGTTATCGTTAGTGGCGGGAGCTATCTGAACCAGTCATAGGCATTCTCTAGATTCTCTCAGCCTTAAATTAGTAGCATTTGCCGATTTGTTTTTAAGATGGAACGGCAATGATGACGGAAATAAAATAATGACAGGGTAAGTTGCATTTGCATCTATTACATCTCTGCATTATACATTCTTAATTACATATTAATGTTTATTCCTTTGTTAATTTACTGGTAGCTCAAGGCGAATTACAGGGGGGGGGTTAACCATACTTCACCATACTGGTCAATGCGGGTGTGGCAAATGGGGTGGGTGGGTGGGGGCGGTCACAGCACCGGATCTCACACATCACTCGCCACTGATGTGAGACGTGGCTCGCAATCAAAATCAAATTGGAGGTCACCGGGTCCACAGTGCGGAGTCCAGAACGCCGCGTTCGTGCCCAATCTCGCGCTCGCCTCCCAGCACCGTCAAGATGTTGCTTAGTGAGCCGCAAAACATTCGGCCGCCTACAAAAACCTTGACTGCAACCTGATTCGGGTCATTAGTGAGCAAAACCGTGATGACGAAACCGAGATGTGAACTTCTAGATTTGAAGCTTTCGTGACTGCAAGGATTCATATTCTTAGGTTTTTTCGGTAAAGTCACGTAGGTAAAACATTAAAATTAATAAAAGTAAAATAAAATAAAAATCACGACGTTTCGGAGGCAACACAAGTCTCCGTCATCAGGTGGGGCCGTCACAGCCTCACTTTATGCAGCAAATCTGGCTGTGACGGTCCCACCTGATGACGGAGACTTGTGTTGCCTCCGAAACGTCGTGATTTTTATTTTATTTTACTTTTACTAATTGTAATGTTTTACCTACGTGACTTTACCGAAAAAACCTAAGAATACGAGATGTGAACGTGAAAGAGTGAGGCGTTACATGTTGAGTGAATACCCCGTATCGTCAATAAATAGATCCGTGCTGTGCGTGTGTTAATAGTCGTCTCCGGTGGCAAGAGCTGCTCCTGCATTGCGCTACGGACTCGATGATCTGGGTTCAATATCTGGCAAGGCGACATCGGTGGCAGGTTGTATCTGAACCTGCTCTGGGTCTCCCCAAGGTCAACTCGGCCTTAAAATGAGAAACAGGGGCAGTGTGTGAACGTAAATACTGGGGAGGTATGACGGTGGCTCCATCTCCCTTCCTATCCGCGCCCTTCCTTGCCCTTTATAGGTGCTCGCTAACAGTGCTCGCTCCTACGGTTCCACACGGTAAGAGAGGACGCGTGTGTAAGAGTCATCGCTGTTGAAAAGAGAATAAATGCCCACCCATGCTCCAGCCAGCATTGTGCGGTATCGATGTCCACTGGACGCTCGGATTAGTCGCTGGTGCAAATTCCACATTTCTGCGGTTGGGGACTAGTCACGTACAGTGGGGCAAATTGCCCAGGTGATATGTCACACACAGACAATTAAAACTACAAACTATTTTTTTCATATATAATACTAGACAAGGTCCACTAAGCTATATAACTATTTTTCAGAAGCGACCTGTCCACAAATGACAGCCCAACGAGGTGGCTTATTGTGTGGACATTAATAGCCAAATACTCTAAACGCACGTTGCTAAATGTGGAGGGAAAAACTGGAGGACCCGGAGAAAAATCCACGCGAACACAGGAAGAGAGACACGCAAACTCCAAATATACAGGGTTTGGATCGAACCCACAACCTCCTCTATATCAGGCGAGGTAGTTAACATCTTGCCACCACGGCGCCAATTTGCCGAGATGTGAATCTGGGCGAATGTGTGCCAAACACGATATGTTTTCTTTTTTGAAGCTACGGCACGGTCCGTTAAAAAGGTTAAGGTGCAGCCCTGCAATTTCTCGGTCACGACACCGCTGGCCAGAAGGGCCTCCACTAGAGGGAGCTATAGAGAGCCCCTCCAAGAGAATATTTATCTCCCTAATTCTTCCACCACGGCCAGACACGTCGAAAGCGGTGGTAGAACTCACACCTCACCCCACCGCACGCAACATGGCGATCAACATTTATAATTCGGGGTCAACAAATGTCGGGGGGGGGGGGGGATTTAAAACAAACTCGCCGATTGCTTCAACTGGCGCGCCAGGAGGTTGAACTGGCGACCTCTGGGTTGCAAGTCCAGTGTGCTCACCGTTACACCCATCGCAGAATTCCTACTGAAAGCAAGAATAATCTTACCAGATTACTTTATCGTCGTCCGGCCGGTGGGTGCTGTGGTCAGAGCCCTTGACTCACAATCAGACGGTTATGAGTTCACATCCGGGCAGGAGTAGACTCAGCCTACGATCAGAACTCCAGATATGCAGCCTACTGGGAATGTTACGCATGATAACAGATGAATTGATATCCAAGACGTTTACCTTTGACGTGTTATACTGGTAGGAATCTCCTGGTTACACCAGCCCACAGGGGATTATTGTGTACGTCCGTCCGTCGTGCATCCAAAATGGGAGGGGTGGGGCTGCGTGGAGAGGGGAGGGTGGGGAAGGGCTGGGTGGGGAGGGTGGGGAGGGGCTGGGAGGGTAGGGTGGAGCTGGGTGGGGGGTGGGAGGGATGGGGCTGGGTGGGGAGGGGCTGGTCACCCCGTGGTGCCCTTATAAAACTCAATGTTTAACCTACTCACGCCGGCTTGTGCCCGCCCTCACAGTCGGGCATATTTGCGGAATACACCACGCCGCCGTTGACCCTGGCCATTGACCGAGCAACCCAACGTTCCTACCAGCTCCCTCCGCAGAAGGAATGTGTTAATGTGCGCTGCAATTTGCCGCACTGCTCGAGTTCGCGTGACGGAAAACACATCAAGAACGCGCCGTGAATGAGCGGTCACATGATCGTCGGGCCCGTAAGGGGGCGTTCAGTACGCACTGTGTGTCGCTGAGCAATAATGTAATGCAAAATAATCGACAGTGCCGTTGTGGAGAACGCATTTCTGTTGAGTTATAGTTTACATAATTTCGCTTTAGATGATTTAAAGGAATGTGTTCTGTAACTTCGCGTCGAACTGAGACCCCAAAATCTTGCCTGTAACATTGGCAGTTCACCAGCATTGATTCAAGTCTGACTGCTGATGAGACACTGCATGTGGAAACCGGTCCAGTTTGCTTGTCTTGAAACACTGCTGTTGATCTTATGCACTCCCAGAAGGCCACATTTTATTAACGTGGAGACATGAATACAGCAATGAGATGTACTCATTCATGTATCCATGTTTCTGCTAATTTATATTGCTAATCTAGAATTCATGATTCTCCTTTGTTTAGAAATTAATATATGTTTTATTCTCTTCTTAGAAACTTGCTTGGGGTTCTTGGTCTCCCATCGTGTTCACTATTTCCTGATTTCACTTCAAGACTAAGTATATATACAGGAGTTCAACTTAACATTGCACTCAAAATGTAAGGCCTGAGTTAATGCATTCCACATAAGGCATCATTAAACATTTCGCAGCGTTTATGAACATGACTTGCAGGTCACGTTGCATTTTATCGCCTGAAATTATACTTTACTCACGTAAGTGTAAACATCGGTTGGGTAAACCACTCAAAAACCCACAATATCATCATGGAGCACTGCCCCTGATGCTCCTGGAGGCTTTATAACAAGCACCGCCTTGTGGGATGTCAACAGTGGTTGATGGGACGAACCCCAGTAAGCATGCAACGTTGGACTAATTTTGGCATGTGGCTCAGACCATTAAGTCCACGTTGGCCCATGTTTTACTTGGAAGCCACCTCAGAGAAGTGGAGAGACCACTGCAAGGAGGTACCGGTGTGACACAAACGGTCAATGTCAACAGCTCAATGGCCTAGAAGAATGAGAAATGTGGTTGTCCTATGCCCTATGGACAACCTGGTTCCCATCATGATAATGTGGAATTTCCACCACTGACTCAGAGCCACCAATTTAAATTCGTGCCACCCCACTGCTCGATAAAGAAGGACACTTTGATTGTGGCTTGACTGGCAGCTTGCGCAAATGGCTCCGCTTCAATATGATTCGTTTAACACGTAGGATTTCGCGACCAATATTCAGTATGGTTAACGGCATGAAAAAATAAACACAGAATTAGAACGCTCTATGCTTTACACATTCACAAATCGACACACTAGTTCATGCTATGTGTTTAAGCTGCAAACCCTAGCTCGGGCTTGACAGCCCATGTATCCGCTAGGATTGGTAATATAAATACTCTTTTGTGGGAAGGAAGCCGTGTTTATCCTTTATAAAGTCTGGCTCATTTCACGGTAAAGTGGATTCCCAGGGCCGCTGAGATTTGGACTGCCCAGTGCTTTGTTTGAGTGGTGGGATATTTTCACTTTCTATTCCTGGGATTTTGACATTTTAATTTAAATACTTTCCCCCAAAACCTCGCTGCTGAACGGCCACTATTTTCGCAAATCTCAAGAACGTACACCATTTCAACCGTGTGTTTCAAATAAAGTAATTCAAATTCTAAAAGTTTCATAAAAATGTTTATTAACACGGTTGGCTATGTACGGTGCGAATTGTCGACCTACATACATACGTGCATTAAACACGCAGATAAATAAATCATGCCATTCTGCAGAATATTTAAATTTTCTCAAACACAAGTCAATGGCAGTGCGCGCGCGTAATTATTCAACTTACCTCGATGCTCTCCGCGTGGATCGAATCCTCCAGGGCTTCCTGGCCATCCGATTGGCTGCCAGACCACGGAGACATCCCATTGGCTTGCACCAGCACATGACTCCAGCCTAGATGTGGAGCAACCGAGATCGAAATTATAACCTCCTGTCTGTCCACCCCATCTCATCCTGTTGACACAAATGGGCCCGTTAAACGGTCATGCCAAAGTAGCTTAAGGCTGCTACTCAATACCTGAGCCAATTTACGATAATTTTGTGAAAGTTTAAATTATGTATGCCAAGGGATACAATGTGGTTGAACCGCAAGGCATGATGTGAAAGCTCCCACAATAAATAATAAAAAAAGTACATTTGACATTCTCATCATTCTTCAAGCGCAAGGATATTACAAAGGTTTGATTTTAAACAGAAGAGTACAGAATAGTCTGCCAGTGGGCTTGATGTTGTTAAGAAATTTTCCCGATTAAGATTGGATATTTACATTTTGGAGGCCAGCACACGTGGCCGTCTGTTTTCAAATTATCGCAGGATCTTTAATGTTCACTGTGGGGAAGACTGTATTGTTTGGTTGTTTAATACACGCACAGTATTAACCAGGGTGGCCGCTGTATTCAAACCGTCGCAGCCCCTTCTTGTCGTGAGAATGCAAGTTGTGGTTAATTCGAAATTTAACATGGAGAGGGTTTACGACGTGCATTTTATGTCCGTGATCTGACCCAAAAATGTATTATGAATGTGATTGATTTTGTTTGTTACTTTAAGTTGTTATCATTGTTTGATATCCTTGTGCAGATAATTATCTCCGAGTCTCAAGACTCGTTTCAGGAGGATCTTGCTCGGATGTTTGTCTTTGTGAAGCTTCTACTTTGGGGAGAAACTGTCTTGCCCAGATGATTTTAAACGTTTGGCACATGTGATTCCTCTTGTTTAGAAAATAATATATCAAGGTCTGCGATGTTTAACATTTTAAGCAAATATTAGACTTACGTGGTTTGCTATACTTTTTCAAAACTAATTAAAATCTGAAATTTCTTAATCAAAATTACAGTATACAATACACCTTGACAGATAGTAATAAGAAAATACCTCAGCTTGGATATGTTACTGAACTCAGGATTTCCCAATCGTTTTTGTTGTTGTGACATTTGAGAATTGAATGTGTGATGTTGCCACCACGATAAAATAACGTGCAATTATTTAAGACTCGCGGCATTACGCAACCAAAAACTATTGCTTAATTATAGCCACCATAAAAAATGCCATAATAGAAGTTTTTGAGTTAGTTTGCATAAGTGTGTCTTTAAACCCACCACCACCCGACACAGCCAATTCTTAAGGTTGGTCACGTAAACAGAACGTGCCAATTCGTTACTAGTACAGCACGCCGGTGTGTTGGAGAGTAAACCCACAACATCTACAATTACAAACTCAAGTAAACAAGACTGAAGGTGTTCAAAGGAGATAGGAATTATGCCTCTTTTTATCATGGCACGTGTTACGTTGTCATTCGGGCTGAGCCAGTTTAAGAAAGCATCTGATGCCTGTCGTTAAAGAGGTGACAGAGCAGGGCCCGAGTTGAACAGGTGGCAACTTTTCCGCAATGATTTTGCCTGCAACAATGATCACGTGAATTTTCATCCGTTTTTAGCCTTGAACTGCGCTGATGAAAGGATGCAGGGTTGGTTGGCTTGCGATTGCAACTACCGCCATGCAATTCGATTCGAAGTCGTTTTGAAATGCGATTGGCTGAAATGAGGTCGTCATTGGCAACACGTCGGCAGAAAAAAAAATGGCTGCTAATTCCGTTTACGTGGGAAATCGTGCAAGATTATGTATTCGTTACAGTCGAATTAAGGTCTACTTATTTAAATACGTAAAAACTCAACATGTTCGTCAATAACACCGTGGCCTTAAAATGTTAAATATAGCAGCACGTAAATGGAGTATATATACATGTCGTATTTATATGCTTTGAAGTAGTAGCATTGCCCAAAATGTTGCCTATTCTATATTTGTACTCTTTAAAGCAGTGTTATTGACGAAAGAGTTCAGTTTTTGCTGTTTATGCTGGTGCACTACTGCCAACGCAGCATCATCAAATGTTATTAAGGTACTTAATTTTATATACAGCAATGTATTATTTTATTGATAAAGTGTTCCTATAGTGCCGCATAGTTTTGTTATATAGCGTGGGTAGGCCACAATTCCTTGCCTAGATTCCAAAGAACACAGGATGAGATGTTACTATCCTTTGTGCAAGCACTTCCAAGAGTTCATGAACAGTGAGCCTGGTGAAATTTGGGGAGCGCATCGTCAGTAGTGACCCTTTGGTTCCTAGGGTGTTTCGGCCTTTCATACTATACACCCTCCCCAAAGGCGGCCAGCGACAGGGTGATCAATCCTACGCTTGCGTCCCATTCCCAATTAGTCATAGGAGTTGCCTTGTTGTTGGTAGCCAACATCCCATGTTGCCTTGTTGATGAATTTCAGTTCAGCTCTTTAGCCAAGGGAATTTTGTAATTTTAATAACAATTAGTGTATTTAGAATCAGAATTTTGATTGTTAAACGGTCTTATTGGTTACTCAATATCTACTTCTAGGTAACTATTCGTCTGCCAAATGTACAAACTGTTACTCAATAAATATATCCAACGTGTCATTCTTATCATGCCCTGATATCAGTCTCTAACTCTTATTATCCACTCCATCTCTCAACCGGCCTCTGTATTTATGTGCTATGACGAAGAGCCATTCGCTGAAATATCGCCTGTTATATCTTTTTTCCTTGTAAGGCCACAGTGTCATTGACGAACGCGTTGAGTGTTTTTGTTATTTGTGTTTTTGCCCCATTGCCAATGCAGTGTCACTAAATAACTTATTTATCTCTGGGCTGGGGCACCGAGGAAAGACAGTCAGGTAGGTAGATACAATATTGGGCCTGTCCTCGCGTCTACTGAATTAATCATTATAATTATGGACTTAGCTTGGCTAGAATGGCTTAATAATGTGCAAACTGTTACAGTGAATACAAGAGCAATGCATTTATCACGTTTGACCCAAGCTTTTCTCAACATTTGGAGAATGCAGTAATAATTAGATGCAGTAGAGACGGCCAGCGGAATTGATTCGGTTATAACGAGCGGTTATGTGATTGAAGCTGCCCAGTTGCGAATCCTCGCGCAACCTTCACTCCCGTGGTTGCGAAGAGCGTGCTTGCCCATTCCCAAAGTACCTGCGGACATGGGACTCTCTACTCACTTCCGTTGGTTTGAGAAGTGTGAGTGATGCATTTGCAAATCTCAAATGAATCTCGAACTTCCGAGCAACTCTACCACGGTGCAGACGGGGTGCAGCGTTTGACTTGGGCGCTGCGGTGGCTAGGAGATGTTAACTCCCTTGCCTGGTGTCCAGGAGGTCGTGGGTTTGATCCTGACACCTGCTGTATATTTGGAGTTTGTATGTTCTCCCCGTAGCCACGTGGATTATTCTCCGGGTCCTCCGGTTTTTAAACCCTCCACATTGAAAATCAACGTGCGTTCAGAGTATTTGGCTGCTATACATTTCTACGTGATGGGCCACTTCCCTGAGCTATCATTTGTGACCAGGTTGCTTCTGATAAAAAGAGCTCAGCGGGCCTTACCTGGTAAACAAAGAATAGTTTTATTTTAACGTCACGTGAACGCAGCAGCGGCGGCAGCAGCAGACGCCGTGGAGGCAGTGAGTGAGAGAGCAAGAGGAGCAGAGGAGGCTTACTTTTGCAGGCCGAGAGCGCACTTAGCAGAGGGCACCAGAGAGGCGCAGCAGCAGCCGGAGCGTTTAGTCATGCCTGTGGAGGGTGAAGTTAGAGCTGGCAGCAGGGCAAAGGGGCTTGTTAGCAGCCGATCCGCAAGAGTGGCGCGAGGTCGCGGAGAGGAATGGATTGGGTGGGTGAGCGGAGTCGTCCGCTGGGAGCAGCGCCCCCGCTGACCCCCCCCCCCCTCCCCGGCACGTTGTCCGATTCACGCCGCTTGCACACAGTTCACTCCGTTGACCTGATCACCGCTACATGGCTCCACGGTGGCGGGATGTTAACTCCCCCACCTGGTATGCAGGAGGTCGTGGGTTATATTTTACTTTTTTTTTACATTTTACCAGGTAAGGCCCACACTAAGCAATGTAGCTCTTTTTCAGAAGAGACCTTGCCACAAATGATAGCCCAAAGAAGCGGCTTATCGTGTGGAAACTTGTAGTGGCCAAATACTCCAAGCGCGTGACGTTGATTCTAAATGTGGAGGGAAGAAACCGGAGGACCCGGAGAATAATCGACTCGAACATTCACACTCCAAATATACAGTAGGCGTCAGGGTCGGGATCAAACCCACAACCTCCTGTATACCAGGTGAGGGAGATAACATCTCGCCACTGTGGCGATCCATTCGATCCCAACCCTGACGCCTGCATATTTGGAGTGTTCGTGTTCTCCCCGTAGTCGAGTCAATTATTCTCCAAGTCGCCCGGTTTTTCCCTCTACATTTAGAACCATGCCTTTAGAGTATTTGGCTGCTAAAAATTTGCCACTTCGTTGAGCTATCATTTGTGGCCGGGTCGCTTCTAAAAAAAGAGCTATATAGCTCAGTGGGCATTACCTGGTAAAATAAAATAAAAAGTAAAACAGTTAAATGGCAGCGTGCAATTCAGTGATTAAATCACCCGAAATGTGCCCAACATTATCAGACCTCAGAAGCTGAGCAGGTTTAAGCCTGGCCAGTGCGTGCATAGGTGACCACCACGTGCGAAGGGCAGGTGCAGTAGGCGTAGCGGGCAGCAGAGGGCAGTGCAGAAAAAAAATCCACGTGGTGTTCTGTACCCCCCCCCCCACTCCACCTTCACTGACCAGCGTGTGGCAGTATGGTCAGTTAGCCCTCACGGACTGCAAGGTGTGGAGAGGCAGTGGATCATCCAGCAGTGGATTGACGGCGAAAGAGGCCAACGCGGACAGGCAGCTAACGGCGGCGCATGCCGTCACGCATCATCATTTAAAAAATCCGTGCGTGATACAATAACCCCACACGGCGCAGCTCGATGCACTGTGCTTTCAAATGACGTTCGTCCTTCGCACGTGGTTTTTGCCACCACACGCACTGCACTTTTACTGCAAGGTGAGATGCGCGTGACCTGTAGTACCTTTCCAGTGGTAAAAACGATGGCGTGCACTTATCCATAGCATTTACAACGGTGCTAAATGCCACGCAAAGCCCTGCGTTTATATACGCAGAATGGGAACGTACGGACACGCCGCAACATGTGTTTACAATTATTCGTTAGGAAAATGAAACACGCAAAATAGTTTACGCGATTAATCAGTTATACGGTTACGCAGTTACGCGGAGCCCAGTAGGCATGCTGCAATGACGCCAACAGCTGGATTGTGGTTTGAATCGTTGGATCTAACGTTTGCCAAATGTTCGCCAAAACGTTTGCACGTCCACTGAGTGTGCACTGAAGCGGGGTTGCACGTCTACCCGAAGGCAGTCACTTTTAGTGTGCATCCAGTGAAGTTTGTGACGAGCTTCGAGACTTGTTTTTGTTCTTTCAGAAAAAAACGCAGAGAGACAAGGGGACAAATGTAAGTCGCATTGCCGGAGTCTGCTTCCTTTGTTTCCTTTTCTTACGATTTAAACTATTTTTTTATTTTAGCAGGTAAGGCCCACTGAGCTGTACAGCTCTGTTTCGGACACGGTCTGGCCACAAATTATAGCCCGACGAAGTGGCTCATCACGTGGACATTCATAGCGGCCAAAGACTTGAAACGCGTGACGTTGATTCTAAATGTGGAGGAGGTCAAACGCGGAGGGCCCGGAGAAAATTTCACGCGAAGAGAGACATGCAAACTCCAAATATACAGCAGGCATCAGGGTCGGGATCGAACCCACGACCTCCTGTATACCAGGTGAAGGAGTTAACATCTCCTAACCACAGCTCCATCATCATGTTTCACCAACCCCAGATAAAGTCACCGGTTTACTAAGTGTGCTTTACACCGACTCTACCAACCACTGAGACATTCGAAATGTCATGAAAAAGTGTAAACTCAAAGATGTATTGCAGGAATTTTGTCGAGCAGCAGCTAATTTAGAATGCTCTTAAATGTGTCTAACACTTATAACCGCAGCCAGTCCCGAGTGAGCGAGTGAATAAGCGAGGGAATGATGTGAATTCTCATGACTTTTCTAGAAGGGCAAGAGCTCAAATTGATCAAAATATAGTCACGTGTATGAGTATATACTCATAAAATATCTGAGAACCAATGTCTTCGATATTGGCCTTGCTCCAAACATTGGAGAGTGGAAAATATTTTCAACTTTTTTTGCTATCAACCAAGGCCTAGAAAAGTTTGCATTCGCAGCTTTTCAAGAGTGCTGAATACAAACACGACAGCAAATATTGAAATCCTTGAACCAAACTTGCAGATTTTCCGCCCCCAATATTGGCGAAAAAAATTGTGTCTACGTTTTCACTGTTGAGCCTAGGCTTGCGAAAGTTCACACGTGAAGATGTTTCAAGGACGCTTAGTTAGCGTGCGATGGAATAGTTTCAACATCTCAATTTTTCGGCCACGTTTTGGAAGGGTGTTGATGCACAAGCATCGTGTGTCGTGACACACATGATGTATCATCCACAACCATGTGATCACATTTCAACCAATCACATTTCAGTATTATTTGCATGTATGCGTGAACGTACGTGGGCACTGCATGTCTACGCACGTGCGTTACATGTGCACGTGCGTTAGTACGTATAAACGTACATATAGTTGGGTACAACATGTGTACGTAGCGTGGACGTGGTGAAGCATGTGGTTAATTCACTGCAATTGGAGGGGGGGTTGGTGAATCACGCAGAGATTGCCATGTTAATGAGACCTGTCGAAGCTGCCTCGGTAAAAAAATGAATGACATTATTTTTATTATGAACCGAATATTTGGTTTCCAAGCCGAAACATTACTGTTTGTATCGCCAGCGTACTGTGTTTCAATCCATTGTGCTCAACCAAGATTTTTTTTTAAACATCCATACACCGTACAGACGTTTGCGAGGGCTAAGGATGTCAATACCAAGGGCTGTAATAATGGGGGGGGACCTCTACGACATACTGATGATCAGGTTTCATGCATGAAATGCCAAACCCTGTAAAGTTTGGAGCAAATCCTGAGCTACCGAGTCACTGACGCGTCCTTCCCTTCGAGTGCTTGCTCGCGAAAATGTGCTGACCGACGTGGAATTTTCTCCCACTCGAAGCTAAATTTGGTCGATAATTATTCACAGCTGGTTAGAGAATGCAGACTAAGACTTAACTTTGATTTACAAAATAATGATTGTGGTATTATTATTGGTTATCCAGCCATGAGGAGGCTGAGACGGAGCACTTTTGACTCCTGATCGGAAGTTTCACGAGTTCAACTCCCAGGGTTAACTCAGCCCATCATGTCTCTTGTGAAATTTTTTTAAGTCAGTACCACTTCTTGGTGAGTCAGCGGTGGTTGTTCTATGGGATATGATGGCTCTGGCATGACAATGTGGAAGTTCCTCCATTGGCTCGGCACCACGAATGCCCCATGCTCATTTGAGCCTCTCTATACACAACACGGTAATATGTGTGATCATCATAGCAATGAACCGTTGGGTCTCTGCCACAATTGCGAACGCCTTATTCAAGCTCCATGTAATCCGAGGCTCTGTAAACACGTGATTACGTGTGTCCGTGACAGGATTTGTTGACACTGTTACTCATGTTGTGTTATCAAGCACCGTTTATTGTTTATCCCGTTCACAGGAAGTCCTGGCGTGGGTTTCGGGTAAACAAATGAACAAGATGCAAAAAAACAAAAAATTATAATTTGTAATTTGTTTTTTTTTGCATCTTGTTCATTTGCACATTCCCACCCAGCAATGCCCTCTCGCTGCCGCCACTGCCGACGTCCTGGGCCGTGGCTGCACCACGAACTGCAATGTTTGTGCGAATCCATGTTACATACCTCTTGCGCGCATGCAAAATTCTTGGCCATATTTTAAGACGGAAGACTGTGGCTTTTGTCGCGGTGTTGGTAACTGCTTTTTCGCGAGTGTGTGCGGTGTCAACCTCAATGGCTGATTGTTAACAGCGCTTGCTTCCGCAGTCTATAGGCCCAAGAGGGGGAACTTTGTGCGTGAGCGTGTGGTGGTGGTGGTGTTGTGTGTTCCAGTTAACTCGACACACGAGCAGGTGAATTGCTGTTGGTATGCATCCGCCAAGGCCCTCACGGAACCTTCGGCAGTGGTGTGGCCTGCGTCACGCGCGCCTGGCACACCTTTGTTCTGCCCAAAGGAGATGGCGACCGATCCCACCACACCAGCTGGTCAGTTTAGGCTTCGTGTTGATCTTATTTCTGCATTGTGAATGGAGCTTGTCTGAGATTATTCTGGCACCTATGTTTGTCTTCCGAGCAAAGATGCAGAAACTTCGGTCGATTGATACGTGAAGCTTAACGACTGGGCCTCCTATAGGTTGATTTCGTCTACAATGAGGGTCTGGTGCAGTGCAGTCGTAAACATCAGCACTGGGCAATGCGTCGGCTATGCACGGTGTGGACACACCACATCCTGGTGTGCAGTGTCACACTTGGCTAGACGTTCTCTAACGGCGCTTGCAGCTGCAGCCTACCAGGATAATCCCACGGGACCTTTTTGTTCACGTGTACATTATGTTTACGACGGTGCCTATCTCTAAAAATAATCCCCAATTCATCCGCGAAGGCCACGCCGAGTCCACGGACTTTCATGAGCGAGGGTCCTGTGGCCACATTGGGTTTTTAGTTCACAGAGGTTTTCAGCCAACTCATGAGTTGTTTATAGCAGTGGGAGGAAACAGGATCACCCGGAGAAGAGCTATCGTTTGCGATAGCCAGGTCACCTCTGAAAAAGAGCTATACAAATTTCGATTTAAAGCTTTCGTGACTGCAGGGATTCATCTTCTTGGTTCTTTCGGTAAAGTCACGTAGAAGGGAAGTAATAAAATAATAAAATAAAACATAATAAGATAATTCTCACGACGTTTCGGCCACAACGCAAGCAGCCGTCCTCAGGTGAAGAAACAGGTCTGTCGGGAAGACAGTCTGAAGACTCTGTCTTCCCGACCTGAGGACGGCTGCTTGCGTTGTGGCCGAAACGTCGTGAGAATTATTTTATTATGTTTAATTTTTATTATTTTATAACTTCCCTTCTACGTGACTTTACCGAAAGAACCAAGAAGAAGAGCTATACAGCTCAGTGGGCCTGACCTGGTAAAATAAATACAAATTTGTTTAAACAGATTAGTTTGGGTCGCAGGGAGCGAACAAACACACGAAGGTCCGTGTCACCATCCCCGTTAAAGCAGAGGTGTCGTACTTCCAAGCCAGCGCCTCCAGCCTCTCTGTTCACTGCAGAAGCCGAGAGAGCCATGCTGACCTCGCATGCAAAACGACGAACACGATGAACCTCACACCCCCCGGCCTGCTCGCCCCCCCCCCCCTGGGATAAAAATTTCCAGGCGTCTTGCGAGGACGCCGTGCCACCGTTTGGTTCCGGGCAGGAAAAATATCCAGAGGAAGACCGCCCTTACCGCGAAGGAGCACGCGCTGGCTTGGCTCGGATGTGAGTGGAAAAGGGTTATTGTTGGTGTTGGTGTCATCATTATAATCGTAACAACGGCCAAGCGGGCCGGACCCATGTCATACCGGAATCGATACGGGCTAAGTCTTGTTCCCATGAACCACACGGCCTCACCCCCCTCGGGGTTCCACCCCCTCCTTCCGTCCCCCCCCCCCCCCCGTCCCCCCACTTCTCCCTCGGCGATTGTGGATGTGCCGGGAGGGTGGCCGCATGGTTGTGGACGTGAGGAATCCGAAAGCCTCTCGCGCTGCTCGGAGGAAGGGGGGGGGGGGAGAAGGAGCCTTTGCGGCGGTGAGGAAGAGAAACGTGGATCGTGAAGTGGAGGGGGTTAGAAACAAATGGGTGATGTGCACTGTTACGTGGAGATGGAGAGCGAGAGAAAATGGAGGAGAACAAACACATTAATAAGTTAAAAGAAGAGCAGCGGCAGAAAGGTGACCACTCAACACAGCTTTATTCCAACAGAACCTCAGTGTACAAGAGAAATAAAACATCAACGCACGGCGACATGGTGTTCACAGTTGTTTAGAAATGACAAGACGGCTCAGATTATTTGTTAATCGCAGTGCAGAGAGAGGGGGAGGGGGGAGCATGGAGACTGAGCAGAAACCGTTTGTCAGTCAGAATCTCGCCGGACCTCACTGCAGCACCTTAGACGGCTTAAAGGTCACGACCCCGACCGTGGATCGAGGAGGCCTACGTCAAATCGCTGTACTCCTCAATTAAAGGTTCACCGAAATTCACCACCGAGTTGCCTCCCAGTGGATGTTATGAACTGAGCTCCGTGATGGTGCCAATCAGCTACGGAAGGCCGGATATTTCTCCGAAAGAAAAGACGCCCCAAGCTTTGTGCTACCGTTTTTTTGACTCAATCGGTCGTTTAAAAAAGGAATTTGTATTAATTTATTTTTAAATGAAAAAACGTAAATTCTCGAACGGAGCCGAACTTATTTTTTTGATTTCCGCGTGCACGTTGAACTTCTTTTGCACCCTACGTGGCCAACCGTGCTGATCGGCGGTGCCGAGGAAGGACAGCGAGCGCGATGTTGCGGGCGGCTGGGCTGATGGAAAGCAGTGGCCCTGACAGAGCCGAGGAGAGAGTCAAGTCTGAGTGAAGCACGTTCTGCTTCGGAAGCCACGGGCATTGCTCGTGGCAGCGTTATTTATAGAAAATTCCCCCCAGGAAAGATTCACTGAGTCTCAAAGCTTTTGTTCAGGATAGTCCTAACAGCGTTGGCATTTGTGTCCAGTGCCGATTACAGAAAGTTCTTGACTGGTTTATATTCAACAATGTACACGTAAAATATTAAGTTGAATTTCTTATTTTATTGCAAACGTTGGCCGAATGTGCTATGCACAGCAAAGGACACAAACCGACTCGGGATGACAGCCCATTTGATTTGCCATCACTAAAACCTCTCCGCATTTGAGTTCAGGATTTCAGCCACTAGCTCAGCCGTAACCTTACACCAGCCCAGCGTAAAGCTAACCTCACGAATTTAACCCAGAAGTGCCTAAGGTACGGTTAGCCGGAACCTTGGGAAAGAATCCCGGAATACCCACTCAAATTTTGGATCGACAGAGCATCTGAATGCCACCGTATCTCTACGCGCAGCGGTTGCTGGTAAACAGTCCAATTCGGATAAAATACAAAACTTAGCACCCGCGAGCCACTCAGGTCATCATACGGATGGACTGGCTCCCGCCATAGGAATGTGAAAGTTCCACCTTCGGCTCAGGGCCCGCCCTTGCCCTCTATCTAAACTAGACTATTTTTTTTATTTTATTTTACTCTGTTAGGCCCCACTGAGCTATCCGACTTGATGCACCCACCCACGTGGCCTCGGCAGATTCGTCGAGTTTGATATTCTGGGAGCTGAACGAGACGTAGCCACGACCACGCTCGTGTACCACGCCAGTGCTGCACTAGGATTAGGCGAGTCCGACAAGAGTAACAGAAGCAGCAGCAGCAGAGCAGAAAGGGGGGTGGGGGAGGGTACGATGCGGTTGGGGGGCATTCCAGACGGCCCCCTGCCCAAGCCGTCCCCCCCCCCCCACACCGTCCACCCACGAGCACACGAGCACGCGAACGAGCGAGCGAGCGCGCCCGACGGCGCAAGCGACCCACGGGCAGAATTACAAGCGTCGTCCGAGCCGGCGTTAGTCACGAAATCCTCAACAAGGCACCAACCGCGCGTGCAATGCAACGGCTGCGCTAGCCGCAAACGTCGCGCAGTTCGCAGGCCAGATGCGCGCGGCACCGCAGCAGCAAATCTCACCAAGTTGAGTGGGCGCGCGTGCGTGGGACTGGTGCGTGGGTGCGTGCGTGGGTGCGTGCGTGTGCGTGCGTGCGGCCGCTGCTGCTACCCGTGATGAGCGACATTCTTGTTGGCCCATCGCGGGCCGAGATGCGACACCGTGGGCTGAACGGCGGCTCGGATGGCTCGCGCCCCGCGCTCGCGGCCACAAAGCGACGGGAGTGGGAGTGCAATGCCCGGTGAGGGTGCAAGCTGAGCCCGCCGTGAGTTTCGAGCGAAGTGAAACGCTCCGTGCGAAGTCGCCAGCGATTGTGCGATTAAGGTGCGACTGGGAACCCCCTCCCCGTCATAGCAACGTGGAATTTCCGTAGCTGATTTCAGGACAGGCAATGAAGATGAGCACCATGTACACGGCATTCAAAAGTGTACATACACAGTACCGTATACTGTATAAGCAAGGGAAACAAACTTGCTAGAGCATAAACAGTGTGTATGTGCTACACTGACATACATACACACGTGCATATCCTGTACACATAAAAGATAGTTTCAAAAAGGTGTTGCGCCAAGTCTTCAAATCTTAAAATAATAAAATTCCACGTCATTAAAGATCCACTAATGACATTCCAAGGATCTACATCACACAAGATCTAAAAAAAAATACTTTTGTAAAATCCAGAAACGAGCAATATATTCCTCATCAATGACGATTGCCCGATGGATAACCCAGCTTACACCACGGGAACATGGAATTTCCACGGCTTGTTCAGGGCCTCTGACAGAGAAGCCACGTGCTCACGCGAGCAGATCCTATTATCCACGGGAGTCACCCGCGGACTTTACTCCTCTTATCCGCGGGCAAACATTCGTGGGAAATAGGCGTCGCAGATTCACAGATTATCCCACTTCATAACTTTATAATGAGAGGAAAGCCGGTTTCATTGACTCAGCACCGACGAGTGACGCCTTAATCGATCGGGGTTCCCCGAGCCGAATTCCACATTCACATGGCGGGAGCCAGTACCTCTGGAGGTTAACCGCTTTCGGTTTTGCCCACAAAGAGGGGCTCTCGCGTGATTGGGAGAACGATGACTTGGGTTTGACCTCGTGACCTTAAAATTGTTTCCTCAAACCACAGCACTGTCCAGGCAGTTAAATAGCTGAATAATATCTAAGTGTAAATTTAACAAAACAAAGTAACTTTATTTGACGAAGGAAAAACCCCGAGTCTCAGAGGAGGCTCCTGCATTGGGATGTTTGGCCAATTCTTGAATTTGTATCGCACAATAAAGGCACGTGGAGTGCCGAGAGAAAATCCGCGCACACAAGAGAAGAGCGTTGTTCGTACGACACACCAACAGGTCAGCAACCTACTCGCTGTACTGCCTACGAGAGCCACCTCTCGTCTTCCTGCAGGCGAAAGTCTCGCACATGCGACGGTTCCATCTGTGTGCAATCCCCCCCCCCCCCGCCCCCAAATTCTAGTCACTGGGCTGTGGGCATTGTGCCACCACGTTATAAATATGGAAATGCTGCACGATGCCACACGTTTAAAACACCTGTCACGTTTAAAGTTTGACAATGCAGCGTGTTGGTGTTGCAAAGTAATGGTGCTTTGACTACGTGCTCTTACAACTGATACCCAGATTTTTTTTCTACACGTGGAGATAAACACATGCTCACGTATGCAATGGTGGAGCCAGGATTTTCAGGTAGGGGGGGCAACCCCTCCAGCAATGAAAAATGATAGAGGAGTTGCGAGTAAGTAAGGACTTGTCGCTTGCTTTTTATTTGACGCGTGTGCGGCGATGGCGCAGCCATCGATCGAGGGTCGAATTCGAACCGCGTTGTGTGATCGGCATCGCGCTCGCTGAAGCTGTGTGATGCCTTCAGGGAAGTCGTGTGGACTGTATACGCAACTGCGCACAATTCTGAGTCACTTATAACTGCTTTGTCGTTACTCATTGCCAATTATGGACTCAGACTATTGTCCTATCATCTCATAGAGTCCCTGGCACGTAATAATATGCGACACAGTGGCAGTGGGGGTCGCAAAATTCCGATTTATTACTAATAAACCCCAATGATCCGATCGAAATTAGGGATTTCGATCGGATCATTGGGGGGGGGGCACGTGCCACCCCCCCCCCCCATTGGCTCCACCAGTGCACGTATGTACATATGGTCAATATAGGTGTGCATACGTATGCACATGTGTGCACGCATGTAACCGCACACGGCGTTGAGCACACAGAGAATACAAGGTGCTGTCATGATGTATTATCAACCCCAACATTGTGTTTCACTCTTCCTGCTGCACACAAGTGTATACAGACAGATTCTGTGCAAGTGTCTACACATATTCTTGTGTACACACGTGTGTATGTGTCTGTGTGCACACGTGTGTGTACTTTATACATACATACCCCGCGTATACACGTACACATATGTACAAATATGCGTACGTTGTAATACGCGATATAAAATCAAATGGAGTCGAAAAATAGCGGGCAACCACACAAAATGGCGACTTCCAACGTGGCAGCACGAAGCGGAAAACAGCGACGGCCTCTGGGTGAGGCCGCCGTGCTTGCCGCCGCGCGCGCGTCTGAGTCGTGAGGGAGACAGAGAAAAACACCCCCCCCCCCCCCCCCCGGAAGATGACACTACAGAACTACTTCCAGAGTTGATTCCAACGGCCATCTCGAAGCTCCACACTCTATGGTCCGACTCCATATGCCATAATAATATAATAACAATAATAATAACAACCATAATAACAATAATAATAACAATAATTACCATTATAATATAGATTTGAAGTTTTCGTGACTGCAGGGATCCATACTCTTTGGTTTTTTTCGGTAAAGTCACGTGGGTAGAAATAAAATAAATTAGATCTCGACGTTTCGGGCACAACACAAGCGTCCGTCATCAAGTGGTACCACTTCAGCAATTGTTTCTTGCTGTGGTTGTCCCACCTGATGACGGATGCTTGTGTTGCGCCCGAAACGTCGTGATTGTATTTATTTTATTTTATGCCTACGTGACTTTACCGAAAGAACCATAGAGCATGAACCATTATAATAACCGTAAAAATAACCATAATAATAATCGTAATAATAACCATAGCAACAACTTCCACTTGCAGTGCGCCGCCAGACAGGATTCGTTCGCTCGGGAGGCGCAAGGAACCGCTGACGAGTGAGAAAGCAGCAGGCAGGCGGTGAGCCGGCACCAGCAGTTCCCCAAGCTTTACAGTCCTCTCTCTATATATATTTAAGATGGTTTTTTTAAATCAATGAGTGTTTATACATGTGGGAGGAAACCGGAGCACCCGGAAGAATGCGAATAGTGTGAGGGAGCAACGCTCTATCCCACACAGACGGAACAGATGGGAGTCCTCATTTTTGCTGTGCCGCCTTCTCCTGGCGTTTCACAACATTCGTGCGACCCACCAACCCTCGCTGCCTCCAATCTGCTGAATTACAGGCCACATGCGTAGCTATCGCCGATTGTATAATGCTTACGTACAATACTGTGTTTCTGTAATCCAATTATGGCAGATATTAGTACTCAGATTTGTGAAATAAGAAAAAATTCAGATTATTTCTTAAGATTACTTTAGTTTCAGAAAAAAACTATTGGGTCTATAATCAAACGGAGGAATCCATTGCGTTAAATCAGCGTGGTCTTTACTTTGCCTGTGTGGATTAATTTCATATTGTGTCTTTTGTCAGAGTATGAATTACCTTTTTTTCATAACGTTTTGATTGAGTGATACTGCCAAGTCTACTTTGTCTTTAGTATTCTGGAGGCCAGTGAAATATTGCTTTCTGCAACTGAGCACTGTAGACCATTACATTGCCTTCAAATCAATGCGCAAGTTCAAAACACCTCGCCACTGCTGCCATCAACATTGCCCGATAGTAGAAGAATCAGAGGGTCGTGAGCTCATCTCCTTGTCACAGCTCTTCTCGGTCTTTCATCCTCTCGGGATCATGATGTCACAATAGATCATGATGTCACAATAGATCATGATGTCACAATGGCCATATAGGAGGTCGTCTGGTCGTGGGTTCGATCCTGACCCTGACGCCTGCTGTATATTTAGAGTTTGCGTGTCTCTCTCTCTCTCCCCGTGGCCGCGTGAATTTTTCTCTGGGGCCTCCGGTTTTTTTCCTCCACGTTTAGAATCAACATCACGCGTTTAGAGTGTTTCACCGCTATACATTTCCACGCAATAAGCCACTTTGTTGAGCTATCATTTGTGGCCAGGTCGCTTCTGAAAAAGAGCTGTTATAGTTCAGTGCGCATTACCTGGTAATATAACAAAATCGTTTTATTTAGTTTTTTTTTCAAAGCCGAGTCACAGATAGTCTCGATCCTTTGTCCTTCCAGGGTACGTAACATAAGTACAGATTGTGGGGCATCTATAGTGGCTCTCCTATGGAGAGGCTGCCTCCCACCATAGGAATGTGGAATTTCCACCACTGCGACGGAGATGAGAACCGTCCCTGGCTTTCACAACAGACTCATATACCGTTCTGTATCGGGATCAATTGAAATATATCACTCGCCTGGGCCGGGAATCGAACCCTGGTTAATAATGCGCTGGTGCAAGGCACCACCTTGGTAGTGGCCTTCCTTCAGAGGGCACGGACGCAGAGAGACGGTAGGCCGAGCGATTTGACTGACACGGTTGGAGAAAACATCGTGTGTCGTAATGTTTTTCTCTGTTCCACTCTCTTTGTAAGTTTGGACAGAAACAATTTCAACACGTTACGGTTTTCCATCAGCCGACATTGGGGAGGGTGAAAATAAAATAAAATAAACTGCAGCCGTTATGTTTCATAATAATCATCATAATAATTTAGAATTTGTAACGCACACACCGTTCTCACTCACTCCCAGAGAGAGATTCGGAGGCTCAGGAAGCCACAGATGAGCCGCAAGGCAACCAGAACTGGCATCGGCATTTGCCCAAGCTCTGCCGTCCTACATTGTGGATGCTTTGCCGACTCCATTCACGAGCGTTCATGCCCTCATTGATGACGTTAAGAAGAAGGCGAGAGTCTTTAATTTATTCTAGAGAGCCTGACACACAACGTGATACAGTTCTCAGGAGGGCCCTGCGTTTGGATAAGGAGGAACTAATACTGCATTCGAGATTTTATATCCCCGACTGCCATTCACACTCCGTCACGATCTCCGAAAACTGGGAGTCTCACAGCGCATGGACCATTGCTTGATCCACCAATACCGCAGTCAAACAGCTGGATTACAGGACTAAGTACAGGTAAAGAACACATCAAAGTCGGTTTAGTGTCACCTAAGGGCAGTGCCTCGCTGTCCCCACAGTGGCCACGGAGGGCTTGTCCATACAAACTCCAGGGGCACCAGGCAACACTAGGCAATGATGGCCAGACTGCACCGATGATTCCTACTAAGGACGAAACCGGTATATACAATTGTCTCGCTGTCCTGCTGCCGTCTATCGCAATGTGGCCGCTCTGTTGAGTTGGTGGTCGAAAGCGAGGCTGTGCGCTTCTACACGAGCGCTTCCAGCGATGTCACGCGACATGCAAAGCATGATGGGAGCACCGCTCCCACGTGCACAACTACAGGGAGCTATGAGAATGAGTACTGCGGGTTTACAGGCATGCGCCACTCCACCCAGTCACTCCACCACGTCAACGGTTATTTACAAAGTCTGCTTCGTGAATTTCTTAAATGAAAACTGAGAACGAAGTTTTTTTAATTGATGCCATCACTCCGAGCTACCATCCTCGAACAGCAAAATAATGAATGTGAAATGAAGGCAACTAACCAGCTTGAACCCACAGAGCTTGCATTAATGGAGGTCAGCAAACTGAAAGGTTCAGCGCGTGATTAAACATTCTGGATTCCACAGGACGTCTCTGCATCTTAATCTGCGCTATTTTAACGTACACATGATCCGCAGCAGTTTCTCGCACAAATCATCTTCTGGAGAAAGCTATAACGGTTTGTAAAACGAGATGATAATATCTTAGCTTGTGATGCACTGCTACGCAATATTCTCGCACTCCAGAAGAGAGAGGGGACGACTCAGAGGCACGAGGAGGAAGAACCACAGACAAGCGGGAATACAACAGCCAGGCAGTGAGCCGGCACCGATAATTTCCCAAGCTCTGCAGTCCCTTATATATGAAGATGTTTTCAGCCAATGAATTCGTTTTTTTCCTAGTATGTGGGAGCAAACTACACGTGCCAGGGCGGCAACACTCGATCCCATGCAGACTAATTAGCTGAAGCCCGCGTTGTTGCTGTACTGCCTTCTGGCGAGCCAGGGGTATGGTACGCGCCTCGACGCACAGGCACGGGGCGGAGAGTCTCACAACATTCGTGCGATCCACCGTCCCCCGCCTGGACAGTTGCTGGGTTACAGGCCGCGTGTGTGTGTGTGTGTAGCCGCCACCTGCCCGGCAATGCAAGCGAAGAGGAAACTCGCGTTCGTGCGATTGACGCAATTTGTCACCGGTGTCAAGCGTGATGCCACAAATTCGGAGATACCGGTCGAGTGCGTGTAGCATTCTCAACGATGGATAACGTGTGCGTGCTTTACTAAGGGAAAGTGACGATGTTAGTAATCAACTGGAATACACGCGTCCCCTTCGACACCGCTTGCAAAAATCCGCTGAGCATTCGGAAGCGGCATTTTAACCAAAATTAATTTGCGAATCGCTAAAGCGGGCCACTCGCTATATATTATTTACAGAGTAATTTAGTCGACACGTTCACTTTTGTTATTAAATGGGTGCTTGCAATTCTGGTCTGACACTGGTGGGTGAGACTGGGCCCTCAAGAAGGCTGTCTCTGGTGTAGGCCAATGAGTTTAAAAGACAATTCCGTATATCATCAGAGCGTGTTAGTGTTTTCATGTTCACTACAAGCACTGCGTGTGGTTAATGCACTAACGTGATTCCTTGCAAAAGGTTTCTATTTGGTTCTAGATTTGAAGCTTTCGTGACTGCAAGGATTCATATTCTTAGGGGTTTTTGTTTTTTGGTAAAGTCACGTAGGTAAAAAAATGTAATTAATAAAAGTTAAATAAAAATAAAATAAAATAAAAAATCACGACGTTTCGGAGGCAACACAAGCTTCCGTCTTCAGGTGGAACCGTCACAGCTGAAACATCTATCGTGCTGCGACGGTTCCACCTGAAGACGGAAGCTTGTGTTGCCTCCGAAACGTCGTGATTTTTTATTTTATTTTTTATTCTGTTTGGTGTTTGCACATCTTAACACATCCCCTGTTTTAATGCCAGAAAGGGTAAAACCTATTCTTATTTTTTCATACTTAAAACTGTTATTCGCCACATTTATAACAGTACGGCTGCACCAACCGCTCACTAAATTTGGCTACGCGGAGTGATTTGCGAACGCGGCGCTTTAGAACGGCGCGTTTCATCAACGGGCGTTTCCCAAAGGAACGGTCATTGACATTAACTTTGTAAAGCGCATAAGTTATAACAATAAAAGCACAGGAGTTATGACAATAAAATGCCAGAAATTGTAACAATTAAAGTCCAGAATTTGTAACAATAAAAATACAGAAGTTTGAACAATAAAAGTTTCGAAATTGTAACAATAACAGTTCAGAAATTATAAGAAAAGTTTCGAAATTCAAACAATAAAAGTTCAGAAGTTATAACAATTAAAGCCCACGCTTTGGATGCAATTTAGCACTTGAATGAAGATGCCTGGAGAACAACGAAACTGTTGACAACACAGGATCGCATTTATTTATTTATTCCTTTCTTCCGGATGTGAGCGGCGGCAATGATCGACCATTTATTGACGCAACCCGAGGTGGTCAATGAAGGTGACTTGGAGGAGGTGGCAAAGCCAATTGCTGTTTTGGAACAACCTCGCAATCCTCACTTTACTCTGCAGATCTTCCTTCAAAAACAAATTTGCTGACGCGGAACATTCGTGCCAGATTTTCAGAATGTGATTTGTAACTCCCAAGCTCGCACCTTGTACCAATAGTTCAAATGTGATCAAGGGACTCCGTGTTGTCTTGTTGTCGGTGGTGAAGCGGTTAGCACGCTGCGCTACGAACCTGGCGACCCGGGTTCGATTCCCGCTCATGGCCAACACCAAGTGTGACGATTATCCGAATCCGTCCTGGGCCTCCTCTAGGTCGACTCGGCCTCAAATGCGTACCTGGTGCGGTGTGTAGCAAACATCGCCACTGGGGAGACAAAGGCGGCCGGGCGTGGTGTTGACCACCTACCCCCTCCTGTGTCGTGCTCGCTAACAGCACTTGCCCCAACAGTGTGTTACAGGCTATACGGGGGATCTTTGTCTAGAACTGCTGTTGTTGTTTCGCTACCTTTGCTCAAGCTGGCATTGAAAGATCGTCAGGAATGTATGTACTGATCATGAACCGCAAGAGCATCAAACTAAGTTTACGTCATTCCACGGAGTCCCCCTCTACTCACAGGTGCCCTTGTCGATGGCCATTCATCCACCGTCGATTGCACCTTACCCACGGTGCGCTTAATGAGAATTTGACCTCGGCACCTTTGGGCTCTTCCAACCGAGATGCCGGGAGACAGAAAAAAATAAAAATAAATTATAGTCCGGCTTCCTGCATCAGAACTCGTTGGCCAAGTTTAGATGCAGCAGCCAGAGGGGGGGGGCCATGCTCAACCCCCCCCCCCGCCCCGCGTCTCCCTCGCAGGTTCTCGTTTGCGTCGA
This sequence comes from Lethenteron reissneri, assembly GCF_015708825.2. Taxonomy (NCBI): domain Eukaryota; kingdom Metazoa; phylum Chordata; class Hyperoartia; order Petromyzontiformes; family Petromyzontidae; genus Lethenteron; species Lethenteron reissneri. The sequence continues at coordinate 9,347,728 of NC_083782.1, forward strand.
TCCATTTGCTGGTTCGGTCATCTCATGCACCGTGCGCTAATCGCTCGTCACTCCATCCTCTTGTCTGTCTCTCTCTCTCCGCCCTTTCATCACAATAAAGGCTCTGAAATTATAGCTCGGCACTCTTCTCTCTCGATCTCTCTCTATCCTTGTCTCTCGATTATCATGTCCGTCTATCTCTCTTGCTCTGTTCTCTTGCGTCCTCTCTTCATCTGATGCCCTCTCCTGCCTCTCATCAGAGCTCGGGTTTGGTACCGGACGCCGCTCTTCCCCGTAGCCCGGTGCTGGGTTTTTTCTCCTGCTAGCTTTGTTGAAAATGTAAATAAAAATAACACATTCAACGCGAATTGTACTGTTCTCTTTGGGGCCATCATATATACTAGTCACGGTAAACAACGCGGCCTTCTATAATAGAGAACATAAACATGCAATAATTACAAATTATAGCACCACCGTAAAAATGTTCTTGTGTAAAAACCGCGACATACTGTGACCAATTGCAAACGGTAATGCCATCGTGCCATTTAATTATTTACGAAATACATGTGTGTGCATCTACATATATACGGTATTTTTGTATATACAACTACTGCCACAATATATGACCATAATAGTGGAAGTAAAGAAAATTTGTGTAAATTTAATTGCAAGCAATTATGGCAAAATGGGCAGAAATTAAGCATGGCGATAATTTACGTTAAAACAAAGCATCATGGGGCATTATACCTCTAGCAAATACATAGCCTCCAGCTAATTGCAATTTAGCGTTCAAGATATTACGGCAATAAGGCGTTCCTTCAAATTAAATTAAGATGCAAACGAAATAAATACGACTGCTAAGAATATTTAAAACACTGGAGGCAATGCAGCGGAACATGCCGTTGTAAGAAATCAGAGTTGTCGTTGCGACTAAAATAACGCAACCGCGTTTTTAACACGGAGGCTTTCGTGACCGATGTTAAGATTGACAGTTGATTTTTTTTGGGGTCAGGTTGCAGGGAGTGACGTGTGTGTCGTACACCCTCCTCCATCTGACGCGGCCAATCAATCAGAGTTGCCACGTGACGAACAAACGTGCCGCTGTTTTAGTGGTTCAGCGCATCGGCGCGTTGGCACAGCGATCACCGTTGCGGATTGTTCCACGTGTGCGTGGACTGCTCTCTCAAGCAACGCATCGGCGGTGCTGCTGCTGACGCAGTGATAAAAGTGGGCATGTTTGTCGATCACGTGACAACTTTATTCGTTGGCTGCGTCGGGTGGAGCAGGGTGCATGACGCAACATTTGACCTACGCGATGATCTGACCCCAAAGAATATAAACTCTGAAACTTGTACGTCCAGAGGTATGGCAAGTTGTAATAAAATGCGTATTTAGTAAAAAAAAAACGTTTGAAAATATAAAATCAACATGACGGTTGCAAAAGCATTTTATTTTTAAAATCTTGTTAATAAAAAAATAAGATTTAAAAGTTGTGTTCAGATAAAAATAGCGATAATAATACCTTTAAAACTCTAAGTAACTTTAAACATATATTTTTTTACATTCCACGTTAGTATGTTATCAGGCAATATTTTGGAAAATCCATAATTCAACGATGTAACGTGTATTACCCCCATACATCTTCTTGGTTCTTTCGGTAAAGTCACGTAGAAGGGAAGTAATAAAATAATAAAAATAAAACATAATAAAACAATTCTCACGACGTTTCGGCCACAACGCAAGCAGCCGTCCTCAGGTGAAAACCAGGTCCGTCGAGGCGACAGAGTCTGAATGAAACAGCACACGAGCTTGGAGCATATATATAAGCTGGGCGCATTGACAAAGGAATTTGCATATCAAAAGGAATTTAGCATATTTATGGGAAATGCAGGAATGTGATTAGTACTGCATATGCATGTGCATTATGCAGGATTAACAGCATCAAAGGGAGCTGCAGTTACTGCTGCTGCAGCAGTTGCTGCTGCTGCAGTTTCTGCTGCTGCTGCAGTTTCTGCTGCTGCTGCAGTTGCTGCTGCTGCTGCAGTTGCTGCTGCTGCTGCACTTGCTGCTGCTGCACTTGCTGCTGCTGCTGCAGTTGCTGTGTATCATACACATTAGGGTGGGTAGAATAATACATAGTGTTATATTAAAATGGATAAGGCAGCAACTGCAGCAGCAGCAGCAAGTGCAGCAGCAGCAGCAACTGCAGCAGCAGCAGCAACTGCAGCAGCAGCAGAAACTGCAGCAGCAGCAGAAACTGCAGCAGCAGCAACTGCTGCAGCAGCAGTAACTGCAGCTCCCTTTGATGCTGTTAATCCTGCATAATGCACATGCATATGCAGTACTAATCACATTCCTGCATTTCCCATAAATATGCTAAATTCCTTTTGATATGCAAATTCCTTTGTCAATGCGCCCAGCTTATATATATGCTCCAAGCTCGTGTGCTGTTTCATTCAGACTCTGTCGCCTCGACGGACCTGGTTTTCACCTGAGGACGGCTGCTTGCGTTGTGGCCGAAACGTCGTGAGAATTGTTTTATTATGTTTTATTTTTATTATTTTATTACTTCCCTTCTACGTGACTTTACCGAAAGAACCAAGAAGATGAATCCCTGCAGTCACGAAAGCTTTAAATCGAAAAATATACCCCCATACAGTTTCATTATTATGTGTCATTACAATTCAACATTGCCAATGCTTATGCAATAACAGTGTGAACCTTCTATTCCATTTAGTAACAGCTTTTCTGGGAATACATTGAAACTAAATGGGTTTTTAGTCAACCATAAAATGAAAACAATCCAAAATCTAAAATAAATATGTTAAAATCAGTTTAAAAATAACAAAGCCATTCGAACCTCCCAATAATTTGAATGCAAAAAAAGAAACAAAGTCAGGAAAAGCAAATGTGCAGATTTTTGTGATATGGCTACGCATCGGTTCTCAACCAATTCGCTCAAATACACCCCAAGTGGTGACCGTGAGCAAGCAATTGCAGGGCTGCACCTTCGCTCGCAAACGACCGCACACACTGCCGAAAACAGAGCCCAAGCTGGCATGCAACAGTGCAAGGATAAACCATTGCAGCAGCAGCAACAACAACAACCTACCTACCTACTGGCAATACGTATTGATGCGTGCATTTACACATTCACACGGTGACGGAGTGCACGGTGGCATCTGCTGCCCTCCCTCTGAACACGATTTGTCTGCTGTCCTGGAGGGGAGGGGGAGATTTTTGTTTGTCTTTGTGACCGTCAAGTCCGTCGGCGTTTCAAATTACAACAAGAATAAATAATTACGGGTGCATGAAAATCACCGTCGGCTCGTACGTGTGGGTAAAATAAATCGAGAGAATTCTAAATGTCTCCACGCTCAAATGTAGGGTACAGCAGTGCTCATTCCCTTTGCTGGCCTTGAGGCGGGCAGTGGCAATTCCACGTTACTGTGACGAGGGGGGCCGCTGCTTCCACAGGATGACGAGTGTTGTGGCCGAAACGTCGTGAGAATTGTATTTTATTATGTTTTATTTTTATTATTTCCATTCTACGTGACTTTATCGAAAGAACCAAGAAGATGATAAACTACTTCGTCGAACTATGATTTGTGGCCAGGTCACGTCTGAAAAAAGAGCTGCTTCGCTCAGTGGGGCCTGACCTGGCAAAATTAAAAAAGTCATTAGTTTCTACTTTCAAAAGTTAAATACCGTAATCCTTTCAAGATTCAACAAAATAAATGTAATGCAGACACGTTATTACAAATGTACAAAAAGGGTGCCTCCCTCAACACCAAGTAAATAGATATCTTTAAAAAAGAAAACATTGATGGTCACTACCATGAAGATAAACAATAAATACTTATCCGCAGTTAAATCATCCTTAAACAATAAATAACCGATTATTCTCAAAGGTCTCACTGAGTCTCAACTGTTCCTTTAGAAGAGGGTCCTGCCTGGGATGTTTGGCCGCTTGCTTATTGAGGATGGCTTTGTGTGTTGGAGGCAAACGGAGTGTCCGGAGAAAACCCAAAGCCTAGGACGGCATTCGTCGAATTAAGTCAACAACTATAACAATAACCCAGCTTAAATATACGCTGCCAAGCTTGGTGGTGTTCATTCAGACGCTGTCTTTTCCGACAGACATGTTCTTCACCTGAGGACGGCTGCTTGCGTTGTGGCCGAAACGTCGTGAGAATTGTATTTTATTATGTTTTATTTTTATTATTTTATTATTTCCCTTCTACGTGACTTTACCGAAAGAACCAAGAAAAAGAACAATAGCAATTTTGATTTAAAGCTTCTTTCGTGACTGCAGGGATTCATATTCTTGGTTATTTCGGTAAAGTCACGTAGAAGGGAAACAATAAAATAATAATAACAATAGCAATGCAAAAATAACCGAAAGAGGCCCGTCTTGCTGCACTATCGTTGGCAGGTTACCAGACGTGTGGGATACAATGCTTGCTCCGACAACCAGTGATCCAACACATCACAAACGGAAAGGTGCGCAGCCAATTAGCGAAGGTTCAAGGGGTGATGTGTTGGAGATTACAATGAAATGCTGGGAACAAAATATTTTTTTTAGCGTGGTTACTGTTTTAAATTGTGTCATCATATTTTTCTCTGAACGTAACATCTCTGCACCGTGTGTGTAGACTGGTGATACTGTGAATTGTGGGTAACGGCAGTGCATCTCGGTGAAGTCGGTGCGAGGTGACGCAGTGTGGGTTACGACACGACCTTGCTACGGGGAAAACACGAGCAGCCGATCGAACTGTGCACACCACGATGCCGTTCACAGCCAAGCACGACCACGTCACGTGAAATTATTCAATGCGTCGCTCACAAAATCAAACGATTAACGCCGCACATCCTTGGCCTGCGATTCGGCATTGTTCGTCGTTCAACAAATATAATTTCCACAGTTTTTGCTCGCGTCACGTACAAACTAACGCAGCGATGCGCTCTGGCGTTGCTTGGCGGTCAGTCTGCTCACATGATGGTCCATTCACGAGGAACTGGATGATGGCCTCCCCGCGCCGTGCGGGTCGTGGGAGTTGTTTCACCGTACCTCACCATGCCGGTCAATGCGTGCACCAAATCCCGCATGTAAGGACCGATCGATTACGATTTGTGCATGTTTTTTCCCATGAATGATTTTTTTAATATATCTACTGTAAATATAGATTCATGCCAGTGCGTAGTCTGCACGAATCCAAAAAATGCAAACGGGGAACCGATCTTAGAATCAAATCGTGACCTGAATCGTGCCAGTTTGTACTATCGAGGATCAGTGTCAACTGAAGGAGTGATAGAGAATGACTCGGAGGCACGAGGAACCCAAGACGAGTGGAACGCCATCAGGACGGTGTGCCAGCAGCAACAATTTCCCAAGCTCTACAGTCCTCTACGTATGAAGACATTTTTCACGAACGGAAGCCAGAGCTCCTGGAGAAAAACCCTACACGCGTGAGGGTGCAACACTCGATCCCATGTAGACGGAACAGGTGGGGGCTCCTCCTCGCGACCCACCAACCCTCACCTCAAGAAGTGGCTGGCTCACACAGGCCACGTGTATAGCCACCACCCACCCGGCTGAATAGCGAAGTGAATAAACAGTTTTTATTCATTATCAAGATGACTCGCCACATCGTTATTTTCAAGACGTTGCAAAGGAAAGACGTTTATTCTTCACTTAAAAAGGTAACTAAAGTATACTTTGACGAATGTGATTTTTTTACACACAGTATTGTAAACCTACGGCATATAACCATGAAAATTAAAATGCGAATTCTAAATATGACAGAGCTTAAAATGCACCACTTTGCAAAAAAGATATTTCCTAATTCCATGTGAAATGGTGACTTTCTCAAGTAAAATATCGACTTTACATCGTGGCTTTTAAAACAAATCCTTAAAATCACATCAATTCTTGGACATGTGACGAGACAAGGAGAGCATGAATCTTAATTAGTTATTTATGATCGGGACAATTCCAGGAGGAAGAAGTCAGGGAGGATGACGAATTAAATTCAAAAAAAAAATTGAACAAATGGATGCAGCTGGTGGTAGCCAATTCAGACAGTTCTTGAGTAAATATCACGGACGGAGATAAACGGAAGGAAGGAAGGAGGGAGGGCGATGATCGCCGACTTCCCGGAGAAAAGACACGGCTAGTGGAGAGACAAGCTTTTAAAACAACGTCAAATTCTCACGATGAATTGAGCACTGGCCGATTGAAAGTTTCCGCTATACGCCGATCATCCGTGTACGTTCTTTTGAAATAGATTCTGCGTCACGTTCACCTGCGCAGACTACGGAAGGCAGCCTCTAACGTACATGGGTTTCTTCTGCGTCCACGGGTAACAGTGATTGTATCACAATCAGCACCATGATTGAACAACGAGGATTAACACCCGTCACGTGCGACACCCGTCGTTATTATCACGCGTCAACAGAAAATACATTCGAAAGCCCTTATGGATTAAACAAAGTAAATTAAATGCTACTCTGTGGTTTGTTTTTGTGTCTCTCTCTCTAGTGAATTCAAGAGTGAATCGCATTTG